>NC_065554.1:14970414-15310646 GCF_022605725.1 Anthonomus grandis grandis | reverse complement strand
TCAGTTTTTAAAAGTGGTCTATGAGAAATAATTATTTGGGATAAAACCGATACACATTAATGACGTTAGACCAAGCACCAAGTTCACAATAGAGTTGAAAATTCCATCGCAGTCACCACTTCCCTTCTTAAATGTTTTTGTAAAGAACAGTAATAGACACCTAAGGACGTTAGTCTCTCGCACACCAACACACAGGATAATTCCTACACCACAACTCCAATCATCCTGGTTTAACAAAGGTGAAAATTATTAGAATGCTTTATAGGATGACAACCCCAATATACAACAACAATGGGGAAATAGAAAACTTTACCAAATACTTACAGAAGAACAAATATCCAAGTAAACTAATAAGGATAACTATTGGGAAAGCAGCAAATATACCAAGAAAAGAGCCATACCAACTGGAGAGTCTTATCGGATTTTTAAATTCTAAAGACCAAGCCAGAATGTCCATAGAAGACCAAGAACTGCGTGTACCAAATCCCCAGTAAAAAGCAACCACCGGAACTCAAAACAAAAGAACATCGAAATGTACCTGAATAAAAAAAGTTTTCAGCTAATGAATATTAGAAAATGCTTAGTGCAATAGCCACAATATACACTTGACAAAAGCAAAAATTGTATGCATGGGGGAACATAAGTTTTCTGGACTTACACCAAGGAATCTTCAGCCGGTCCAGTATTATTATTCGCATCATCTAAAGACCCCTACTGACAGGACACTGCCAGATTTAATGCTTATATATGACCGGACATCACATATCTCTACACACACCTCTAGTATACAGGGTGATTTTTAAGTTGATACTTTTTTTTTAACTGTGTATAGAACTCGATAACATAAACATTTTTTTCAAATAACCTTATTCAAAAACCGAAAAATAAAAAAATTGCATTGCCAAAATGTTATAAAATGAGTCGAATACGGTCCTCTCTAATTTAAATAAGTTGTTCAAAGTTGTTACCATTAACTTCAACACAACGATTTGCTCGACGTAACCACTGTTCCGTAACGGCACGCAATAGAGAAATCGGTTTTTGTCTAACTGTTGCCGCAGCCTGCTCAATACGTGCTATTAGTTCTTCTTGTGTGTTGATAGGTGTCTTGAAAACTAAACTTTTCATATACCCCCACAAAAAAAAGTCACATGGATTTAGGTCTGGAGACCTTCGTGGCCATGCAACTGGTCCATTTTGGCCAATCCACCGATTTGAGTAACTTATATCCAAAAATTCGCTCACTTCTCGTCTAAAATGGGCAGGTGCTCCATCCTGCAGGAGCCACATATCAAGCTTGCCTGATATTCAGTGGCACATCTTCTAACAGAACAGGCAGATTATTTTGCAAAAAGTCCAAATCAACATCGCCCGTCAAACGGTCTGGTAAGATAAATGGTCCAACAAGTATCTCATTCACAATTCCTGCCCACACATTAGCAGAAAAGCGGTGTTGAAAATTGGTTCTGCGAATTGCATAGGGATTATTAGACCAAACATGCGTATTTCGAAAATTGTTAATTCCGTTTCGAGTGAATGTTGCCTCGTCCATGACTAACATTTTGTTAAAAAAATGTTGATCATTTTCATGTTGTTGTAGGAACCATTCACAAAACTGAACTTTGCGGGGGAAGTCTTCAGGCAGTAGCGTTTGGACACGTTGAACGTGAAAGGGATTAAATTGATTCTCGCGCAATGTTGTCCATACTTTTGTTTGACTTAATCCGACCTGCTCTGCAACAACTCGAGTACTTGTTGTTGGATCTTCTTCGATGAGATTTAAAATTTGTTCTTCCCTATGAACATTTTCAGGTCTCATTCCTCTTCCTGCATGCCCTCCACGATATTCCTGTAAATCGCCAGTATCCCTAGCCCGTTGAATAAGATTTATGAAACTTCTGGGTGTAAGATGATTCCGCAAAGGAAAGCGGTCTGCGTATAATACCGAAGCAGCAGCAGCACTTTGAAGACACTCTCATAAATAAGCAACATATCCACAAGTTCATTGTTCTCATAACGATGTGCCATTTTTAGGATTTGCAAATTTAAAATTAACAACAATAAACCAAAAGTGTCTAAGACTAACTGATCGGTACAATGCGTGATCGATAATACAAAAATTCGAGCAAAAACTAAACATAAACAGACGATGAAAAACAAACCCATATTAATTTTTTTTATTCTGTATGTCCCATGTTTTTGAGTGTATCGAAAAAAGTTATTTGAAAAAAATGTATATTTTACCGAGTTCTATACACAGTTAAAAAAAAGTATTAACTTAAAAATCACCCTGTATAAGCCTGTAGAATAGATGTTGTTAGTTTAGTCGTGCTAAATTTACAATAAAAATGCTGTTGCCTTATTTACTACCTGCTCTATGTGAGTTTGTTAACTAAAGTAACTCCCAAGTCTGATACATAGCGGATGGTATGAAGCCTGTCAAATTTCGCCTCTTAGAAAACAGAATAAGTTCGGTCTTCTCTGGGTTGAATAGCAGCCCTGTCTTCTGACACCACTGTTCCACCATCCTGCGCTCAAAGATTGTGTTCACGAATTTGTCCGTGTTATACTTGTGTATAAGAGTGACAGTAAGTTTGAATAAAAACCAATTTTGTTAACTCCTAACAATAATTATCACAGTATCTTAGAAGATTTCTTAATCTAACAATTTTCTGGTCGTTTTTGATCAGGTATAGTAAACTAAGATTTTACTTAATATATTCAAAATATGGCAGGTGAATCCGGAATCAAGATAAGCTCTCAATAATTTTACTGTAGTAAAAATAAAAGCTAGTATAGAATTTAAGCTTGAACATCTGCCAGTATACAGATATATACTGTCACTATCAAAATAAATATTTAAATAAGCAGAACAGCATAGCGATTGTTACATTTTTACTTTAACTATTGTATAATGTATTTTCTGTTTTTCCATTTAACTATAGAAACCTAGATTGAGTATCCTAAAGATAGTTTAATATAAGTGAAAACTTATTTAAAATACTTTTTTGCTGTATTGATTTTCACCCATTTTTTTTTACAACACATTTGAATCAGAACTGGCGGAAACCATCCCTGTGGTGCATGCTTCGTTGGCAGGCTGCAGAATTGTAGGAAGAATGTGTGTTGGTAACAAAAAAGGACTTTTGCTACCAAGCTCGACTTTTGACCAAGAACTACAATACTTAAGGAATGCACTATCAGATTCTGTAAAAGTACAGAGATTTGAAGAAAGGTTATCTGCCCTTGGCAATGTGATAACTTGTAATGATTATGTTGCTTTAGTGCATCCAAATTTAGATAAAGTACGTATATAGGAATTAGTAATTATTTGTGAAACAACCCATACCTTACATTTTTAACTACCAGGAAACAGAAGAAATTATATCAGACACCTTGGGAGTAGGAAAAAAAAGGAAGAAAGTCCTTGTACGTTGTTACTGTGTTTTGAATAATAGAGGGGCCTTAGCTCACTCCAATACTAGTATAGTTGATCAGGAAGAGTTGTCTTCTTTATTGCAGGTTCCTCTAGTGGTAAGATTTTTGTACTATGTTATTTAAATTGTAATTTCTTTTAAAAATTGTGCTTCATTGTCAGCAGTTTTATAAATAAGTCTTCCTTAATATTGTGTTTTAGGCTGGTACAGTAAATTGTGGTAGTTTAGCAGGAGTTGTAGTAAACGACTATTGTGCTTTTACAGGAATGGACAGTACAGCTACAGAACTTGCTGTATTGGAGTCAGTTTTTAGGTTAAATGAGCCAGAATCAAGCAAAATTACACAGGCAATGAGGGCGAGTCTTATAGAAGGGTATGTTGGCGGTTGAGCCTTTTGAACCTGGAAACTAATTTAATATTTTTTTACAGAATGTCGTAAAACAGTGATACGCTTTGACTATGGTGGAATGAAAATTTATCATCTTCTGTTTTAAAAATATGTTTTTATGTAAATAAAGAAATTTTTAAATAACTAGTCTTATTATACAGGACGAGTCGGGAGGAACGCACTAAACTACAGGTACACGTGAAAATAATTTTGAAAAACTCGCTGTTCTTACCCGATTCCGTTTGCTTTTAAATCATAGCGTAATTAAATAATTTCTTTACACAAATCCTGTAGGTACTGATTGTCTGGTCGGTTTTATTGTGTCTGACGTATCTGTTTGACGCCTTATTCTCGAGTTTGTACAATTACAGTCGTATAAAATGCTACGCATATTCAAATTTAAAATATGCAAATAGGGTTTTTAGTTTTTAAGTTCAAAAATTAGATTTTACCAATGTACCGCCTTCAATTTTAAATTTATAAAATAATCAAAAACCTAAGGTGTCAAGCTTGTGAAGCTCTAAAAGAACTACAAAAGGACTCATGCTTCAATAAGAGTAAATTGTAATTTTCTTGTACAAGTTTGGTAATGAAATAATTCTATCCGAGCCAATTAAAGACCACAAATATCTTCTTTTAAAATTCAAAATCCCAAATTTTATGTGGTATTTTATGACTTGCTAAAATCAATATTCTCGATCCAAGTCAAATCTTTTTTTGTTTTTTTTTCGCTTTCCCATTAAGCTTAATCTTATTCTGCTTGTTTTGTTCGCCTTTGTATAGTTTTTAAATGTAATATAATTTAAATGTTAGTAGCATTTAATTTTTTTATTTTAACTTTAATATTTAGGGTATTAGCTTTTTAACTTTTTTTTACGGGTAAGTCGTATTTTAATATTGTAATTCATTTAAGTAATTTGTGTCTATGCATTGTTGTTTTTTATATTGGGGTTGCTTTTTACTTTTAGATCTGATGATGCCTTAGGGCGAAGCACGTGTCATAAGCTTATAAAATAAATATACAGTGAGACCTTTGACTTTGTGTCCCTTCACTCTCTGAAAAATCCATATAAATAGAAATTTTTTTGAGTTTTTTAAAAGAATTTAAAAATAAGGTAGATAAACAGAATAAGATAAGTACTGCCTAGCTATCTAGTAATACAACAATGACAAAGATCTAAATCAATATCCTAAAAAATTTTTTAAACAAATGTTTTAACAAATAGGAGAATAAAAAGAAAAGAAGATACGGATTTATTCGGTTGATTATTTAAAATGATGCTTGAGTCTTAAAGATGGATTTCGATAACTAATATAGACTGAATAAGAGGGAATAAAATAACAATGTATCAAAGTTGTAGGGCAGACTTTGTAATAGGATTTTTAGCACCTTTATTTATTTTTAAATTTGAAGTATTTAATATTTTTATATGTGAATGATTTCTCATGACCTTAATTTGTAATTTGGTAAATTTGTGCTTTTGTTGATAGTTTATTTAAGTAAGAAAGTTAATGTTTTGGTCTCTGGCTATGACACTTTTTTCGAAAACAATAAGAAGAGAAGAACATAGAAACAGAGTAAAAATAATATTAAATTTTGACTGAGATTATGATATTCATATTAGGGTATTAATTCTTGTTAAATGCTTTATTTTTAACATGAAAAATCTAAATTTAAAAGAGATATAAAACTTTATTTGTAACTCGTAAAAGTAAAATGTAAGTTACTTTAGTCATGTAATTTTCGGTAAAAAAGTTTCTATATATTTTTTTAAGAATCAAAAATCTATAAGTTAGTTTAAGCGTATAATTTCTGAAGCAACATTTGTTCTTATTTATCTTCTAAATATTCCACCAATTGAAAATATTGAATAAATTCCTGAATAAATTGTGAAGAAATTCTTGACTCAAAGATCAAGAGTTTTTAGTGTTTCTTGCTAAGTTAATTTTATGTGGTTTCGGCCTATATTAGGCCATCCTCAAGGTGATAAAAAGTGACAAATTATTGTTCATAAATATTACATGTATAAACATAAAAATGTGGTGAACCACGAAAAGAAAATTTAATATAAAACATTTTCTCTTTGGTTCTTAAGGAGAAGTGGAACCAACTAATGATTTAACTATAATGCTGCCCTGAGAATGTCCTCAACGAAATGTCAGCAATGTTAAAATTTAAAATGTGAGCTTTATTTGACCCCACATCCAACTAAGCTCTAACAGAAAGCATAAAAGACATCTTTATTAAATTTTAGTGAGTAACACTTTTCAATAACAAATTTTAGTCTTATTTACGCTCCTAAAAAATCAGATCAAACATTTTATCAGAACATTCCTTTTACATTTAGGAATTGCGAAAAAATCATTGATTTTAAGTTTTTATATTAAAAGAAATAAAATTGAAAAATTACGTTTTTTCGCAAACTGAAATAAGTTAAAGGGCGAAAAATTTGCGGAAATTATTTTTCATTGATATCAAAAAGATCCTTGCAGTTTTATCCCTCGCTTTCCTTTAAAATTATTTATTTACCGCTATACTCTTTCTTTTATTTATTGTTATTTAAAATTTAATTGAATTTATCATAGTTTAATTAATTAGCCTCTTAACAAACTTATAATAATATAAGCTTCTTGAAGACAAACTCCAAATTTCATACGAATTAACAGTATTAGTGGGCACTAATGCATTAAATTTTGATCAAAGATGTTAATGGCTCTTTCGATAATTCGCAAAGGCAGACATTAACCCGTGGGCCCTTTAGAAAAGGAACTTAACCCTGCTAAAGGGGCTTCTAATTCCAAAGTTCGGGACGCCATTAAATCATTCTGTTTAGGAGTTATTGAAAATTTTGACTTTGGGAATTATTCGCAAATGGTTAAAATATTTTTTTCTGGCTTTGTTATCTTAAGTAGTTATTTATTAATTTTTATCGGGTATTAAAGGTAGAATTTATGTTTTTATTTATAATTGAATAACAAAAATAGTTCTAGGTAATTTTGTGATATACGTTAAAGGACATTTAGAATGATATTTTATACCAAAATAAAAAGTTATATCTAATACAACTTTATATTTACAAATTTACTTTATCACAAATGGGAAACATTAGATTTAATGCAAAAAGTAAAATCTATTTCCTTGTTTCGACGCCTTAAAGTGTAAACCTACTAAGTCCATTTTTGACTAAAATGCGTTTTTTCGAAAAACCGACAGCACTATATATTCTACGTTGATTAGTTAACCTGCCAACTATAAATGTGTAATAATATTCCTTATTTTATACGATGAGAATAACATCACTCCCGCCGACTCAAATCCATTTTGTAAACACAGCCAAGTCCCCACAGCCATGTGCATTTTCAATGGTGATCTTGTGAGAACGTGTCGCAATTGAGTTTAATGTGCATTATTTTAAGTTACTTCTAGTATTTTGGGCGTTTGAAATATTTTTTTTATTTATAACACAAGAGGTAAGCTGTTAAAACATTCTTATCCAAATTGCATGCAGTAATTATTTTTTATTTAGCGGTAATTATTGTTTATTGTTTTAATAGGACTTGGCAGTATTTCTTAAATGTTTTTTTACACACATGAATAACAAAATATATAATTAACTTACAAACCAAAAATTATAATCCAGTAAGTGAACACCTTAAAAACTAAGTGTATATGGTCAATTTGTGAGTAAAAATGGAACATTGAAGTTTATTAAAGTATTCTACTCTAACATTGACATGTCACAGCAAAATCAACAACTGCAATGAATTTGATAAGAAAATTCCTTAGATAAAACATAATTAACATTTCGATATTCATTAAACCACTTCATTTCGAAGCGTCTTTGAAAAAAAATGCAAATCTGGAAACTCGAAGTATCTCACATTTACATCTGAGAAGTGAGACTGACTCCTTTATCTTGCACTTCTCTTAAAGGATTAATTATGCACTTACAATGTCTCCGAAGACGCCAAATCGGTGGGCGGAATAAGGAAACGCTCAAATGAGTTTCCTTCAAATTAAAATTACCTCAGGTATTAAACGGAAAGTTTTCCATTAAGAATATCGGGAAGGGAATAGTAGTTTTAATGAAAATATATTATAAAGTTTAAATTTATATGTAAGAATATTTTGATTTATTCTTGCTGTTTTTCAAATATATTTGTTATTTTACAATTTAATAAAATTTATCATTGTCAGTTTTAATTATTTTTCACTAAACGGCCCTAATTAAAAATTATCTTGGTAGAGGGCTATAGATTCTTCTAGAAAAGAGAACTTCCTATTTAACGATTTGTGATAAATAGTGTCAAAAAAGACTATTTAATAATTGATTGGCGGCTACTATCTAAGGCCTTGTATACAATTTTTGAAAAATTGTCTATAGTCCTTTATAAAGAATTGTCTGAAACATTTGTCTGAAACCTTCTTATTTACTTTTATTATTTTTTATTATCTTTTTTTTAGAAAAGGAAGTCTTGTTGCAAACATAATTCACGTGAGGACTAAATCAGTAGGATTGTTTTAATTTGTTTAACTATTTCAATAATTGAAGTTTTTTTAAATTAGTGAAAGCCGGAATGATTTAAGCCCCTTCAAAAATGAAGTTCGTGTGATCTGTAAGTTTGAGCCGAATGTTTTAAATACAATTTATCAATAAAATAGCCTTGAAACCAAGAAACCCTAGTTCTATTTCTGCATATTTTCAACAAAAATTATTCGTATATAATTTTAAGTGCGAGAGTTGTAAATTTGAAAAACTCGAATTTTGTACTAATATCGGCCAAATAACTTTCAATTAAAGTTATTACGCAGACTTATTGAAATTCCTTATCCGTTTTGCAATTTAATCCAGTCGTCGGTGAGTGGACATATTACAACTTCCAGACATCGAAGAGTAAAGAGGAAAGCGTAGAATTTAATGAGTTGCACTAAATTAAAACTGTTCTGACATCGTAGGTTCCAATAAGGATAAAAAGACAAGTTATACCATTATAGTTAAATTAAAAGCGCAATTCGCACAGTGGATTTCCATAACGAAAATACGATTTTATGAGGCTGTAAAAACTATCAATAATTTTAAAATTCTTTAAAGTTAGAAGAAGATTAAAATTTTATTGTTCTTATATTATAAGCTTTTTATGAAATTTATTTTTATATATAAATATAAACACAATTTTTTTGCATAAATTTAAACTTTATTGATCGCAAAATGGTTTAATCACAGATAAACAGCTGGTGATAAGTAACATCTGGTAGAACTAAAACAGTTATTTTTTTTGCATTTTCGACCGAAATAATAAACGAAATAGCGAATTTGAAAATAATACCATACCTTGCCAACTAAAAAAAACAATTATTTAAATAAAGGTGGAATAATTTAGGTTCATTAATAATACTGATGTATTGAAATATATTAGCATCAATTGAACTACTTACTCAATAAAATCAATACTGTTATTTGTTAGTAAAAAAAATAAAAATTAATAAATCAAAGCCAGTCCTATAGTTTTTTTCTAATCCTTTTGTTTTATAAGGCATCTTAAGATACAAAATTTATTTACTTTTTAATTTCCTAACAGGATGATCCGACAAGGCTCTAGGGAAGACATGTTTTACGTTTTTACCAGAATCAAGGATGTAATTTTGCAGATTCCATAACAATAAAGCACATATATTATAATGAAAATGACACACATTAATGTCGTCCTGATACAACGTCGATTAACTTAGAGATGAAGATTGAATTCAGTTATCTATTAGGTAAATATTAATGACTAGTAATACACTTTAAAAGCGTAAAGATGTCTTTATAATTAAAAAAAAAAAATAATTTAATGCAATTGAATTACTCTAAAATAAAATTACTTAAAAACTTATTGAATTAGTGTTCTTAGTGCCCTCCAACTTTGTTCCCATTGGATGTGCAGCTTTACTTTAAAAGATAAATTGTAGAGAATTAAATTTTCTTAATTTTTTGTTTCGTAAATTTATATACTTACGATTCAATCAGAAAATCAAATTAAATGTACCCAAGAAACGACAATGACGGCATACAAAACTTTGTTTTTCGACTTTTTTAATTAACCATTGACACAAAAAAAAAAATGGCATAATGATATAATATTTTTTAAATATTTTAATGATTTTTCATTAAAATATTTAAAAAATATTTTAACTTGATTATGTAAATAGAGGAAAAAATTTAAAAGGGCTTAACAAATATAATTAGATATATCTTGTTCTAAATAAAAAATATGTTTTTTTTTAATTTGGTAAATATTTAGTAGTTTTGAAAATGATCTTCAAAAATTATATAGCCGATTATCGTTATGATAAGAAAAAGACACTTAGGTAAAATAACAAAATAATAATAATAATAATAATAATAATAATAATAATAATAATAATAATAATAATAATAATAATAATAATAATAATAATAATAATAATAATAATAATAATAATAATAATAATAATAATAATAATAATAATAATAATAATAATAATAATAACCTGACCAAAAAAACATAAATATAAATTTATTATAAACACCTGTGATTTTTGTTAATTAATTCTCAACCTAAACTACACTGATGTCTGTTGATCCAATTTCATGAGATGTTTCGATATTAATTATAACTTAAGAAACCTAGACTAAGGTAAGAGGTGTAATGTATAAAAAAAAAATAATAATTTTATACTGTTTTTTTTTATAAAATTTTTTTTTTTAACGGATTGTACCTGAATGTAATTTTAACTGCGTCGTGGTTTTTGTTGTTTTAATTTTTGTAACTTAAAGAACATTTAATTTAATAGTGTTTTTTATGTACTTGAAATTACTTTGTTTTATCTCTGTAATTACTTGAATCCATTTCAGTGTCCTGAGGATGACTTAATATAAGTCGAAACGTCGACATTTAAGTAAATAGGTTTCTGTTTTATTTCTGACCCCACCCAACAACCCTCCGCAATATTGAAGATATTGGGTCACAAACACGAAATTGAAAATTAAAGTAGATTCTTAATAAAAAAGAGCATGTAGCATGTAATAAATTGGTATTATTCTTTTTCTTTAAACATGAAACAACATTTTCCATCAAAGAAAAACTTGGAACTGCTGACTTTATCCGATGTTTTCCATTGCCGAAGAATAAGAACAATTCAGACTCCACTTTTAAAATTGGTGTTCAAAATGAGGATCTTTTTATCCAGCTGAAAAAGCCAAATACTTGGCCAGCTGGTACTGTAATTGATGGTCTTGAAATGTGTCCATTGTCGCCGTTGGTTGTTCGGCCGATTGGCTCCGATAAAGAGGCGATAGCTGCAAGCAAGTCACTAGGACGGGAGCAAGTCACCATCAAGTTTGTGGAGAAGGCCAAGGATGATGATGGGTTACAAATGCACCCGATGATTCCACTAATAGTGCGGCTGTCCCAAAGTTCGGATGCTGATAATGGACGTTACTTGCTGGCTACACTAAGAGATCGAATGTATGTTTTGAAGGTCACACCAACACCAGTGTCAAATTAATGCTGGCATCTGAGGGACTACCTACTGACTTAGATTTCCTGCGACGTCTTTATAACCGCTTCCACGACGTCTATGGTATTGGCTCGGATGAAATTGAAGAAGACATCTCTGCTTTTAGATACTTTTTTTCATCTGAAAGACTTTTACGGCTTCAAAAAGTTAGGAAAAGTCATGCTAACTATTTTTCTAGCGGTTCCCCATCTAGAAATACATTTTTTTATATGAAGTGACGCGAAAAGAGGATCAAGCACCCTCTGATAAATCGGACAATAGCAAGCTTAGTGTATTTCTACTTAATATTCAGTCCTTAAGACACAAAACTAATGATCTATTTCTTTTATTGGAAGAGCTAAATTTTCCAGAAATTGTTGCTATAACTGAACATTGGTTAAACATAGATGAATCTGTCTTTATTAAAAATTACACTACAATAGCAAAATTTAACAAAAGTAATTTATCCCATGGAGGTACTATGATAATGTCTACAATCACCGATTTTTCACCAGTGACTAAGTTTGATAACTTATTATCTGAAAAAGTTTTTGAATTTCCATCGTTCACCATAAGTTATATGACCTCTATATTGTTTGTATTTATAGAACACCTGACGCTGATGTACAGACTTTCTGTCTAAAACTTCTAAGCTTGCTAGAATCCATGCCTCTAAAAAGTAAATTAATTTTGTGTGGCGACCTTAATATTGACTACTCCAGTGTGTGTGTTGCTCAAGCATCTCTTCAGTCTATTTTCGATTCAATGGGTTTTTTAATGCATGTAAATTCACCAACCAGAATAACTAAAAATAGTTCCAGCACCATTGACTATTTCGTGTCATCTTTTACTCTGAACTTCGTTGATTGTACTGTTCTCAATTCATTCTGACCATGAAGCTGTTTTGGCCAAATTTACTATTGACACTTTAAGCAAAAATAATTTTCGTAAATTAAGCCGTATTTTTGGCAAAAAAATTTTTTTGAATTTATCTCTGATGATATCGATGGTGAGTTTTCTAGATTTGTAAAGACCTTGTCAAGTATTGCGAATAAGTCCTTTCCTTATAGACCCATCAAAATTAAGCATCATTAACCCTGGTCCACTAAAGGCTTACGTGTGTCTGCAAGGAACATGCGCTCTTTATCTTACCTAAAAAATTTTCGGACAGCATATTTTTTCATAATTGTGTAAGGCTATACAGGAAATTATATCGAAAGGCAACAAAAGCCGCAAAAGATATTTATTATAATAACAGGCTGGCTAATTCTGGTAACGTTGCTAAAGAAACATGGTCTATTGTTAACGAATTAAGAAATAAGCCTTCTTCAACTAGCACTATCCCCTTTTCACCTGAGAATCTCAACGATTACTTTGTAAACGTAGCTAAAAACCTAATAACTACTGTAACACCTTCTCATGATCCACTTTCATATCTCTCAAATGAAAACTTACAGAGTTTCCTGTACTAATAACAGAGCTTCAAAGTACAATAAATGAAATAAGAAACAAATTATCATCTGGTACAGGTCTTACTCTAAAAATGTTCTCAAATCTGCCTGATAACACCTTAAACCATCTGAGAAACCTAATTAACAAATCATTTCAAAATGGGGTCTTTCCTAACTGCCTTAAGACTGCAATAATTATTTTCTTGCATAAAGGAGGAGATAAAGAGCAAGCTTCAAATTATCGTCCAATCGCTCTCCTTCCAACATTATCGAAGATCATAGAAAGATTGGTTAAAAAAAGGCTATTATCATTCCTGTTTAAATATAAAATACTAACTCCCCATCAATTTGGCTTCTTGAGTAATAAATGCACTAATGATGCTATGTTCTCCCTTTTTAATAGTGTTTACTCCAGTATAAATAATCATCATTCAACAGCAACTATTTTCTGTGATTTCTCCAAGGCCTTTGATTGTGTAAACCATACTATCTTTATCAACAAATTATAGCACTATGGGTTCAGTTTAGAGGAACGCCTCTCGAATGGTTTAAGTTCTATCTTAGCTACAGAAGTCAGCTCGTAAAGGTTTATACGATCATATCTTCTAGCAGACCAATAGAATGTGGGATACCTCAAGGTTCAGTTCTGGGCCAAATTCTGTTTCTGCTGTTTATTAATGATATAGCCCATCTTAACATTAGCGGCAAAATCTGTCTCTTTACCGATGATACTGGCTTTACATGGAGCAATCCGGATGTTGCGGCACTTCATGCAACTATTGCTAAAGACCTTATCAACATTAAATCGTGTTGCGATTCAAATCTTCTCTGCTTAAAGATCTCAAAAACTAAAGTCTTATCTTATAAAGGTACTATCCAACCCTTTGTACTTAGCCAGCTTGGACGTTGTTGAATCTGTGAAATTTTTGGGACTTATTGTTGACAGCTCTTTTATCTAAAAACTTAAGTTCAGCTTGTTTTGCCATAAGATCAGTTTCCAGGGAATTAAATCTTTCGTCATCAAGAACAGTGTATTATGCCCTTTTTGAGTCCCATCTTCGTTAAAAAAGAGAGTGGTTCATTACAAACTACAAAAGAGAGCGGTTCGCTATTTGCTAGGACTTGATAGTCGAGCTTACTGCTAAGAAATGTTTAAAAGATTTAAAATATTAACTCTTTCATCTTTATTTATTCTTGAATCTATTTGCTTGGTTCGCAAGCATATATCAGAAATTCCTAATAGACCATCTCATAATTATCCACTCCGAAACGCAGAGCATGATCTTTATGTGCCAATCCCAAGCTCAGAATTAATAAAAAGCTCAATTCTTTACGAAGCTAAAAAAATGCACAATCATCTGCCTTTGGAAATTAAATCATTGACATCTTTTCCTCGATTTCGCAATGCTTTGAAATCATATTTACTGGAGAGAGCTTTATATGCACTAGATGATTTTTTTTTAATTTTTAATATTAATTTTTGAGTATCATGCACGCACTGGCTAATTATTAAATTTTTTATGATGTAGAATAGCAATATTTTGTATTGCTAAATTTCTATAAAATTTTTTATGACTTTTTAAACATTGTATTAATGTTTTTGATTGTTTATGTTACTTTTTTTACTTTTTTTATTTTTACTTTCTTGTTACTATTTTTATTTACTTTCCTATTTTCTTACTTTTTACATTTAGTATAGGAAATTTGACCAGGTACATTTATGTCTTTTTGTACCCAGTTTTGTATATATTTATTTAGTACTTGTATTTTGATTTATATATTTGTGTGTTTTGCTTTTTATGTATAGCTTTGTCTAATTTTTAATTTTTGACAATAAAGCATATTTAATTTGATTTGATTTGATGCAAATAAAATACAAGAGATAAAAATTGGTAAACCATTTCATCATTTTAATTTAATTACTACTAAATTTTTATTTTTTTTATGTAGGATCATACCTGAAATTATTTAAATATTGTTTCAGGATATCCTGTATCTAGTTAAAGAATTGGTATATGATATCTCTCTTTAACTACATTTTTATGCCTCCTTTCGTAACGTACAATATTGTATTAAATTATAAATTTGCGACTTAAACTATTGTACAAAACATTCTAAGTAGTACAACTCTGCATAAATAGTTTCTACTATATCAAACATTCTTTAACTTTAATAGTTAATTTAATTAATTTCTTAGTTCAACCGTTTTTAACGTTGCATCAGCCGATATAACAAAAAAAATATTCAGGGAATAAAATAACATATTGGCTATACATCCCCTTTCTATAATGACTCACAAGTTGATTCTTTAATAAATGTTTTACTCAAAGGGGCTAAAGCTATATTGTTAGTAAAAGTTTTGGGTATGAAACGCCTACATGGCATTTGATGGAATTTTTTAGGAAGCTTATGATAAGGCCTCCATATTTTATACTTTACCATTTTATCGTTTAACAGAGTTATTCATTAGAATATTATGAGGTAAAATATAAATAATTAAATTAACTTATTTAAATGAAATGTAAAATTTGACTTTGTTAAGCTTTTATAAATTATTTTTTACTTAAACTAAGTTAACAACTCTTCTAAATCAAAACTTGCTTAAAATATGCTGTTATATTTCCTATGCATCTAACGTAAATAATTTTATGTTCCCATTCTATGCAGTACATTATAAAGTTTCCGTTCTCCACATAATAACAATGCATTACTATTGGGCTTACCGGTTCCATCGAAAAACTTCCTATTGGGCCATTGAACGACGATAATAACTAGATATTGGAGTTTCGAACTCATGGGAATCAAGTTGGAAAAGCACTATTATCTGTAATCGGAAACGGTATTTATTTTTGTAATACTCGCTTTATAACAGTCGATTTTTGTTTTTTTTATATTGTAATAAAATATTTTTAAAAATGTTTTTCATTTAGCTGCTCCATTCAATAAATATTTCTCATTCTTAACGGTAAGTTCACTAATTAAGCAAAACAATTGTTTCTCTGCTTTTATTATTACTTGTAGGATTTAAGGGGTCTCAGCTGACTGTTTTTTATCAAGAGTTATTTATTTTTACAAAATATTTACTGTGAACCTGCATGAGAGATTGTTTTTAATAATTAATAATAACAAAGGATCAAATCAATCAAATTAAACATCTGTGGCTTCAACAGAATCGTGCCATCTCTTACACAATATGAAAAACCAGAAGATGATTTTAATGTTTTTCTAAAACTAGGTAGATATTAAACTGCTCTGGTTTCAATAAAATAGTACCACTCGCTACATAAAAAAAGAAAACAATAGATTGCTGCACGGTAATTTTTTAGATTGTTTTGGACCAATTAAAAGTAATTTAACAAATTTACATTTTTTCTAAGAAAAAGATAACTTGCACACCATTAAAGAGGTAAAATTATTGGAATAAAACCTGTTTGGTTACGCAAAGTAACAAATTTCTTCAAGAGAATTAAATCATACAGAATGAATAATTCCATACATAATTGTACAGAACTTCTTTCAAAAGGCAAATAACTTTATATTATATTTTAAATACTTTTTAAATTCCACTGATACAGTACCAAATAAACTAAGTTGTAATCCAAATTAAGAAAATCTCATGAAACTATATCACGACTTCGAATGGCTTTTGTTAATTTTTAACTCAACCCAGTCCAATAACAATTACAATACTGCATAACTTAAATGGATATAATCCTTACTCCTTAGATTCAATTAATTCTAACGAGAACATTTGTGTACAATTTATTTATAGAGTTTGTGCATTTATTTATCTTATTTTATTAGATTTAGATGGATCAGTTTAACTAAGATAGTTTTACTAAAGATTTTTAAATAAACATACAAATATTAACATACATAAACATACTGTTAATATCTGATATTTATTACGTTTTTGTTTAATTTTCTCAATAGTTCAATAAAATATGTAAATTGTTTTACCTCAAATAAAACTCTTTTCCAAGATAGGCAGTTTTATTGAGAGCACTATTTAATAGAAATGTCTAGCACATAATTGAAAACAGTTGTTTATAACCTGATTTTTGATTTATAATACTTTAGTATCGCACCCACACTTTATAGTATATATTAAAAAACTAAAATCTATTTATCATAAAATTTACTTTTATGAAATTATTTATGTAAAATAAAAAAAATTAAAAATGCTTAATTCAAGCCCACAAAAATCACAATAAAAATTTTATTTTATTACAAAACCAGAATAAAATATATTTTTTCTTAAGATATGACAAAACTTAAAAAAAAAACCTTTTTCTTTCAATTTATTCTACTTGCATTCAGTATGATTTTTTTAATTCCTGATATATCAATACTGACAAAAATTAGCTTAAACATTTTTTAATCTTAATAGTATATAATGCTATATACACAAATAAAACATTTTTAAATGATTTTTTTTTATCATATTTTATTAAGTTTTTTACACATTCTTAAAATAAATTTGGATAACTCAAACGAATACGATTTTAACTCGGAATATTTTGGCCAAATATAAAATCTAATAATTAAATAGTTTAGTCTAATAATTTATAACGCTTTTTAAACTTAAAATGTATAGCTTAATCCATTAGAAAAACCAATAAAATACGATTAATAGTAAAAAACTATCCTCTGCATTCTCAACTTAAAGAACCTGTTAGTTGTAATTTGAAATGGTAGCGTACTTAAATAAACCGAGTTTCAATTTACCTTTAGAAAGTATTATCGAACGTTATCGGAGTTTTTTTTGTCAGCATTATAAGATCCAATAAATTCTAACGAGATCATTTGTGTACAATTTGTTTATAGAATTTGTGCATTTATTTATTTTATTATATTAAATCTAGACAGATCAGTTTAACTTAGACACTTTAACTACAGTTTTTAAAATACACATATAAAGTTAATATCTAATATGTATTCATTTTTTGTTTAATTTTATTAATAATTAAATAAAATATATAAATTGTTCTATCTTAAATAAAACTCTTTTCTAAGATAGGTACTTTTATTGAGCGCACTATTTAAAAATGTTCTTTACCCTAATTACCTTATTATTTTATATTCCAATTACGACAAATTAATAGACTTTACTTCATAATTTGTATCTGGTTCAAGTATTTTATTAGCATAATTGGAATGACTATACTTCGCCTCATCATACAGAATTGAAAGCATTAACTTTTAATCTGCTTTTTTGCTTTTTTTTAAATAGGTCTTTAGTGCCGCCAGAAGTTAAAGTGAATAGATAATTTAAAAGAGATAAAACATCATTTTTTGCATAAAATTATTTATCCAAATAAAAAATTTATTTAAAAAGGAGAGAAGATTTCAATATCTTATTTTTAATTTAACTTATATTTTAAGTTTTGGCCTTTAATAACAATCTATGTTAATTTAATTGATTTTTATATTAATAATATAATAATAACTTTTAATCTACAAAGTGTGATGGCTAATATTAAGCCCTTATGCCTATAACTTAAATTCTAGGAAACATTTTCCTTTGAAATTCTCCGGTGAACTAACAAAAACTCAGACACGTTAACCGTGGCTGGCTTTAAGGGTTTATAAATCTCAAACATTTCTGTAAACTAGGAAGTTCTCGTGATTTCGGCTTTATTTCCTTTCTTGGCTTAAAATTGTCGTCATTTTGATATATTATGCAATATACAATATTAGATATGTTATTTTAGACTTAGGAAGTAGGTCATATATAGGCAATAAATTGAGTTACAATTTTTCCTTTTAAAACAATAGCTGAGGCATTTTAGTTGACACTTTAAAAAGCATCAAATGTAACTTAATATGGATAATTTATTTTACATATATGTAGATTTTCTAAATGCTCGACCGTAAATTGCTTTAATACAATTGATCTATATATCATATAAACTAGAGTTCATAAAGTTAATTAAAATCCGTAAATTAAAATGGAAATAATTCCATAATTATTTCGGCGCACTATTGTATTAAAAATAAATCCACTTTGTAATCCTTTCTAGTCTAAATTAAGCCATTTTGGTATACCAGTTAGCGGGGTTTATTTCAACAACATGCATCATCTATATATGTATGACTATATAAAAAGTTATTATTTTAAATTTTTGTTATTTATTCTATTTAAAAAAATGTTTAATAATTTTTATTTAAATGCAAAATTTAATTAAAATGTTCAGGCTTAAACTAAGATCCTTTTACCAATTAAATATTAGAAGAAACAAGTTTCTGATTTAAAAATAAATTATTTGTGTTTTAACTATTTGACTTATAAGTTGTTAAATTAATCTAATGTAATAATAATTACAATAAAAATATAAGTAAATACATATCTTTAAATTTCAATTTATAATAAAACATAATTTTTTAGACGAAGTATAATTCTAAAAATTATGTATTTTTAGTAGATGAAGTATGCCAATAGTCATAATAGTGGTATTTAGTTGCTCATAAATATTTTCTTCATAAGGATGTTTGAAGCTGGATGACCATTTTAATGGAGTAGTCCAGATATAGCCAAATCAACCTGACTGAAAGGAAACAATCTTAATTTTGATCGTTTACTTTCTTGTTCGTAAAATTTAAGAAAAATTATGTTTAAAAAATTAAGAACAACCGGTAGAAGCCTTATAACTAAAAGTTTAATTTTTATCCTCTCTAGATATCAAATATGCAGATTATTTTGAGATAGCGTTTAAGCTTCTCTAATTGATTCTGAATTCTAAAGGAATCAATGATTGGGCGGTTTATTGAAGTAATCTATCACAATAAAAATATATCGATTTCTGAAACTAGTGGTAGAAGAAGATACTGTTACGTCCGTGGCAATTCTTGTAAATAATGCATCATTTTCTCTCTGATCTAAACCCATTAAGCATTATTTACCTTTATATAACTAGATAACAAGCAATTTCTTTCTTTTCAGGGTATTATAGAAAATCTGTAGCAAATATAAATCAATATAAGAGGAAACGCCGCTCGTGTTAAACTTAAAAAGCTTAAAAACATCTTTAGTTAATAAAAAATATTAATAAACTTTTTTGTTTACTAGAAACACTTTATACATGTGTATTTATTTATTACAG
Organism: Anthonomus grandis grandis; assembly: GCF_022605725.1. Taxonomy (NCBI): domain Eukaryota; kingdom Metazoa; phylum Arthropoda; class Insecta; order Coleoptera; family Curculionidae; genus Anthonomus; species Anthonomus grandis. The sequence goes on along the minus strand of NC_065554.1, from coordinate 15,290,745 downwards.
TATTTTCTTATGACTTATTCTATTTTATAGTTTCTATCCAAAAAATCTATAGTTTCCCTTATTATTCTTAGGAATAGCTTTTGTTACCTACTAAGAGATATGTAATCTTTATTAAATTTGTGTTTTCTCAATTTTAATTATTACTTTTACTAACTGTCTATTTTTTAACGCTTTATAACAGTATGACATTTTTCTCTTCATATCAAAAAGAAGAACTTTTCGATATGAAGACGCATTTAAAATAGTTATCTATTAATAGGTTGCAGGGTATATTTCACAGATAAGATTTTCATAGCTAATGACTTTGTAAATAAAAACAACAAATCGTAATTATATAAGTTATGCATGATTTTTGTATTTTATTAAGGTAATTAATTATAAAATAAAGATTATGTATTAGTAATAGTATATTATTCAACAAGCATTTAGTAAGCGCTGTATGACCGTCATTATGTAAGGAAAGAATACTGTCGATGACTAAATAAAGGGTGTTTTTTTAGAGGCCGAGAACTTTCATTTGGCAACACTGTTTTTTATGACAGACGAGCTGACAGTTCTGGATTATTTTTAGATTAGTTTGGTTTGGCAATTCATCATGAACAGACTTACGCTGGAGCAATGTTTCCAAATTGTTCAAATTTATTTTGAAAGACATGGTTCTATTCGAGAAACACATCGGTCATTACGTGAGTTTTATGGTGTTTATAATCGTCCTCAGAGAGATTAATTCGAGAAACTGTTGATAGTTTTCGCAATAGTTTTACTCTTGTCGACAATACGCATCCCGTAAGATGCCGTACAGTGCGCACGCAACAAGCGATAGCTGCTGTGCAGCATATTGTTGATAATGATCCAAATGTGTCAATTCATCGCCGTTCTCAACAAGTGAACTTATGTCCATCCACTTTATGGAAAATTTTGCGCAAAGATCTCGGATTGCGAGCATATAAAATTCAACTTGTCCAGGAGTTGAAACCCCAGGATCATCTTTTGCGCCGTACATTAGCTGAATGGGCGGAAGGAAAGATTGCTGTTGATCCACGATTTCATATGAAAATTTTGTTGAGTGGTGAAGCACACTTTTGGTTAAATGGCTATGTAAATAAGCAGAATTGCCGAATTTGGGGGGATGAGAATCCACGAGCTATTGGCGAAAAACCGTTGCATCCAGAAAAACTATTCGTTTGGTGCGCTTTATGGGCCGGTGAAATCTTCGGTCCTCATGTCTTCAGAAATGCTGATGGTCAGAACGTTACAGTAAACGGTGAGCGATACAGAAACATGATAACCAACTTTTTTGTGCCTCAATTGGAAGCCGTTGCAGGCGTTGCAGAAATGTGGTTTCAGCAGGATGGTGCCACGTGCCATACAGCGCGCCAAACAACTAATTTACTGCAAGAGACATTCGAGCAACAAATAATTTCAAAGAATGGACCTGTAAACTGGCCAGCTCGTTCCTGCGACTTGACGCCATTAGATTATTTTTTTGAGGGCTGTGTTAAGTCGCATGTCTACGCCAATAAACCCGAAACACTTGAGCACTTGGAAGCCAACATACGACTCGTGATTGCCGAAATACAGCCTGCAGTACTGGAAAGAGTGTGTGAAAATTGGACCTCTAGATTACGCCACGTACGCGCCAGCCGTGGGGGTCACATGCCCGAAATCATTTTTAAATATTAATGCTAAAAAAAATTCTTTAATATAAAAGCAAATTCGTTCATATCAATAAAATATTTTGTGTTTAATTTCAATTTCTATCTATAAAAAACACCCATTATATTTAATAAATTTAGCTTCTTATTTTGAAAAGAAGTATTGTACGTCATGCGGTAGGTGACATCTTGACAAATTAGAATATATCTACCGAACTGATTTAAAAACTTGTCGAACAAAATTATATACATAGGGAAATTGGAATAATGTAATAACTAACTCTTTCACTAACTCCTTCACCCACAGCTACTCTTACTTTCAAATTCTAAATGGCAACCCTCTACTTAAGATATTATCTGAAAATTTTGTACAAAATCTTTTTATTGTTTTTTTTTTGTTTATTAAATAAAACATTACTTAGTTAACTTATTAGAATGATTAAATTTGATTTTTATTTTGATAATGGTTACACGAATAAGCATTTATCTGCAACAGTAGAGTACCATGTGACAATGTTATATAAGATCAGTTTTAGTAAGAACAGATCAATAATATAACTAGAGAAATTCGGAGAAAAATGTAGCTCACGTAAACATGCGTTAGCTAGTAGCAAACTCTTAATATACTTAATAATAATTTACTAATTTTGCTTTTGGAATTAAAAACTACCAAGCATACAAAAAATATAAAATGATGAATAAACTGAAATACTACAATTTAAATACCTCTGATATTATTGATGTTTTAGATACTAGGAAGGACGGAAAAGCAGTTGGATTGGTGTCTACGCCATCCTTCTTTTTTAAAGGTTACTTTAGCTTTCTTAGTTTTCCCTTATTGGCTTTATTTAATTTACGTCTTAAAATCGGTAATTTTCTCTAGCGTTAAAAATAGGCTAGAAGTTGTCTGAACTTTTAAGAAGGTAGAGAAAGCAAATATAGAAAATTATCGACCAATCGCCAAACCATAAACTCCTGTCACAAAATTTGAGCCAATATCAACAGAATCATAGCCAGGGATGGCTATAGCCAGAGAAAGAATAGCATTTCCATTCACCAGCAAGGCTTTCTTAAACCTAGATAAACAATTATTAATTTGTTTACCACTACCAAAGATATATCCGATATTTTGAATACAAATTTATTTCATACATGCAAACTTTTTATTAAAATTTATCAAATAAAGTGTCTTTTAAAATAGTATTAGATAGAGTCTACTTTCAGTTTGGATTTCACTATAATTTAAGGACTTTTATTCCGACGTCAGGAGTAGCCCAAAGATACAATTCTCTACAATTCAATCCTCTATCCTTTTTATTATTTACTAGCAACAAACTTTATTTTATTGTAAGTAAATTTTTAATGCAATCCTATACTAGAAAAAAAAGTTATACTGTTTCTATACAAAATTAATAATATCTTGCTTCAACGTATAACTGACTACCTTAGGAACAATCTTTGACCACAAATTGACCTTTATACCACATATTAAATATATAGTTAGTATTGGTGTTCTAAGGAGTTTACAAACTTTAATGCTTACGTCGGTTGTCTATTGCCTATGTTAGAAGTGTATTGGAATACGTCTGCATTATTTGAAATTCAATCATGTCCATGGATTTTTTAGTTTTTCACATTCAAAACCGTAAATTCGACAGGTCACTTGTATATTATATACAATAAATGTAGACAAAAAATAAACTTAAGAGCTTTCTTTATTTGTTAAAAACATTGTTTTCTTTGTTAAAACGATTCTTTATTCTATATACTTCAAATATTCCAAAAGCAAAAGTTTACGAAAACTTTCTTTTAATTAGCTGAATTATTTTTAATTAAATCAGAAAATCATATCCATTTAAGTTATGCATAAAATATATATTTTAATAAAGTAATATACAATAAAAATTATTCTTTTAAAGATTTTTATTATATGATGTTGTTTTCTATCCTAATAAAAATAAATAATATCAATTTATAAATAATGTAATAATTATTGGTATTTTATTGTTATAGTGATTTCAATAAATTAAACCTTTCAAAAAGTTAAATTACTATTACAAAAACAAATAAAGCTTCGCTAATAAATGATCCTACAAACAAAAATACTTTTTTATAAATTTATTAAAACTTTCACTATATTTTTCTCATAAAACAAGTTAAAAAAATATATGGCAAATAAAACAGCCACCACAAAATCACCTTGTTAAATAAATTCAATTTCAACCACTAAATAAATAAATAGAGATTTTCAGTTTTATTTGTCATTTCATTACTGGCAATAAAAAAATATAGGATTAAATCATAATAAAAATAATAACACCTCGTTATTTAATAAAATAGCATTTGGTGTTTGAGGGCGCTACAAATTTTCCCCAATTTAATTACTCAATTTTAATTAAACAACAAGTTAATAATATTTATGTGCGGTTTTTTAGTTAATATTTGCTTCTAATTTAAATGAGCAAATTAGACAAAATATATAAACATTTAATTTAGTGCACATTTTGCATTTATCATTATACCAAAAAAAGTTAGTTTATTTAGTACGTAATTTATATATTTTAGGACTTATTACATTATACAGCAAAATTGTTTTACTACTCTGTTAAAAAAAAACCCAGCTTACTCTTATCTGAGCTGTTAAACGGTTAAATTTGTTTCTTATCAGGAAGTTCGTAGGAAGTCCTAAACTAATATCGCAGTTGCAGTGGTTCCATTCGAAATTCAGAAAATGTAACACCTGCAGCAGACCGGAAAGGGTCAACTGTTGGTCCTAACTTCTAAGACTGTGTTTAGTTAGGGAACTTCAAAGTAAAACTTGTGATTACCGGAGCAGAGACAAAGAGAAACTTTAGATCCGCGGGCAAAGTTTTTTATTTAAAGGAAAGAATTAAAAGTTTAAACGGGAGAACGTCTTAAATAATTATAAAACTTGTTGGTATTCAAGAATAACTGCATAGACTTATTTAGGCTTTGGCCTTAAAGTTGTTATATTCAAGTAGATTCATTGTTTCCTAAAGGAACTATTGGTTTATTGGGTAAGTATTATCTGCAATCAAAGTAAATTCAGTTTTGTTTAGTTTAATCTATCTTGGCAGTATAAATATTATATAAGATTGGCGATAAAGGTGGGTTTGATAAAATATAGCAGTAAAAATTACTCAAATTACACTAAACTCTGTTTCTGGAAAACTTTTCTATTATTGTTTCTGAAGCATAGAGCATATGTATTAACGAATCTTTGCATATTCTAAATAGCATTAGTATAAACCAAAAATATAGAGAATATTTCAGAGTTTTATTCTGGAGCTTGTAATCTCCTCAATTTTATTAAAGTCCCACGAATCAGAGAAAATTTTAAAACTATAGTTCATGTGCACTTCTTTTGTTCAATGCCTAATCTTCAGTATGGCATCCTAAATTAAAGACAGGTTTAATTTTCACCTTGCCTTCCTAAATTAAAAAAATTGCTTAAGTTGTAAGCTTCAGATTGTGATGGATCATTTGGTTATGAAGAAATGCTAAAGTTTGCCTTTTCTAAATTAATTCTATAGTGCAAAATCTTACCCTGTGATACACACAACGGGCTAATTTCTCTTTTGGGTGCCGAAATACTTATCATTAACATAGAATAATAGATCATAGGACTGAAGTTAAAATAAGAATAGCAGAGCTTCAGCGATTCCCCACTAGTGCTGGCTGCTGAGGAAAGAAATATATTTTTGTGTACTGACCTCTCGTGATCAATATATTATCGTCTAGCTCTAGTAACTGAGTTCTCATTTCAATTTATGACTTAGAGTTGTTTGACAAACTTATTCATGTCCGCATACTAGACCGAAGTTGGCCAGACGCAGACGTATATCTAAGATTCGTGCAATTAATTCTTTATTTGAGATTGTATATTGATGCTTACTTCTATTTACATCTCAGAAAAAGCATGCCTTTTCCGATTTCTACCAAACTTTTAAAATACCAGTTATTTAAGTATGTGTTTTTATATTTATTTTATATTTATATGCTAATTAAGATTTTAATACAATAAAGTTGTTGCTCTTTCACATCAAAAACCACCATGTCCTTTAGTGTTACAAGCAACGGAAAACCCCTCTAACTTAACTAGCCATCCAATCAACAACCAACTACAAAATAAAAACCAAACAGTACAAAAAGAACAAAAATTATGATAATAACACGGCAATTTAAATTTTCCTTGCAATATTTAAAGTTTTTATTATTACTGTAATTAAACGGAAATAGAAATTTGCATCCTAAAGACTTTTTTAGAGTATTTCATCTTTAAATTACGACATTGCCTGCATACTACGAAGGCGTCAAAAGCATTTGCTAATATACCTGATTACACTTCTCTTTTATAGCTATAATGAAGTTTTGTGTAGCTTGGGAGCGAAAAGGATCCGTAGCAATTTTCAAGTCGACTCCTCATTAGAAACGTACTTATTTATATGAAGCTTATAATATTTGGACAAATCGTGCTTAAGTGATGCTAGCAGAAGCGGAAATATTATTAGAATTAAAAGATAAATACTGCTGTTTATTAAATGTTTTTTTAGTAGAACTAGAGAAGATTGTAGTATACCTTTTAATGTGAATATTTAAAAAGTTATACTAAATATTTTTTTTCAAATGTTTTATTTTAATAGGATGGAAGAATTAACCTAACAAGTTATTTCTAGTGATGTAAAAAAGTGGACTATATATAACACTTTGGGTGCTAATATTTTGAAATAAATTAACAGATATAAAATATTAAATATTTTTAATATTTTCTCACCATTAACCTAATTTCCTTTAAATACAGAAATATCACTCCGTAGCTCAAAACCTGAAAGGAATTTTATAGCATGGTAAAAAGATTTTAGATATGTAAGAAATATGACAAATTTACTAACTTAACCGATATTCTTCTAATAATAGCTAGAATGCCCGATTATATTATTATTAGTATTATACGTTAATATATTCTATCCCAATCTTATTTAATGGAATTAATAGAGGATTGTATTTAATTCTAAAAGAAGCCGGTTTCGGATACAACATTATGTTAGATCACCTATGCCTCCTGATCACATTTAATAACTGAAAAAAAAAATGGCAAAATACAAAACAAAAGGAAAAAAAAACTGTGACTTACCACTATTGCAAAAGAAGGTTAGGGGTAACGTACCATATCTCGGTGCCGGTACTGTTTATTTTATGTATTTTATGTATTATTATCTATTTTATGTACTACACTGCCAAAATTTCCATTTGACCAGTTTACATTCTCACCTTCTTGACCCGTAAAAGGGCGCAGAATAACTTCATGCCCGCGTATGAATATTATACAGTAGGTTGTGTAAAAAGGGATAATCAAATGAGAATAATTAGGAAATCAAGTACAGTAGAGTCTCGATAACGTGAACTAATTAGGGATGACTGTGTTCATGTTTTCGAGGAGTTCATGTTACTGGATAAAGTTAATCGCATGATAAACTAATACGTATATGTACTTTGAATATATATTTTATTGGAAAATCAAACAAAAACATATTATACAGTTAGTAATACATAGTTGAAAATGTATATGTATATGTTTATACATGGTATAAAGAAAAAAATATTTATTATATAGGTAAGTATCTGTATGTAAGTAAGTACGATGTACATTATTTATATTTAATCCGTTGTTTTTAGAAAAAAGTTATCTAACTTTGTTTGACGGATACGTTGTTTGTTTGAATGAATAGTTGCACATTCACGTAATTTGTGTAAAGACTGAATATCCTCGAAGTCGGCATTGTTTTGCTCCGCCTATTCTAGAGACCTCTGTTAAATATACGAACTGCCTCAACGTGAGTGACTTTATCGATAGCCTGAGAAACCTCTGGATCTTGATCCTGTTCGGTTTTTAAATCATTAGACACTGCAGTATAATTCTCATCATGTTCAACGAAGTCATCTTTATTCCATTCTTCGATATCTCCATGTTCGAAGTCTTGCCCTGGATCGATTTCTTCTAATAAATTGAGGTTAGTCTCTACAATGTTATTCAGGCTTAGCAATTCTTGACGAAGAGTTGCCAAGGGTATTGTGTCTTCACGATCATCATTGCTTTGGCTTTCGAAAATATTTTTCCAACACTTTTTAATGGTTGCTGGTTCTAATTTATTCCATGCTCGTGATAAGTTTAAAATAGCATCCCTGAGGTTGTATTGTTTGATTATGACATTCATGTCCTTAGATTTATTAGCTACAACCATTGCCAAAAACATGGAGCCATAATGCAGTGTAGTCAACCTTATAACGTTTTGGTCTATATGTTGAATTAAGGGTGTCACATTGGGAGGCATATACATAACTTGAATTAGTCCATCATCAAATAAAAGTTCCTCTACTGGGGACATTATCCAATTAAAGAAGTACTTTTTCTGGAAGACCTTGTTTCTTAAGAAACTTTCTCACCTTAAATTAAAACAAACTTTTAATTTTGAAGTGTTTAGCTATGGCAGGAAATTTACCTCAGGAGAAAAATTTCTTTGAACCATTGCTTAAAAATTCCGGCTGTCATCCATGCAGATTGTGAGTTTTTGTAGTGTACAGGAATGTAAGAGTTCTTAAAACTTCGTGGTTTTTTAGCTTTTCCTATTACCAAAGGAGTCAATTTATGTAGTCCAGTCGCATTTGTACATGCTAGAAACGTTATTCTTTCTTTGGCTGTTTTTCTTCCAGGGGCAGTTTTTTCTTCACTGGATACGTAAGTCTTTCCGGGTAAAAGCTTCCAGTACAAGCCGGTTTCATCGGCGTTGTACACTTGGTTATAGTCTAAGTTTAGGTCCTTGATTTTTTTCTTCAAGTTTACGTAAGAATGGTGAAACCAGCTCGGGCTGAGAAGATAGTTTTTCACCAGTTATTGTTAGGAAGCGTATGCCAAATCTTTTCTTGAACTTTTGCAACCACCCTGAGCTCGCAGAAAAAGTGGAATTTTTGTCGTACAGTTTTTCGTGGAAATATTTGGTTTTCTCTTTTAAAATTAAACCACTTATTGGTGCATTCCTCTCTCGTTGTTGCAAAAACCACTTATACAAATCTTTTTCCATTAATGGATATTCAGAAGGTCTAAGAGATTTTCGTTTACCAGGTCCAGAAAAAGTCAAGGCAACTGTTGAAGTAATTTGGTCTTTTTTCTTCTTAATTGCACACACCGTGGATTTGGCTTTTTTGCTAAAAAGATAACTCCACAACCTCTACTAACATCGGACAAGAATGGGGCTTTTTTTCCAGAGTTAAATAATTTACTTTCTTAGTAGACATCGTGCTTGTTTCGTATTGATCGGCGAACAAACACTGAATAAGACGCAAATTTCATATCTCTTCCAAACATGTACAAACAAGATATACAATTTGGCGGCGATATGCAAAAGCACTAAGTTAGTACTAAAGTTGCCGACAAAGGGAACATAGGAAATGCCACTTAATGCCTACGGGTAAAACGGTAAAACGATATAAATATTTTTTTGTTCACGTTATAGAGGCGAGATATTTTTGGCGTTCACGTTTTAGAATAGGCTGAATACCAATTAGGCTGTTCACGTTATGGGACGTTCACATTATCGAGACTCTACTCTAAGTCAGATGTTTAGTTAAAAAAAAATACTCTAATTTATTTAAGTCCCGCAAAACAAAATTCAATGCAAATAGCATGATAGCAATAAAAAAAAAGAAAAATATAAATTAATTCAATTTCTTGCAATAATAAGCCCGTTCATCGTTATTTAAACTTTAAATTAACATTATTGAAACTCATTAAATTGGTAAAGGAAATAAATAAATACTTCTAGTACTATCATAGCAGCGGGAACGCACCATACGTGTTTATTTATTAGCCATAAGAATCACATATTGTAATTAACCTACATTTTCAATGTAAATAAAACTATTATTTTTTTTGTAAAGCACATCGTCTGTTTTTAGACAAAATTTTAAATATTTTCATGCATTGACTAATTTATATTTCAGTTGCTCCCAAAATAATAAAAACGGAATAATACGTCATATAAAACTGTTTGCAATCCTACTGTATTCATCAACTTATATTTGGAAAATTAATTATGTATTTATTATTACAAATTAATAATGTATGTTCTGCATTTACTTTTAGAACACTACATTTTGCTAGTTTTAAAACGGTTTTTCTTCCGCCAGCTAGTTTCTTCCGACTTTATACACATGCATAACTTAAATGTATACGGATTATTATTAAATATTTATACATCTTTCTTATTTTTTAGCCAAATATGTGTCTTCGTTTATTTGTTTCAGTTATTTATATTTTAAAAATGAGATTATATCCGGGATTTTTGTGACTATTTAATAAATCAATTAAGATTTTTTGTCACTCCTGACTAAGCAAAATCATTTCGGCTTTTCCAGACTTGGTTAGTAGTCTACCACCCCTACATTTTTTTTATTCATTTCTTTGCTAAAATGTAACCAGAAATTTGAAAATCTGATAGATGTAAAAACTCGAAGTATCCCATCTTTTTTTCATAGCTAATTTTATGTAAAATTAATTCCCGATTTTTAATCGAGATAAGTTTTTATGTGGGTTTAATTTTACTTACAATTTTTGGTTCGATAATAGGTTTAAAAAAAAATGTCTAATCGTTAAACCCAAATAATATGCAAAATTTACAGGGTATTTCTAAATATCCTATAAGTACTAAGAGAAATTATTCTAGTTAATCCTTTTAAAATTCATGTATAAATCCTTTCAAAATTCACATACGCTAAATGCTTTTCTTAAAGATGCAGTGATAAATTTTAATTTATTTATCGGTTTTCTCCAAATAATTTATATTAATATGTCAAAACTTGTTTCTGGATTCTATTTGGTATAATAAAATTCAAAGTTTATTATAGTGTACTTTTCGCATCCCAACTTTTTGGTACTTATATGAAATTTTTAAGTAAATGAACTATTCTCTCTAACCATTTTATTTATAAAGGAAATTGGTTGGTATAAAGTTAAGTATTTCACAAAGACCTATATTTCCTGAGCCATTCATATTTTTACGATTTCTAATAGCCAGAGGTCTTTAATTGGAAAGATTTCTAAATTGTATCATACATGATAAGGTGTTTTCAGACATTAACAACTCCCATGAAAAATTAGGAAGCTTTAAATACAATATCAACGATTCACGCAGTTCTTTTAATTAAATTAGAAAATTATCTAAAATCAAACTACATCAAAAGCCATCAAACTACTTTGTAGTATGCATGCATTTTAGCTTCATTTCCATAGGCTTTTATTTAATTTCTTGTTACGAATTAAAGTTTAATTATAAAATCCTTTTTATTGTTTAAGTTTTCGAAAAATATAATTACGAATTTTCATCTCAATTTAAATTATTTAAGCCAAAATATAGAAATATATTTAATACATGTATCTTTATAATAAGTTATTATAGGACACATTTATATAAATTTAAAAATAACATAAAGAATAACTTTTTCTCCTTCTCCTTACATAATTACATAGAAATATTCTGATTATTTCAGATATTGTTAGAGTTGATTAAGTATGTCTTGAACAGAAATATTTTAAGCCATGGCTAGTAAATATTATATGAAAGTGAATGCTTACTTTGGTTTTTTTTTAAATTAAATACCCTATACATTAATTACTATTAATAACACTATTAATTATATTAATTATACTATTAATTATTTTTTAAAATACTTTTTGTTTTATGCACATTATATATACACAACAGGAGCTTCAATTTAATTTTTCTTTTTAATCACCTGTAATTCCTATAATCTTTTATTTTTCATGAAAAGTTCATATATGCCGAGTTGTTGAATATTTTATATACAATATATTTAACTTTCTTGATACAATCTACAAAGACGTAATAATATTCAGGACGTCATAGTTTGAACAAGGGGTTTCGGTATGTGTCACTGTTATATTTTAATTGTTTTCCTGATAGTTGTTGAATTTTGGCATTAGAAATTATATATTTTCTTGTTATATTTTTTTACGAGACTAATATAGGTACTACAGTTAAAGAAATGAGAAAAAGAAATACTTTGCATTTGCTATTGTATTGTATTTTTTATTGTATACTTTGCATATGTATGGTAATTTTCGACCAAAAAAGATGATTGCTTTTTTTATTTTAAACAGAAACATAATAATAGACTTGTCACAATAAAATAAATGAACTAAATAATTAATTTTCCAAATGCAAATTAGGGACAAATGCTTTAAAGTACCATTTAAACCTGATAATATATTAAAATGGACGTTTTTGTAGGTCACAAGCCCTAAATAAATAATCCCCCTAAGCGAAATTTAAAATCATCAGATTCATCTATTCAAGCTCGCCCTCAAATAGTTACAGAAAATTAGATTTAAAGATGGGGACCCTTTGAAAGGCTGCAGCATCGCGTGGAGAACGAGAGAAAAATAGAAAAAAAGGATTTTTAAAAAGAGCGAGAAATTTCTTGTGACAAAAGTGGCGAATATTTTCCGCATGCTCGAATTATTTGTACAGGATAAGGGCTTCAAGGGATATTTAAAGCAGTGAGGCGTTAGAACAGAATAAAGGTCAAGATATTGTCCAGTTTAGTGAAGAAAATTGCATCTTTTTAAGTTTATCGTAAAATGTGCTTGCATACTTAGTTTAATTTATCATAAAAAGTAAATTTTATGACAAGTGCACCTCCTTTTTAGCACCTCCTTAAGAAAAATTCTATCCTTTAAATAATAATAGAACTTATAATAAAGAAAAGGCGTTAACTCAAATTGCATGACGCTAAAAGATGAAAACCTTCTTAGAAATTACGGAATAAAAAAGCGTTTTCAATGAACTCCCCGTGTCACCTTTCCAGTTCGTTTGGCATCCTGTTTTGAAGTTTTGGGTGTATAAAAACTCTAAGAATAAAAAAATCACATGTGAATTTGACTGAAATTTTGAATAACATGATTTAAATCAAACATAAATTTAGTTTTACCTTTCCATTATTTGTAATATTTTTATGTATATGACAATTATTGTTATTTTCATATTTAAAAATAACGACAATTGATTTTATTTAACATACCAATACCTCACAAGAAAAGATTTTCGCATCAATTAAGTAATCAGCTGAAGCAAAAGCAGTACATATGTATAAAAGTGAAAACGGGTTACCTTTGTATCCCGTATATTGTGTATATTCATTTGAATAATTTATCTTTTTAAATTCTGTGATCTTAATTTGTGGTTTAAAGCGTGACTTTCAGATGGCACTTACGGCTGACTAGCTGAATGCCCGCGGCGTTGCTCGCGTGAAAATAAAAGAAAAGTCGAAGAAGGCCTCCAATAATAGTAAATGCAACCCACAATACACAAAAATAAAATCCGAAGCCTCGGCTTAATGATTGTAAATGCAACCCACATTGCCACGCCGTTTTTCTTGAGGTCAAGGGGCGCGATTAATATAATATAATTATTATAAAACCAAGACACAAATAATCTTAAAAATGATTCGTTAGATGCAGAGCGAGCGGTAAAAGTCGAGTCACCTCTCGGGTATCAGTCTCGCATAGACCCGCCTTGTTATCAAAATATAAATAATACAGAGGCACTTTTTCAATCGTATTTATTAATCAGTTTTATGCCGCTATGCGATATTTATCATATCGCTAACACCCCATATCGGTGGAATTTCAAAAAGTTCGTTCGTATCCGGGGCCTATATTATAAAAGAACATTGTTGCAGTTAATTTTTTTTCTTAAGTTGATGCCTGCGACTCGTTGGTGCGGGCAGTCTCCCTTCAAACTCCGAAGCCACGCCCCCTTAGTTCTCGAGGTCACGGCTAACACTAATTCCCATTTTTTACCCCTTATCGGTGGAATTTCGAAAAATCCGTTCTTATCCGGTGCCTACATTATAAAAGAAACCCGTTGGCAAAATTGCACGTTTCTAGCTATTGTAGTTTGGGCTCTGCGATGATAAGTCAGTCAGGAGGGACAAACTCTTTTATATATATAGATTTCAAAGAAAGTAAAAAAAATATATATTCGTGCTGATTAGGGAATTAAGTTATTCAATTAAATAAATAAAACATTTATTTAAAGAAATGCTATAAGAATCAAGATATTTTACAAACTTATTCACTATAAAAGCTATTATGTTAACAGGACTATTTAGTAAATAGTTTTCTTTGCAAAAGAGAGTATGGAGAAGCGACCGATACATGTAAAGAAAAAAGGCACAGAAGTTCTGGAGAAGTTCTAATCTTATAATACCATTTAGAACTTTAAATACAAACAAACAAAAATTAAAACACTGCCATTCGCTTTACAAGAAATAAATACTGATGTAAAACGTGGTCTCAGAACAGATAAGATCCAAGCCGGACTTTATAATAACATATCTGGCAAACTTGATGAACTTGCACTTAATACTTATAAACTTTTCAATATAGATCAGAAAATAAGATGACCACAATGTATTAGAAATTTCAACATGGGATCTCACTAGATTAATATGTAGTGTTCAAAGCTTAAACATTGCTTACTGTCTTTGCAAGATCTTTTCGTAAATCCAAGCAGCTTATTAGCTCTATTTATTGTATCTTGAAACTAGTAAGAAAAATTAAGACTTGGATTCAAAAAGACACCCAATCATTGATTGAGTCAAGCTACTTTTAGGGGATACCATCAATTATATATTGACAATTCTCAATATTTAATGACGTTTTACTTCATTTACACCAGAAAAGCCATCTTGTTTATAACTCTCTTAAGCACCAACTGATCTTGAGAGAAGGAAAATCAACGAACAGTAAGAACTAAAATTACAGTAGGGAGCCAAGGCGATTGATCAAGAAGCTGAATAACAATAATCCTAGGTGGGAGCTTTTAGAGACCCCTGAAGTGATCGAAAATGGGTTGAGCAAAAGACCACCAAGATCTAAATATGAGAGATAAGAATATTATAGTGGACCTTATCAAAAGCTTTACTAAAGTCCGTATATATGTTATATGTTGAAATACAAAACCACACACGTGTGTTATTTCCGTTATTGGAATAACGGAATGACAGAAGGGGTATTGAGTTGAGCTAGGTTGGGGTCGATTGTAATGAGTCTGCGTTGGTGAAAAGCGTTCAGTTTGTGGCTGATGTATATTTGGTCTTTGTTGCATATTCTGGTTATGAATATTATTATTGTTATAAGAATAATTAGATCGCTGTATATGAAAAACGCGACAGTCATTGGTATAGTGTCCTATACGGCCGCAATTTGAACATTTAGGTGGTTAAAGTAAAGGTCTACTAATAGTTTGTTGTTGAGGTTTTGGAAGTATGACCGTCCTAGGGGAGGGTTTCTGGATTTCAAAATAAGAGAGTTGCAGTTCTCTACGAATTCTCGATTGAGCATCTAAAAGATCTCTTGGATTTCCTGCACGAATGATTTGGCCTAATCTAGGTTCCAAACCAGTAAGAAGGGTATTTAGAGCCATAGTATTTATTAGATTGCTTTGAGCAAGTTTTTGATCAGCATTTAGTAAAGATTTTTGTATGGAAGCATGCATTTTGAGTTTAGAATTTCTAAGCGATTAAAAAATGTAAGAGGGGCTTCATTTGGGAGTTACCTAAGTCGTTGTAGGTCTTGAATAAGAGACGATAAATCTCTAGAATCTCCAAAATGAAGATTAAGAAGTTGCTTTATTTCTGCATACAATTGGGGATTTCTTGAATTTATTAGTTGGGCAGCTTTGCCTTTAAGTTTATTTTTTATAAATAAAGTGAGTAAAGTTTTTTGATCATTTATAGCCATATTATTTGCACAATCGCACGAACTAATAAAGGTGTTTAAGGAGATTTGATCACCTTCATACTCAGGGATAATTGAAAATATCTCCGAATGTTTATAGGGTTCAATTTCTGTTTCTGTTGTTGCCATACGAGTTTCTTTCGGTGGCATTTTGGTAAATAGATTTTATTATATTTAAATATGAAAATTATTAAACGTAAAGATATATAAAATATTCAAATAACCTATATCAGATTATCGAACAAATGGTATCATCAAATCGCTTAAAATATATAAAAGAAGATGGGATGATTCGATTACTTTACGTATCTTTGCAAAATTCGAAACACTGTAAAAGCTTAGGACGAAGCCAGAAAATCTGCCTGGACACATTACCTCATCCTATCGATAGAGATGCAATTTGTGAAGCACAACTCTTGAAGCAGAACGCCCAACTACTACCACAAACCTGCCAAGTTAACGTTCTCCTAGTCAAAGGTTATAACGTCCAAAATATAGACCAAAACTTATGGTTGATTTCGCTGTCTGACCCACTACCCATCACCATTAAATGTATAGGAAGAGAGCCCTCCTCTAGTATCGCTAATCTAAATAGTATCCTACAACTTCAACCCTCTTTTACAGCCTTCATTGGTAGCACCAGAGTTCAAGCAAAATATATTGTTGAAACCTATCAAAATATCAGCTATAAAAATCAGCCCGTACTTATTCCCTATAAATGTTGTGAGCATTTACCAACTAAAGAATATATCCCAGATCTTCAGCCTTTAAAACTAAATAAGATCGATACAGACGATCTCAATATTGCTTAACACAAACTGGATCAATACTCTAAAAATTTGGAACAAATGATGCAACAACCTTCAACAAATCAACACATCTCCTGGTTAACTATTACTTCAATCACCCTAATTGTCCTTTTCGTTGCCATTTACATTTGGATAAAATGTAAACGCAAGAGACAACCGATGCTAACGATGAGTACGACTTTGACAGATGACTTCCCATCAACCTCGAGAATTCACAACCGCAAACTCCAAAGCTTTTGACTCAGCGGCATCCTCCCCAGAAGAAGACCTGCCGTTCATCCTGATGACTCCCCCGAGGACTCCACAGAGTTGACCTCGCCCTAAAAAGTTGCTGCAAGGCATCAGCTTTTAACTAAATGAGGAAGCTGTTATATGTTGAAATACAAAACCACACACGTGTGTTATTTCGCAACGAACCAGAGTCACCAGTTCTAGGAATTGGCAACAATACCATTTCCGTCGATTAGCAAACCGGTGGCCTGATTCCTTTACCGCAGCTTTACCATTATCTACGCCCGATGCTCCTACCATGGGAACCGCTGACACCGCTGTACTATTTTGTATAAATACAGCACACATAATAATTTTAAGTTAGTTCTGTAAGATTCATTTTAAGTTGTATATTTAATCCATGTCCATTTGAATTTTGAAGTTTTAATAATTATTTTAATTAAATAATAATTATATTATTAAATAAACCTTTTTTAAAAAGCGAAATTGAATTTTAAAGTGATAACAATTGGCGCAGTCGGTAGGATGCGTAAAACGTCAACAGAACAAGAGAATGCTAACTGTTAACGGCGGATTCCAATCCCTTAGACGAACAACGGACCATCTTCAGGACTCCCAGAGAGCAAACAAGGCGTCCTCACTCATTGGCACAGGCAGTGGAACATCGTTGGAAAACCTCTGTTTGTTCTGATCAATAGAGAACAAGACAACTCCATGCATCTGGCTTTAATGTAAGAAATCGAGTTTTAAAGTGATAACATATATATCATGTGTTTTATTACCGTCGTTCAAAGATTTAGTTGCTACAAACTAAAAAGTTTGTATCTACTGAATGACCTTTAGTGAATCCATATTGTTGATGTCCAATGTTTTCCTGAAATATTGCCGAAAGAACTACCTCTGCACAGTACTCGAACAGCTTAAGAATTAAAGAGAGGATACTAATAAAACCATAATTAGTTATGTCTTTCTTAGCTGCAAATTTAAAAATCGGGCATATATAAGATTCCTAATGAAAGTTCCTTCCTTCCCAAAAGAATAGGAAAATTCTGTAACTTCCAGTCTTCGTGAAAAGTTTCATAAGTTAGGAAGAGATTGAAAATATGAAAAGTAAAAGAAAAAGGAAAATATAATACAATTATTTCATGCATATTTAAAATAAAAGTACACTGGTTAACACAAAGCTTAAAAAATTCAATGAACAATTATGAAAAAAAAATTGCTCAAAAAGTGGAAAAATTTTAAGCTCTTACTAGAAATATCTATCTCTTGCTCTCTCTAGAAATACCTATCAATAGAGAATGAAAAACAGAAAAAAAAAAAACATTTTCTTTAAAATAATCTACAAGTGCAAAATAGCAAAAAAAGCTGGATCCTTTTGCATCAAGTACATCTGAAAACTTTATCCTAGGGACAAAAAACTTAAATATTGTTGTAATAGCAAAGTCTATTATTATCAGAACAAAATCTTTGATTGGTCATTTTAAATTATTACGGTCTTTTTTAACGACTGAGTAGCGTATTAAGGTAGTGTGAGATAATATAATTAAAAAAATTTAGATGTTATTCAAAAATTAGTCCTAAAAGTAATCTCCCACAAAAATAAATAGATTGTTTTGAACTAAATCACTTAACAAAGAAGCTAAAATAGTTTTAAAAATTTTCTTGAGAAAACATTACACTGCAACGTATTTTACATATTTAAAAAACTTTTAAATTATTTAAAACAAATAGGGCACCAAATATATTTAATATCTTACCTCATAACTTAAAAGAGGGAAATTCTTGAGAAATCGGCATATACATCAGACTGGCGCCAGAATATTTATAATTGCTTTTTCTATGACTGTAATAATTTATTAATATTGTAATGATTCTTTATAAGAAAATTTAAAGCGTCATTGAAATGTTTAAATTGTAACAAAAAAAATACAAGGTGACTTTAAAAATCCCAAATAGAGGCTTTAAACCTGGATAGACTTCAGTTTATATGTGTTTATTTGTTTAATAAACTATTGTCATTATTCGTTTTAATAAATTATTCTTAATGCGTATATTAGCATCCAGGATAACGTAAGGATTTTTTTTACATTTCTATTTTAATAGTAAGGAGAAAAGTTGTCAACTCTCATTGCATGACACTAAGGCAGCAAAACCCTTTTAGAGATAATGGTAAATAAAATGATTGTCAATGAACTGCACGTGCCACCTTTTCATGCTTTTTGGAGTTCTGTTTTAAAGTTTTTTCGGGAAATAAATAAATTTGCAGAAACTGGGATAATAAGCGTTACTTGAAACTTAAGCGTTACTTGAAACTTATTTGCAAATATGGATTTTAAATTATTGTTACTCAAATTTTACATATAAATAATATATTACCCAAAGAGAATAAAGGCATTGATTTCCGTCAGACATCCCAAGTCACTCGGATATTATAGCTTATTTTTGTATAGCTGTATTACATATTAACCTTCTTTAAAAATATCTGATTAAATATTGTGTAATACACCCATATTTTTTATAACCTCATAATAGAAAAGAAGAAAAAAATTACCAATTCTCATATTTTATTTTTTTACGTTAGGATTGATAGTAAGTAATTCGGTCATGCTAGTTGTTTCTTATTTTATAATATCTTATAATTAAGTATGACTTAACAGTTTCAGTTTTCGTGCATGTATTAAGAAAAAATATATTTTTTAACTTTTTTATGAAATCAATACTTTTTTTAAGTAATCAATGTATATACGAGAAGCTCATTATTTTACCTACAGAATTTCTTACATACCAAAAATTGGATTCCCTGCGGACTTAAATAACGCCAAGCCATTTATTCTTTCATCTTTCAGGTCTGCTTCTTTCGTCTTGTTAGTTGAAAATGTAAATTTTTCCACACTTGACATGTTCCGCCACAAGTAATAGGCAAACTTCCTTACGGCCCACATCGTAAAGTATACTTTCTTTTTGTTCTCTGCTTATAATAAAAGGCTTTTCTCTCCTTTTTTTTTCGAATATAAGTAAATTTTCTTGAAGAGGTGTTTTATTTATTTAGAGGCGTCCACAGAAAAAAAAGGTATACAAATCTTAAATAAGAAAATTAGACTATAGGAGTGTCTTTATACAAAAAATAATTTTTATATCTATATATAAAAGAATTTGTATATTTTTATATGTATATATAAAAGTGTTTGTCCTGACTAATGGACTCATCATCGCAGAGCCCAAACTACAATAGCTAGAAACGTGAAATTTTGCCAACGGGTTCCTTTTATAATGTAGGCACCGGATAAGAACGGATTTTTCGAAATTCCACCGATAAGGGGTAAAAAAATGAAAAATTGTTACCCGTGACCTCGAGAACTAAGGCAGCGTGGCTTCGGAGTTTGAACGGAGACTGCCCGCACCGACGAGTCGCAGGCATCAACTTAAGAAAAAAAAATTAACTGCAACAATGTTTTTTTATAATGTAGGCCCCGGATACGAACGAACTTTATGAAATTCGATCGATAAGGGGTGTTAGCGATATGATAAATATCGCATAGCGGCATAAAACTGATTAATAAATACGATTGAAAGAGTGCCTCTGTATTATTTATATTTTGGTAGACACAACAACAAGGCGGGTCCATGCGAGACTGATACCCGAAAGGTGACTCGACTCAGTCTTACCGCTCGCTCTGCATCTAACGAATCATTTTTAAGATTATTTGTGTCTTGGTTCTATAATAATTATATTATATTAATCGCGCCCCTTGACCTCAAGAAAAACGGCGTGGTAATTGTGGGTTGCATGTACTATCAATGAGGCGAGGCTTCGGATTTTATTTTTGTGTAATGTGGGTTGCATTTACTATTATTGGAGGCCTTCTTCGACTTTTCTTTTATTTTCACGCGAGCAACGTTGCGGGCATTCAGCTAGTATAGCATATTTCAGGACCAACTCCTACCTGCGTACTAGGTATTGATACTATTTTTGACAACTTATCAAAAACAAGTAAAGTCTTAACCAGCCTTTTAATAAATAAATTAATTAATTAAAAATTTGCAATATTTTCAAATACAAAGTATGCACATATTATTTTTTTTGTTTGCGTACATTTGCATATACAAAAATAATAGGAATATGAAAGGCGTTTTTCAAGCCAAAGAATACCTAATCACCAATTTTTTGTCAAAGTTTTTAGTTATTTAAGAGAAAACAATCGGTTTCCCTCTACTGATATTCAAGTTAAGAAAACTCCAAAAGAAGAACCTTTGACAGAAAACGATTTGAAAATTATTCGTGAAACTCCTAAGACAAGTGTTAGAAGAATAGATGCTCAGTTAATATTATCACCAACAAGTAAAGGGCGTCTGCTTCAGAAAGAAAATTTAGACTTATATCATATCCCAAAGGTACAAAGAAAAGTATCTGGTTTCCAAAGTTGCTTTTTCGCAATGAAGCAAGCGCATAGAAGGACGCTTTCTGAAATGTGTTTCACTGATGAAGCCCAATTTACGCGAGATGGTGTTTTCAATACACGACGTCTCCATGTCTGGGTCAGCGAAAACCCACAATCCTTTAGGCTGGGTCATTCCTAACAAAAATTTGTGCTAAATATTTGGTGCGGCCTTACTAATAATTCCTTAATCGGTCCCTATGCATTTTAATATCCAACTTAAATAGTGCTGTTTATTTAAACTTACAAAAACTTTAATTTGCAAATCTTAAATGAACATCTGGACAATCAATCCAAATTGTTGGATCGGGCAAGGTGAGCCAGTTTTTAAGGTCCTCCGATTTAAACTTAGTATAATTTTTTGTGAGGTTATTTATTTTTTTTTTTTATTAATAATAAAATTTGTTTTACTGTCCTATCCGTATAAAATTGCATTTAAATATTATAATTTTTAAAGAATAATATGTTAAGGTTATTCAGATAATAACAGCAAAATGAATTAAAGCGGAGACGAATAAAATAATAAATAATCCATTTTTTAGGCATGATCTTCTTAAATTCAATTAATTAAAAAAAATGCACGTGAATATTTTTTAATAATTTTATTAAATGATTTGAATATTATTAGCTAAACAAAATAGTTAAAAGACCAAGAAATTTTTTAAAAAATATTATTTTATATTTTTTATTATTATTACTTTGACTTGACTTTGACTTACGAGGTACGTAGTAAATTAAATTATGTAAAAAAAATATGATTTTAAGAAGACTGAAGTTAAGGCAAACATAAATTCTGTAAAGTTATGTTATAGTACTTGCCCAAAAAATAAAAAATAAATTAACATTTGACCAAACCCAAGAGAATAAAAGGAGCTCATAGTTTGTCATTTATATTTCATTAGGTCTTGGTAAACTTTTTCTAAAAGGAAGACTACACCTGCAACAAGAATCTTACACAAAGCTTCTTTAGTAAGCAGTTAAATAAGCCGGTTACGCATTCAAGTAAGTTACTCTTTAGTAAGTCACTAAATGCTTTGAAATGTTTATTTATATAATATATATTTATTTAGCACTTAAGATAGTGAAACTGGGAACAATTTTTGTTATAGTTGTAAACAACTGATGTAAATGGCTTATTATCTAAGTAATATATTTTAATAATATAAGAAGCCTTTGAAAGCCCTAAAAGGCAATTTTTGCCAGTCTCGAAATCAAATCGCATAAATTTACCTGCTTCGCGCTTTACTACCCTATCCGTACCAGATTTTGCACTTTAGTATTTTTAGATAAGGGTTTAGTCGTATTTTTCTTTAGATTTATTGCTAGTAAAACCTGAAAATTGGAACTTCATGCAGCGTATATGAAAATTCCAACGACATCTCATTTACCTTAAGTACCTATAGTGGAATTTAACTTTATTAAGTGTCTCTTACAATATTTATTTACAAAATCAGAAAAAAATTATTTTAAAATGCACTATTAGATATTCCTATTCTAAATCTCGAATGTTATAATTTGTCAGTAATAATATGGCTTTTTTAAATCAAGATTTGTAAATTGTATTTTTTGTAATCGTGAGGAATGCAATGTAAGTGCATCTAATTAATTTTTATTTTTAGTTATTACCTTTTTTATACTTTGCTTGCGTCCCAATAAATGAATTGTTATTATCATTATTTTTATCCTAATATTATCAAAAATTGATTCAAAAATATGTAGTCAGTTTATGTACCGTATCGTGGTTTTAAAAAGAAATCATATTGGCCAATAAGCATTTTATTAAAGGTTCTACTTTGATTAGTTCAAGTTCAAAAAATGCAACAAAAGTTAAATTGATAATTACTTATTCATGCACAATGAGATAAGCTGTTTTCTTTGATGTTTTTCTTTACGTTAACTCGCATTAAATATGTTATAGAAACATATCTGAAATTTATATTAAATTGTGAACTTCCTAAAGATCAAAGACTTACATGAAATCTCTTACTTGAGGAATTGTTAAATGCCGCATATAAACTAGCTTAAATTTCTTAACAAGAGTAATTAGTCTGGCTTTGTTGGAAACAAAAGCAATTTCCATTCTATTTCTCTGAATTTTAAACATCATTTGTACTATCTCATTTTAAAACTTAGATATCTTTAACTTTATTTAAATATATTGGTTAATTTTTGGTAAAATTATGCAAAGAAAAGTGTCAAAATATGCATTTTATTTTTAGGTTTAAGATTCGACTATCTCCACGTATCCTCCTATCTTTTGTTTTATAAGGTTTAAAATATTGATGATTAATAATTTGTTGTCGAACTACATACCGCTACCACGTAATCACGTAAATAGAATCATTTCTTAAATCATGTAATGACGATATTGGCGTTTAACTAAACTACGCTAAAGTAAAATTAATTAACATTTTACCCCTGCTTATTAAATTTGCTAAACACCGTTTATTAGGATTATTAACCAAGAGGTTAATATTCCAACCATTAACTTTGGTGAAGCGTTAATTTGTATAGTGATTTTTTAAGTTAAACGTATTTTAAACTCATAATCTTAATAAGCATTATTAAGTTTTTAAAATAAATGTCCTTCATTTATTTAAAAATATTTTTAAAAAGCTTTGCATCTTTATTATCCTGTTCGTGCCAGAGTTTACAGTTTAGTAT
The DNA here is from genome assembly GCF_022605725.1 of Anthonomus grandis grandis. Classification (NCBI taxonomy): domain Eukaryota; kingdom Metazoa; phylum Arthropoda; class Insecta; order Coleoptera; family Curculionidae; genus Anthonomus; species Anthonomus grandis. Next base: position 15,267,110 of record NC_065554.1, on the reverse strand, counting down.
TTTTAGATAAGGGTTTAGTTGTATTATTCTGAAAATTTATGCTGTTTTTAACTATATGCTGCCTCCCTAAATGAAAATTCGAACGACGCGTTATTTACCGTAAGTACCCATAATAAGGTTCAATTTTTCTTAACAAATAGAAACATTTCGGTAATTATATTTAAGAGACTTGGTTTTTTAAATTGAAAAACAATTTACATATTCACACTCTTTGCTGTATATTTTGTGTTTATATGGTTACATGTGTTTCGAGCTATTGAATAGTCAGACCCAATAAATAAAACTACAGTTATCATCTAACATCGAATTTAGATTATTCTGAATTAAGTCCCTCTCTTAAATTATTTATAATTGCAAACTATAATTTAAAGACTGGCATTATTACCAGCCATTCTTTGACTTCATCACACTTGACTCTAATAGATCTGCTTATACCTTAAAAATATATAGGATCAATATCAAAGAATATACACCTTAATCATACTTAACTTTCGGACTGACCAGCTATTAATGTTAATTAGTCTATTTATTTTGAGAGTCTCCACCCTGTTGAGAGTTTTGTAATCATTTTCTCGTCTGAACAATATTTTTCCACTAATGAAAGCATAATTCTCCTAAACCGATGGAAGGAGAGTGTTAAACTTGATATGCCCAAAAAAATGAAAATAACCAGAGCACCAAAAAATCCTAGATTAGTTTCGTAGATAATGTTGCAATCAGTTTTGGTCGAATCTCTCTATCCAAACTAACAACATTCTATGGAGCCAAAATGGAGGAAATATGAAGATCTTTAACTGCTGTAGCTTTGTTTTTATCGCAAAATCTAATTGTGGGTTCCAGGCTTGATGGCAATTTTTATTTATTGTATGGTAAAAAAAACGCAAACGTTAACGGTTAACCCAGCTTTAGTATTCCGAAGGATGATAATGTCACAGTTGTCAAACTAATTTAACCTCTATCTTAATGTCAGATACACGAAGTTATAAATATACCTGGACTGCTAATGCATATGGCCACGATACTCAAAAATGACCACTGTATGGTGGCCGCCATTTTTATGGTGGTTGTGTCCTTTTGATGTTGGTCATTCTGAACATTTTTAGTGTTGCCAACAAAAAATATATTAAATAACGGTAATGAAGTTGACGATGCTGACGTTTGACGTGTGAGTATAGCGGATTGCCTAGTTTTTGGCGATTTGTAAACGACACTTGGGTATATCGTCTGGAACAGGCGATGTATCTTTCTCCTTATTTAATACGTGAATAATGTATCACCATCTTTATTTAAAGGTATTTGGTTCAGTTTCTCAAAACCGAATTATTGTGAATTGTCCGTCTGTGTTGTTTATAATAGAATAATATATTTTTACTATATAAACCCTTTATAATTACAAACCTTCATAAAATCATCTATATTTTGATTTTTATAGATGGTTGTACCTATTAATCTGGAAACACTGTACATGGAAGAAACTCGTAATAGTAAAAATATAAAGAAAATAAGTGTTTTTAACTGAATTATGTTAAGTAAATACTAGTAAAAATTTAAATGAATATCATGATTTTCATGATATTAGGATTTATAAGATTCAAGATTATCAGAATAATAAAACAAATATTTTAAAGTGCATGCATCTATTCCAAGTTTATTGAAACTTTGCCTCCTTTTAGGTGAGGATTACTTTCTTTCATAAATTTTAACAAAATTCTTAAAGAAGTACTAGAAAAATCACATATCTAACGCAGCTATCTTAAATTCTTACCTATATGTAACTTTCTATTTTGTAGTTTTGTAAACATAACCTCTCAAAAACTTTAATTGTTTTGTTTCCCTACAGTTGGCACAACTAAAATTTGTCAGAGTGACCAACATCGAAAGGACACAATCACGCAAAATGGCGGCCCCCTAGTAGTGGTCGTTTACTTTTCATTGAATTGGCAGTCCGGATATATTTATAAGTTCGTGGTAAGATATGATAACAAGAAAAGAAAATATATTTAATCTATAATTTAAATATGGCTTAAATTGATAAAATTCGTACTTTACGCCCATATTCTTATATTCTACCTTACATACACGTACATACTTGGCCCAGTATTTAAAGATAAATCAAACTAATCAATGTCAATACAACAAGCCGATAATCATAGAGGATCCACTTTTTTTTAAATCTGCGAAACTATCTGGAGATCTGTCACACCCAGATGAAAAATGACCCACTAAACTAGATATGTCAAAAATAAATCCCCTTCACACTTTAAGGTATGTAAGTCACCTGTCAACTTCATAGATGTTAAAATGCTGGGTCTAACTACCAGGTACCATAGGACCCATACTAATTAAAATAGTTATACAGCAACTTATAAATTGAGGCCATAGTATAGCCACAATAATTTTTAAGAAGACTCTTGACATTAATAACTTTTATCAATGTTAAGACTGATATTATGTTAACAATAGTTTTCGAAAATTGAACTAGATCAAATTAGGCCTCAAGGTGAAATGACTAGCAGTTCTTAATACTGCTTAGCTGGGTTGTCCGTTATATTTATTTTCTTTTACAATAATGCCGTTTCTTATAGTTGACGCACCGAATAGATGCAGCAAGGAAAACGCGTGGTTGGCGCGTGATCAGCGAGTGTTCGATGCGCGATCCATTTTGTTGTATTAGACGAGTAGATTTCGAGCGGGTTTTTACGTCTTTATAAGTATACGATAAATGTATTTTTATCGATTAGTATTATTTTTATTTTTTATTATTAGAAATTTATTATTATGGATATTTAGGTCACTGGAAGGGCTTATTTTAAAAATTTCTTATGAAACACCGTGTGAGTTTTCATTTACGTTCACCCTTATACCTTGTAAATAATATGAATTTACTATAATTTGTTAACTATTTAAAGTAAATACATAATATTTCAAAAATGTAATGATACAAGGTAATTCGTTATTGTTGTACAAAAATTTAATGGTGGTTTCTTTACAAAAATATATGTAAAAAATAAACTAATAATCAACAAGTGTATTTACAATACAAAAAAACATTGTAAAAAACTGCTAGTCAATTGAAACGCATATAGTTTTTTTTTGGCGTATTTTTGACTCTTAAAATTTTCTACACCGTGAGCCAAATTAGAATGCTGTTTTCAATGTTCGTTTGCCCAATATGTGTAGAATATACCTTAGTTTATTTTAGTTTAATTTACGTTTTTTAACAGGTTTTTTATAATTATTTAGGTAAGTAAAGACTATTTTATTATATCACACCTGCTGCATCAGCTGTAAAAGATACTTTTTGTGTCTTGCTGTAATCTGGATGATTTACTTCACATACTTTAGACATATATATAATTGTCTCCTTTTCAGAAACCGTAAAATGTTTCTTACAAGCTCGTTTTTTAGGGTGTGAATTCAAAAGATGCCCCACAGATACGTCACCCATTTTTCAAAACAAACTAATACACACAAAAGATAAACAGATTATAAACTTACAATTACAGAGACGCAAACAAATTAAAAAATAATCAGACCGTATACGCGCCCCAAAACTCCTGCTCTAAAACTCTCCAGTATTTACTGGTATTCGAAAACGCCTTTCGTTTTAACTGTCGCGTGCTATTCACATGATTACTGCATCTTTTCGGCGCGCCGACTATAGTATTGCAGATCTGGTATCAGAATTCTGAAAGAGATAAACCGTCAGTAATATCTTCAATATAATCATCAAATTCGTCTGCATTTTTTTATATATTAGAAAATTATAAATTAATTATTTTATGAACAATGGTCCCAATTTATTCTTCTTAACTAAAAGATGAGCTAATAATATTAATTTTCTTTCTTCCTTTTTACTTGACATATTTAATAACATTTGCTAAGCATTCACGCTCTATTTTTGCTAAAAAAAACGTAACCCTGCTAAGACTTATACAGGGTGTCCATTTGAAAACTTCCGACCACGGATTTATCGAAAAGCTCTGTTTAAAAAAAAAAAACAAATAAAAGCCGAAATACGTCAAAGGGTTTGTCAAGGGGGACAACTTTCTAACCTTTATGGTGCCCAAAATCAATGTGCTCGGCAAACTGCCGTCACGTTTAACGCCAGACATCCGGAGAAGATAACTTCGCATAGGTATGTTTTGGACCTTGTTACTAAGTTTACCGAAACTGGATCTGTTGCAAGTAAAAAACGTGATCATCGGCGAATTTTGGATGAAGCCGCTCAAGTTGAAGTTTTGGGTCATTTTGGAATAAATCCTAATACTTTATTAGGCAAAATTGTTGCTGCCACTGGTATTTCATTAGGCTCTGTTAATACTGTTACCAAACTTAATTTCATCCATTCAAAATAAAAATATTGCAAGAATTAACCGAAGACGATTTCGATAGGCGAGTTGAGTTTTATGAAAAAATGACTGAAGCGAATAATGATAATACTATTCATGTAAAGAATATCTGAAGAGACGGACGCTCCTCCTCACTATGTTCTTCCCGTTCGGCAATGGCTAGACGACGAGTTTCCAGATAAATGGATAGGGCGAAGGGGGCCTATAGAATGGCCTGCTAGATCTCCTAATTTGGATTAACTTCGTCAGCGCATCATCGACAGCTGCCATGATATCCCACAACATGTTTTTGAAAATGTCCGTCAGGAATTTGAACATCGTCTATATCATTGTTTGGCCATTGAACGGGCAACATTTTGAACACTTATTGAAATAAAAACTGATATTTTCATGTTTTTGTTTTCTATCTGAATAAATTAAGATAAACAAAGATTTTTCTAATTTTCTCGGAAACGAATTAACCGATTTCAAAAAATCAACCTTCAAAATAAAAGACTTCGAAAGACCTTTTAAACAGGCTGTTACTCGATACCCCTTGCCATTTAAAATTTTTAAGGGGATGACTCTGGGGTGCAATGGGTGAAAGGTGGTGAATAATTTTAGGTTAAAAAGTTGTCCCCCTTGACAAACCTTTTGCGTTTTTAACAGTGGTTTTCGATAAATTCGTGGTGGTAAGTTTTCAAATGAACACCCTGTATGTAGTTGAACGTTTTTTACCCACTGTAGAAACATTAATGTTATTCCTAATTTCCTCAAAATAACCATTACATCAAGTTTCCTTTAGCAAGCACAATTTTCCTGTTAATCATTTGCTTTGCTTCGCCAGAAGATCCAGAACACGCAAAGTTATAAGTCATCGATAAATAAGACCAACTTCCATTTTACCGTTAATCTTACCTATTGTGAACAATGATAACTTATACAGCTACACCGAAAAAAAAAATCCATTAGGTATGTCATTTAACCCTTACGCTACCCGATGTCACAATTGTGACTTCCTTATTTCCTAGTATTATAAGGATCAAAAAATGTTTAATCTGGGTGGAGAACCGTGCGACATGATTGTGAATAGTGCATTTTATAGGTGTGCACGCACAAATCGTTTATTTTGCCGGGAGTGCATTCTTGTCATAACCTGAAAAGTTTCAGATTAATTTCAACAATGGCTCTTGCAGGTAAGTTATTATTTATTTATAGAATTTAGGGGAAAAAAGAAGTGCTTAATATTAAATAGGTATAATAAACTTCAATTAAGTGTATTGTTTTTAAAAATTGAAAATATCTTCAGAATTGTTAATTACAAGAATGGTTTTGTTATGTATATCACAATTGTGAGCCACGGGAGTTAACGTGGTTTGGTTTTAATTAAGTTGGATACAATTAATTCTTTGTTACAGGCAGAAGTAAGGAAATTATTGATTTGGACCATCTAAGGGATGATGAGGAGGCATTGTTCCAACTTCTAGACGAAGTTCGGTCGGATTTAGAGTCCGAGGATAAAGAAGATGAGTTTGAAATTCACGAAAAGATCCCAATTGTGGCATCAAATGAAGCTGATAGCTCTTCAGATTCAGAAGATGATTTACCCCTCATACATTTCCAGACTCTCCAGTGGAAGCATGGAAACTTTAGAAGCAAGGATTTTCCTGTAAAAGAGCACTATACTCCATCCATCGTAAAAACTCCAAACGAATATTTTGCTAAATATTTGGATGATGATTTTTTTGAGTCAGCCGCAAATTTCACTTCCCAGTATTTCTTGCAACAAAATGCTAAAGAATTAATTTATGGGGTCATGACCCGACAAAGGTTTTACATGATCCGTGTAAATTTACATGTCGTTGACAATCTTAGCGTATCAGAAGAGGAACAAAAAAAGAATAGATTGTGGAGAATACAGCCGGTAATTGATTTGGTTCGCAGTAGATGTAAAGCCATTGAAACAAAAGAAAAGACAGCTTTTTCTATTGGCGAACAAATGATTCCTTTTTTGAGAAGATGTCCAGTTCGACAATTTGTTAAAAATAAACCAAGACCAGTGGGACTGAAGAATTTCGTTCTTACGACATCCGACGGACTGGTATTGGATTTTTAAATCTACCAGGGCAATACTACCCCACTAAAAGATAGGGATTTAGACTTGGGACTCTCAATAATATTGCGTCTAGTAGAAACATTACGTCAAAATAGTTACCTGTATTTTGACAGATACTTTTCAACTATTGCTTTGATGAACAAATTGACGAATTTGAATATAGATGCAACTGCTATAATTATGTCCAACAGAGTGAAATAGTTTGATTTTAAAAAAGACAGTTTAATGAATAGGGGAGAGTCAGAAGAAGTTGTTAGAACCGATAATAAAATTTGCATTACAAAGTGGAAATATAATAAATCAGTTTTAATGATATCCACAGCTTTTGGAAGACAGCCGGAAACTGAGGTGCAAAGATGGAATAAAACAGAAAAAAAACGTTCAGGCATAGCATGCTCAGCTGTTATTAAATGATACAACGAAAACATGGGTGGTGTAGATGTTTGCGACCAAATAATGGAATACTATCGATCTTTCTTTCGAACCCGGAAATGGACTCTTAAAGCCATCCTACATTTGTTCGACTTAGTAATAGTAAACAGCTGGATGGAGTATCGAAGGGATTGTTATAGTCAAAACCTTCGAAGCAAAGATATTATGGATCTTTTCGAATTTAGACTTAATCTTGGGGAATATCTGATTGCCGGTACTAACAAGCGTGTATTGGAGGACACAGAATGCCAAGAAAATATAGAGGAAGAGACTAGCGTTGAAGGAAATGAAATAAAAAATAGAATTCAGCCTTCAAAAAAGCCTTCCAGTTTGCCCTGCGTAGACAAACGCTTTGATGATTTTGGACACTGGCCAAAGAATGAAGAAATAAGGAACCCAGTTAAATGCAGGTTAGAAGGGTGCAAAAGTCGGTCCAGAATGCGTTGCCTAAAATGTAATGTTTTTCTTTGTTTAACCAAAGATAAAAACTGTTTTATTTCATTCCATACAAAGTAATAAATTTTGTTTCACAATTGTGCTTTTCTAATGTTGGCTTCCTAGACACACAACTGTGTATTCCCTAAATCCCTCCCTTAACCCTTTCGAATATTTTTTAAAATAATTTTCCCTACCTTTTGACCCAACTTTATCGGCGTAAAATAAATATAAACCCCAAACTCAATTTTTTTTATCTCGGTACTGTAAGGGTTAAAAATGCCATACTCCAAAATATGATAACCTTGGACTGGTCTAATTAGGGGTGGAAACCAAAACTTTTACCAATTACTGCTTAACACAGAAGTCAGTATTTTAAAGACTGAACTGTTTGAGGCAGACAAATTTAAGTGAGAGACAAATCTTCTAAGTTTCTTCTTTGCTCCTTATGTGAATATTGAAAAAAGATATTATTCTTAATATTAGAAGTATTTTAAACACATTTTTGGTGCAAACAACAAACGGATTTTTTTTAATGATGTCAAGGATACTGAAGAATGCTAAAACTCCAAGCCTTAAATAGTCAAAAATGGAACGTTTTAGGATCTCTTATATATCTCTTATTTATTTTATTTATCCACATTCGAATTATGCACCCAGATAACCGAATATCTGTATGTGCCCCTAATTGTTTTTACTAAAAAAGTTAAACAAAATTACAATATAGTAACCATTATAAAAAAAGGACCCCAATAATAAAATATACAAATAAATTCGCATGATCCTACCCCTAGGCCTAACTCACTTACAAAAAAATGCAGCCTAGATAATATAGAGTTCTTTAAGTTTCCGGTTATTTTCGAAAATAAAGTTCTTACATATTTTTTTGATTGTTTTGAAACTATAAACACTTTTGATGTTAGTTCGAGTTAAATTAAAAAATTTTGGTGCAAGATAGTTAAAGGATCTCTTGTTTAAGTTTGTTTTAATTTTTAGTGTTAGTGTTTGTTTACGCAATTTCTGACATTATAAAAATGTATTAAATAGTTGTTTATTTCGTATTTATTTTTTTTATGGTAAGGATTTTATTATTTAAAAGAAAAGGGTAACACAACAGTGGTAATGGACATACTACAGTATATAAGTAATAATACGTAAGGATTATATTCCTTTGATTAAAAGGAATCTCAAAAAAGCCATGATAAATAGCTATAAACTATATCAGAACCCGCATGATCTTACAAGGTTTCTTAAGACAGAAGATACCAAAACCCCAAGAATGTACGGTCTTCCAAAAATCCAACAAGTTCAATATTTCTCTTACGATAATTATTAGCACATCTTAACATATATTCTTGCTAGTTTCTTAGACCGGTTTTGAATGTTTATTCTTATTTTGTTGGGTCAAATAGCCAGATGTTAACATAGAATCAATGTTTGCAATATACCATATCTGGATCAAAATATTATTTCTTTCTAAAGCATATTTTCAATGCAACGTGAAAATCTTTGAACAAGTGCGTAATTCGATTCAAACCAATTTATTTCCAACCCGTGGGAGTCATACCTACTATCCAACCACAAAAAAAAATTACTAAGTCCAGACAAGCAAATTTTGTTTTAAAAGATTCAGAGATTTGGTGGCCGCCAGCTTTTAGACAGTGGAGAAGGTAGTGGGAAAAATTTTGATAAGAGCGCCACTTGATTTAAATATTTTACACCAAACCCTGATATATTATGATGGTAATATAAGCCCCCCTTAATCAAGAAAATGATGACCTATATTTATGCCTGTACCTAGATCCTAAAAGCTGAAAATAATTTGGGAAAAACTCAAATAACAAACCATAGGTCCACCAGATTGATATAATCATCCAAGAATTTACATAGTCACTTCCATTTATATAAAAAAATTAAATTCCACTGAGATATTTAAATTTAGATAATTATTCAAAATCTAATACTGTAGTAATTTTAAGTAAATAAAAAAAATTGATAAAAGAATTAAGAGTTACTTGAGGTATGCTTAAGGCGAGGAATTAGTAAGGAAAAAAAAACAAATCCGCACTGAACTACTGTTCAAGGGGAAAATCCAAAACGTGATCACGTGTTGTTTAGAAGAAGTATATGTTTGGAGCCTAATTCACAATACCTCACTGGCCCTAAAATACCTTTTACAATCTCTAGTCAAGTCACATTAATCTAAATAAAACTTTTAAATAGTAAGGTTCGAATTTAAAAGCCTATTAATGGTATGTTGGTGCAATACAACCTGTTAACCAACAACCAACATTATGACTAAATAGGTTATTTGTAGCAAATAGCCGATCCCTTACAAGGTGATCCAGACTCAGTGTCAAAATCAATTATGTCGATGCTCGAATCAAATGAAAACCCTTAGGTTAATATTAATAGACTTAGCAAGAACCTCTTAACGTATTTGTTTTACATAAAAGAAAATAAACCCATAAAATTCAAATCAATAAATCAACCCCCAACCCTAAATCAAACCGTTCAATAAGAGAATAATAAAATAAAATGTACAAAAACTTGCGTGTCCTCTAATCTCTTGTGTATTTTGGCTAAGGTAGTCAGCTACAACCAGAGTAACGACCACATGGGCAAGTCGATTTCAGGCAAGTTCAAATCCAAAATCGCAGAGCCACAGTACAATGCTTAGTCCAGGCTGTGTTGAGGCTCACTTCAGCCGGTTGCCAACAGTGTTGGCCAATTGGGATGACCAGAAGAAACCAGAGAATAGGAAGGAAGAGACCAGAGAATAGAGGAGAGAATGAGAAAAAAGAGAGGCCTCTAAAATAGAGGACAAAAAGAATCAGTAAAATAAACACACAATCAATTATATGGCAATTACCAACATGTTGCTACATACCTAAGGTGGTGAGCGAGGCCTAGAGTCTCGTTTTGTGGTTAGAAAATTTCAAAATCCCATAAATGGTGTGGGAGCAGCCGACCAAATCCAAAAATATCAGGTCAATCCGAAATCCTCTCGGCTACAACTTCCCACTAGACGTTCATCAAATTAAACTCCAAAACTTGGGAGGAATATTTTTCCATTCAACCGAATTACCGGCAAGATGAACCTTAATTTTCCTTAAAACCACAAAATGTCGACTGTTCTTTCTAATAACGGGATGGCTACCGGCTGGACAAGGAACTGACAACCGACCAGACAATGACAGGTGACACTGGCAGTGAACTTGGCACTCTCTCTCTTCGACACGATCTGACCCTGCCTCTTGGTGCAAACTACGCGGAGCCTCACTCTATCAAAATAGAAATTCCGCAATACCACAGCAAAATGATACTGCTCGGATACTAAAACATGGAAAACTAACAAAATTTTCCCAACGGGGCTACGAAATTCCAATTTTCCTCTTACGTCGCTCTGCCTGATTTATGACGCTCCGTCATCCGCCAAATGGAAACCAAACTTTATTGGGAAACAGCAACGCTGCCAAACCTCCACAACAATAAGTGTGTCAATAGTCATTACTGTCAATCACAGTCACTGTCAATTGGCTAGTAGGGTTAGAAACCAGATGTCAAGGCACGTTTATTTACTAAAACTTAACTTGAAGAATTGAAGGGAAATATAGCAAGCAAAACTGGGGAGGCCAATTTCAAATCAATCAGGATACCCTGCCCAACATGATTCCGCTATAGAAGAAAGTATTTATCAGTTTTCCTACACTAACGGATCACCATCTAAAAGGTCTTATTTACTCCACTCATAGCGCAATCTGTGGCACAACAGCACCCTCTAGAAGTCCCTCCATACCCCAGACAGCCAGAGAGCCTCATAGAAACTCTTGACAAATAAATCAAAGGTCAGAAAGTTCCCAACACCAGGTACATGAATAGGGACTAAGGAAACATAATACAACTAACTCCACCGAGGTGTGCTGACAGGATAGGGTAGGTAAATACATTCCTAAAAATAATCAAACCTCAAAAGCCTAAAAAAATAAATTGCATTGCTATCAAACCCCAAATTCCATTTATAAAAGCTGTAAATCACACAACCCTTCCAAGCCGATACCAAAACCCATAAACTTTTGCCCGAATTTATATGAAATCCCATGTTACATGCTTAGGGCAAAATCTGCATGTAACATTAGGTATTGCAATGGATTGTTCATAGAATAAATCCTGTTATAGCCGATATTTTTACTGAGTATTTTGAAAAGAAAACCACTTTATATCAAAAATCTGAAAACGGTATACTGTGATACAGTTGTTATTTGGCCATATTGGCCGGATTCTCTTTAAGATTTTCTCGATTACCCATATTATATTCACCCCAATAAGCGTTTAACAAAATAAATTCAGCAAACAAATAGTCTTTATTTTTTTGACATCCTTAAGAATGAATAAAATAGTAAGGTTAAACTATATACAAAAAAACTACTCATAGAAACTTAACAAGAGTCCTTGATTCAAAGTTGAAAAATCAACTAGCTGAAAGAGCACAGTTACAAAATAATTACGATTACAAGACTATTAAATTCCCTTTTGCGGTACGCAGATTCCATAAAATTTCTTTACTATACACTAAGCGGACGCTTGCCATATTTTTGCTTTCGAAATACATGAATAAAATGCGCTTTTCTACTGCATTTAAATTATTAGATGACTTACGATGATCAATCAAGGACATAATGCGATTAAAAAATATCTTATTAAAAAATACCGGTTTTCACTAACCCAATACCACATGCAACAAAGGTTACAATGGGAAAAAGATCACGTAAATTGGGTCAATGAATAGAGGTCTGTACTTTTCACAGATGAATTCAGATATGCCATATTATCAGATAGTCAAAGAGTTAGAGTATGAGCCCTACCTAGAACACCTAGAAATCGACTTTCCGAAGTGGCTTAATAATGGTGTGGGATGGCATATGTCTTAACGGTCGTACCGACATTTACATTTACGATGGAAACATGAACGCACAACAATACAGGCGGCATGTCATTAATAACATTGTACCACAATTTTATAATGCCAAAACTCATAGGGATAGAGCTCTTATTGATGCGATAGAAATGAATGGAATTTCGCATCTTTCACATTATCTTCAGAGCTTAATTGCATAGAAGACGCTTGAGACATGTTGCAGCTAGATGAACGCAGACCCGCTATCGAAACAATGGCTGAGCTTAGGAAGCTTAGCAAGCTGATTGACAGTATGCAGAGGTGTTGCCAAGCTGTTATTTATGCATTAAAACTATATTTAAAACTTCAAAAAAACAAATTTTTCTTGTAAAAAAGTTTTTTTTTTATTTTTATATAGTTTTTCTAGTTATAAGAAATTACGTTTATGTTTTCATGAAGTATAGCTATTTTTTTATCAATTAAAAAATAGAATTTTTACATAATTTTTAACTTAAAAAGAACTGATATCCTTAACTGCTATGAAGCAGTTTATTTTATTAAAGTTGTAATAAAATATACAGTACTTCTGAGTACATTCGTAAATTGTTAGTGTTTCCTTTAAGAAGATTTATTTGCAAAATTTGAGATACATTATTTCAATGTTTACTGGTAAAGAGATTTTAAAATATAAAAACAACGGATCATTTATAAAATAAATAAACCTTTAAAATTCTTCTCAAGCGTATTGTTCAAGAATTTCTCGAGCGGAATCGCCACTGCGTATTTCTATTTCTACCCCGTCTCCGGCGATTTAAAAAGAATTTCCGGTCGGTTTTTCGGCGGGTTTTTAAAGCAAATTTAAAAGGGTTGCAGGAAACGTTTAATTTAACGTGAAAGCTTAAAGAGATCCTGTACTTAAATTGACATATAAGCTTAGTCAAAAAAACCTTTTAATTGAATAAATTATTTTATTTATTTGAAATATAAATCAAATGTGTTCAAGATTAAAAGTGGACAATATAAATTTTAAAAATTAATTTGCTTTTTACTTTTATTTAGTCAGTAATCCTTCTTTTATTTATAAACCTTTTAAAAATGGAAAAATATGACAAACGAATTTTCACAATCTCTACCACTGTCCAAAAAATCATATTTGAACTTAAGATCTATCCATCGTCCGCAGGAAATAAATAAAACGAACACGGATTTTTTGCTTCTTTTTTAATTTTTCCGGACTGGAGACTACCACTTTTCTACCCGGGATTTAATTGAAATTTATGCAGCACGGCTGCCTTTAATTTTTCTACTTGTATACTATAAATCTCAGTGATTTCTGGTCTTTTAGTTTTAATTATACGCGAAAAAAGCGGATTTTTATTTGTGTGTGACACTATCTGGTTCAGCATTAATTGCTATATTTTAAGTGTTATTGAATCTGCACACCGTATACGTTTTTCTGTTTATAAAGTATTGTTTAGCAAAATTTATAGTACAGTAAAAATGAATATATCAGTCTTAATATATTAATTTTTTTTAAATCATTTCTGCCATAAAATTGTCGTCGGCAAACATTCTGAACTGATTTTTTTTTTATTATCTAAGGCTTTCTATCTTATGAAACACTATCGTTAATGCTCAAGCTGAAGTAAAATAATTGTAGGATTATAACTAAACCATCATTGGTACGTCTTAAATAAATCAAAAATTGTCTAGATTACAAATAGCTGCATCATTTTAAATCTTAAACACTTATCTCTATATGAGATCTCGGCTATTACCCTACGACCTTGCGGATGATCTCGTTGGATTCGAAAAAACAAAACTAAGACAAAACCGTTGGAATTTTCCCGATAGCTCCCATAGAAGCCGAGATATCGGCCTTCAAAGTTTGGGTTTTTTCATTTTTCGAGTATACCCCCCCTTTTGTTTTTTTCAGAACATTTTTATTTTTTCGAATTCGAACTAACTATACCAGCAGATTGTTCTCATTAAGTAGACCACGAAAATACCGGGTTATAAGGGAATCCGAGCAGAACTAAGAAATCAAGTATTTTTTCGACCTCGTTTTTGAGGCCAAAAATGGGCATCAAAAATGCCATATCTCGGCTACTATAGAAGCTACGACCTTGCGGATGGTTTTATTGAATTCAGAACGAGGAAACTAAGACAAAACCGTTGCAATTTTCCCGATAGCTCCCATAGAACACGAGATATGGGCCTTCAAAGTTTGGGTTTTTCATTTTTCGGGTATACCAGTCAGTCATATCAGTTTGGATTTTTTTCAGAAATTTTTTTTTTTTTCGAATTTGAACTAACTATACCAGCGGATTGTTCTCATTAAGTAGATCACAAAAATACCGGGTTATAATAGGATTCGATCAGATATAAGGGAATAAGAGCACTTTGAAAATTCAGAAATTGTAACTTTTTAACCTCGTTTTTGAGGCCAAAAATGGGAATCAAAAATGCCATATCTCGGCTACCGTAAAAGCTACGACGTTGCGGATGGTCTCCTTTGATTTAGAACGACGCAACTAAGACAAAACCGTTGCAATTTTCCCGATAGCTCCCATAGAAGCCGAGATATGGGCCTTTAAAGTTTGGGTTTTTTCATTTATCGGGTATATTATACGGGTATGTTTGCATTTTTTTCAGATTTTTTTTTCGAATTTGAACTAACTATACCAGCGGATTGTTCTTATCAAGTAGATCACGAAAATACCAGGTTATAACAGGATTCGATCAGAAATAAGAGAATGAGAGCTTTTTGAAAATTCGGAAATTGTCACTTTTTTGACCTCGTTTTGGAGGCCAAAAATGGGCATCAAAAATGCCATATCTCGGCTATCGTAAAAGCTACAACATTGCGGATGGTCTCCTTGGATTCAGAACGACGAAACTAAGACAAAACCGTTGAAATTTTCCCAGTAGCTCCCATAGAAGCCGAGATATGGACCTCCAAAGTTAGGAATTTTTCATTTTTAGGGTATACCCCCCCCGTTTGGACTTTTTTCAGAATTTTTTTTTTTTGAAATCGAACTAACTATACCAGCGGATTGTTCTCAATAAGTAGATCATAAAAGTACCAAGTTATAACAGGATTCGATCAGAAATAAAGGAATAAGAGCTTTTTGAAAATTCGGAAATTGTCACTTTTCGACCTCGTTTTTGAGGTCAAAAATGGGCATCAAAAATGCCATATATCGGCTATCGTAAAAGCTATGACGTTGCGGATGGTCTCGTTGGATTCAGAACGACGAAGCTAAGACAAAACCGTTGGAATTTTCCCGATAGGGCCCATAGACGCCGAGATATGGACCTCCAAAGTTTGAGATTTTTCATTTTTAGGGTATAATTCATTTTTCATTTTAGGGTACATTTTAGGGTATTTTTCACCAAAAATTGATTTTTTTAAAATATGAAGTAACTATACCAGCGGCTTGTTCCCATCACCTACAACACGAAAACACCGGGTTATAATGAGTTTCGAGAAAAACTAAGGGAATTATAGCACTTTGAAAATGCGAAAAATCGATTTTCTTTAAACCCGAAAATAGCAATAGAAACCTCTATCAGCGGCTTATTCCCATCACCCACATTACGAAAACACCGGATTATAACAGAATTCGACCAGAACAAGTGGAATTATAGCACTTTGAAAAATCGGAAAAAAGTCAATTTTCGACCCCGTTTTTAAGCCCAAAAATGGGCCACAAAAATGCGAGATCTCAGCTAATATGGGAGCTACGACCTTGCGGATAGTCTCGTTGGA
The DNA here is from genome assembly GCF_022605725.1 of Anthonomus grandis grandis. Lineage (NCBI taxonomy): Eukaryota > Metazoa > Arthropoda > Insecta > Coleoptera > Curculionidae > Anthonomus > Anthonomus grandis. Next base: position 15,251,127 of record NC_065554.1, on the reverse strand, counting down.
TTCCGGAGGACGAAACTAAGTCAAAACCGTTGGAATTTTCCCGATAGTGCCCATAGAAGCCAAGATATGGACCTCCAAAATTTGGGATTTTTCATTTTTAGGGTATACCCCCCCGTATCGAATTTTTCACCAAAAATTGATTTTTTTCGAATTTGAACTAACTAGACCAGCGGCTAGTTTCCATCACCTACATTACGAAAACACCGGATTATTACAAAATTTGACCAGAACAAGTGGAATTATAGCACTTTGAAAATTCGTAAAAAAGTCCATTTTCGACCCCGTGTTTGAGCCCAGAAATGGGCCACAAAAATGCGAGATCTCAGCTAATATGGGAGCTACGACCTTGCGGATGGTCTCGTTGGATTCAGAAGGACGAAACTAAGTCAAAACCGTTGGAATTTTCCCGATAGTGCCCATAGAAGCCGAGATATGGACTTCCAAAATTTGGGATTTTTCATTTTTAGGGTATACCCCCCCGTATCGAATTTTTCACCAAAAATTGATTTTTTTCGAATTTGAACTAACTATACCAGCGGCTAGTTCCCATCACCTACAACACGATAACACCGGGTTATAATGAGTTTCGAGAAAAACTAAGGGAATTATAGCACTTTGAAAATGCGAAAAATCGATTTTCTTTAAATCCGAAAATAGCGATAGAAACCCCTATCAGCGGCTTATTCCCATCACCTACATTACGAAAACACCGGATTATAACAAAATTTGACCAGAACAAGTGGAATTATAGCACTTTGAAAATTCGTAAAAAAGTCCATTTTCGACCCCGTTTTTGAGCCTAAAAATGGGTCACAAAAATGCAAGATCTCAGCTAATATGGGAGCTACGACCTTGCGGATGGTCTCGTTGGATTCAGAAGGACGAAACTAAGTCAAAACCGTTAAAATTTTCCCGATAGTGCCCATAGAAGCCGAGATATGGACCTCCAAAGTTAGGAATTTTTCATTTTTAGGGTATACCCCCCCGTATCGAATTTTTCACCAAAAATTGATTTTTTTCGAACTTGAACTAACTATACCAGCGGCTAGTTCCCATCACCTACAACACGATAACACCGGGTTATAATGAGTTTCGAGAAAAACTAAGGGAATTATAGCACTTTGAAAATGCGAAAAATCGATTTTCTTTAAATCCGAAAATAGCGATAGAAACCCCTATCAGCGGCTTATTCCCATCACCTACATTACGAAAACACCGGATTATAACAAAATTTGACCAGAACAAGTGGAATTATAGCACTTTGAAAATTCGTAAAAAAGTCCATTTTCGACCCCGTTTTTGAGCCCAAAAATGGGTCACAAAAATGCGAGATCTCAGCCAATATGGGAGCTACGACCTTGCGGTTGGTCTCGTTGGATTCAGAAGGACGAAACTCAAAACCGTTGGAATTTTCCCGATAGTGCCCATAGAAGCCGAGATATGGACTTCCAAAGTATGGGATTTTTCATTTTTAGGGTATACCCCCCCGTATCGAATTTTTCACCAAAAATTGATTTTTTTCGAATTTGAACTAACTATACCAGCGGCAAGTTCCCATCACCTACAACGCGAAAACACCGGGTTATAATGAGTTTCGAGAAAAACTAAGGGAATTATAGCACTTTGAAAATGCGAAAAATCGATTTTCTTTAAACCCGAAAATAGCGATAGAAACCCTTATCAGCGGTTTATTCCCATCACCTACATTACGAAAACACCGGATTATAACAAAATTTGACCAGAACAAGTGGAATTATAGCACTTTGAAAATTCGTAAAAAAGTCCATTTTCGACCCCTTTTTTGAGCCCAAAAATGGGTCACAAAAATGCGAGATCTCAGCTAATATGGGAGCTACGACCTTGCGGATGGTCTCGTTGGATTCAGAAGGACGAAACTAAGTCAAAACCGTTGGAATTTTCCCTATAGTGCCCATAGAAGCCGAGATATGGACCTCCAAAGTTAGGAATTTTTCATTTTTAGGGTATACCCCCCCGTATCGAATTTTTCACCAAAAATTGATTTTTTTCGAATTTGAACTAACTATACCAGCGGCTAGTTCCCATCACCTACAACACGATAACACCGGGTTATAATGAGTTTCGAGAAAAACTAAGGGAATTATAGCACTTTGAAAATGCGAAAAATCGATTTTCTTTAAATCCGAAAATAGCGATAGAAACCCCTATCAGCGGCTTATTCCCATCACCTACATTACGAAAACACCGGATTATAACAAAATTTGACCAGAACAAGTGGAATTATAGCACTTTGAAAATTCGTAAAAAAGTCTATCTTCGACCCCGTTTTTGAGCCTAAAAATGGGTCACAAAAATGCGAGATCTCAGCTAATAAGGGAGCTACGACCTTGCGGATGGTCTCGTTGGATTCAGAAGGACGAAACTAAGTCAAAACCGTTGGAATTTTCCCGATAGTGCCCATAGAAGCCGAGATATGGACCTCCAAAGTTAGGAATTATTCATTTTTAGGGTATACCCCCCCGTATCGAATTTTTCACCAAAAATTGATTTTTTTCGAATTTGAACTAACTATACCAGCGGCTAGTTCCCATCACCTACAACACGATAACACCGGGTTATAATGAGTTTCGAGAAAAACTAAGGGAATTATAGCACTTTGAAAATGCGAAAAATCGATTTTCTTTAAATCCGAAAATAGCGATAGAAACCCCTATCAGCGGCTTATTCCCATCACCTACATTACGAAAACACCGGATTATAACAAAATTTGACCAGAACAAGTGGAATTATAGCACTTTGAAAATTCGTAAAAAAGTCTATCTTCGACCCCGTTTTTGAGCCTAAAAATGGGTCACAAAAATGCGAGATCTCAGCTAATAAGGGAGCTACGACCTTGCGGATGGTCTCGTTGGATTCAGAAGGACGAAACTAAGTCAAAACCGTTGGAATTTTCCCGATAGTGCCCATAGAAGCCGAGATATGGACTTCCAAAATTTGGGATTTTTCATTTTTAGGGTATACCCCCCCGTATCGAATTTTTCACCAAAAATTGATTTTTTTCGAATTTGAACTAACTATACCAGCGGCTAGTTCCCATCACCTACAACACGATAACACCGGGTTATAATGAGTTTCGAGAAAAACTAAGGGAATTATAGCACTTTGAATATGCGAAAAATCGATTTCCTTTAAACCCGAAAATAGCGATAGAAACCCTTATCAGCGGTTTATTCCCATCACCTACATTACGAAAACACCGGATTATAACAAAATTTGACCAGAACAAGTGGAATTATAGCACTTTAAAAATTCGTAAAAAAGTCAATTTTCGACCCCGTTTTTGAGCCTAAAAATGGGTCACAAAAATGCGAGATCTCAGCTAATATGGGAGCTACGACCTTGCGGATGGTCTCGTTGGATTCAGAAGGACGAAACTAAGTCAAAACCGTTAAAATTTTCCCAATAGTGCCCATAGAAGCCGCGATATGGACCTCCAAAGTTAGGAATTTTTCATTTTTAGGGTATACCCCCCCGTATCGAATTTTTCACCAAAAATTGATTTTTTTCGAATTTAAACTAACTATACCAGCGGCTAGTTCCCATCACCTACAACACGAAAACACCGGGTTATAATGAGTTTCGAGAAAAACTAAGGGAATTATAGCACTTTGAAAATGCGAAAAATCGATTTTCTTTAAACCCGAAAATAGCGATAGAAACCCTTATCAGCGGCTTATTCTCATCACCTACATTACGAAAACACCGGATTATAACAAAATTTGACCAGAACAAGTGGAATTATAGCACTTTGAAAATTCGTAAAAAAGTCAATTTTCGACCCCGTTTTTGAGCCTAAAAATGGGTCACAAAAATGCGAGATCTCAGCTAATATGGGAGCTACGACCTTGCGGATGGTCTCGTTGGATTCAGAAGGACGAAACTAAGTCAAAACCGTTAAAATTTTCCCGATAGTGCCCATAGAAGCCGAGATATGGACCTCCAAAGTTAGGAATTTTTCATTTTTAGGGTATACCCTTCCGTATCGAATTTTTCACCAAAAATTGATTTTTTTCGAATTTGAACTAACTATACCAGCGGCTCGTTCCCATCACCTACAACACGAAAACACCGGGTTATAATGAGTTTCGAGAAAAACTAAGGGAATTATAGCACTTTGAAAATGCGAAAAATCGATTTTCTTTAAACCCGAAAATAGCGATAGAAACCCTTATCAGCGGCTTATTCCCATCACCTACATTACGAAAACACCGGATTATAACAAAATTTGACCAGAACAAGTGGAATTATAGCACTTTGAAAATTCGTAAAAAAGTCAATTTTCGACCCCGTTTTTGAGCCTAAAAATGGGTCACAAAAATGCGAGATCTCAGCTAATATGGGAGCTACGACCTTGCGGTTGGTCTCGTTGGATTCAGAAGGACGAAACTAAGTCAAAACCGTTAAAATTTTCCCGATAGTGCCCATAGAAGCCGCGATATGGACCTCCAAAGTTAGGAATTTTTCATTTTTAGGGTATACCCCCCCGTATCGAATTTTTCACCAAAAATTGATTTTTTTCGAATTTGAACTAACTATACCAGCGGCTAGTTCCCATCACCTACAACACGAAAACACCGGGTTATAATGAGTTTCGAGAAAAACTAAGGGAATTATAGCACTTTGAAAATGCGAAAAATCGATTTTTTTTAAACCCGAAAATAGCGATAGAAACCCTTATCAGCGGCTTATTCCCATCACCTACATTACGAAAACACCGGATTATAACAAAATTTGACCAGAACAAGTGGAATTATAGCACTTTGAAAATTCGTAAAAAAGTCCATTTTCGACCCCGTTTTTGAGCCCAAAAATGGGTCACAAAAATGCGAGATTTCAGCTAATATGGGAGCTACGACCTTGCGGTTGGTCTCGTTGGATTCAGAAGGACGAAACTAAGTCAAAACCGTTGGAATTTTCCCGATAGTGCCCATAGAAGCCGAGATATGGACCTCCAAAGTTAGGAATTTTTCATTTTTAGGGTATACCCCCCCGTATCGAATTTTTCACCAAAAATTGATTTTTTTCGAATTTGAACTAACTATACCAGCGGCTAGTTCCCATCACCTACAACACGAAAACACCGGGTTATAATGAGTTTCGAGAAAAACTAAGGGAATTATAGCACTTTGAAAATGCGAAAAATCGATTTTCTTTAAACCCGAAAATAGCGATAGAAACCCTTATCAGCGGCTTATTCCCATCACCTACATTACGAAAACACCGGATTATAACAAAATTTGACCAGAACAAGTGGAATTATAGCACTTTGAAAATTCGTAAAAAAGTCCATTTTCGACCCCGTTTTTGAGCCCAAAAATGGGTCACAAAAATGCGAGATCTCAGCTAATATGGGAGCTACGACCTTGCGGTTGTTCTCGTTGGATTCAGAAGGACGAAACTAAGTCAAAACCGTTGGAATTTTCCCGATAGTGCCCATAGAAGCCGAGATATGGACCTCCAAAGTTAGGAATTTTTCATTTTTAGGGTATACCCCCCCGTATCGAATTTTTCACCAAAAATTGATTTTTTTCGAATTTGAACTAACTATACCAGCGGCTAGTTCCCATCACCTACAACACGAAAACACCGGGTTATAATGAGTTTCGAGAAAAACTAAGGGAATTATAGCACTTTGAAAATGCGAAAAATCGATTTTCTTTAAACCCGAAAATAGCGATAGAAACCCTTATCAGCGGCTTATTCCCATCACCTACATTACGAAAACACCGGATTATAACAAAATTTGACCAGAACAAGTGGAATTATAGCACTTTGAAAATTCGTAAAAAAGTCAATTTTCGACCCCGTTTTTGAGCCTAAAAATGGGTCACAAAAATGCGAGATCTCAGCTAATATGGGAGCTACGACCTTGCGGATGGTCTCGTTGGATTCAGAAGGACGAAACTAAGTCAAAACCGTTAAAATTTTCCCGATAGTGCCCATAGAAGCCGCGATATGGACCTCCAAAGTTAGGAATTTTTCATTTTTAGGGTATACCCCCCCGTATCGAATTTTTCACCAAAAATTGATTTTTTTTGAATTTGAACTAACTATACCAGCGGCTAGTTCCCATCACCTACAGCACGAAAACACCGGGTTATAATGAGTTTCGAGAAAAACTAAGGGAATTATAGCACTTTGAAAATGCGAAAAATCGATTTTCTTTAAACCCGAAAATAGCGATAGAAACCCTTATCAGCGGCTTATTCCCATCACCTACATTACGAAAACACCGGATTATAACAAAATTTGACCAGAACAAGTGGAATTATAGCACTTTGAAAATTCGTAAAAAAGTCCATTTTCGACCCCGTTTTTGAGCCCAAAAATGGGTCACAAAAATGCGAGATCTCAGCTAATATGGGAGCTACGACCTTGCGGTTGGTCTCGTTGGATTCAGAAGGACGAAACTAAGTCAAAACCGTTGGAATTTTCCCGATAGTGCCCATAGAAGCCAAGATATGGACCTCCAAAGTTAGGAATTTTTCATTTTTAGGGTATACATACCCCCCCGTATCGAATTTTTCACCAAAAATTGATTTTTTTCGAATTTGAACTAACTATACCAGCGGCTCGTTCCCATCACCTACAACACGAAAACACCGGGTTATAATGAGTTTCGAGAAAAACTAAGGGAATTATAGCACTTTGAAAATGCGAAAAATCGATTTTCTTTAAACCCGAAAATAGCGATAGAAACCCTTATCAGCGGCTTATTCCCATCACCTACATTACGAAAACGCCGGATTATAACAAAATTTGACCAGAACAAGTGGAATTATAGCACTTTGAAAATTCGTAAAAAAGTCAATTTTCGACCCCGTTTTTGAGCCTAAAAATGGGTCACAAAAATGCGAGATCTCAGCTAATATGGGAGCTACGACCTTGCGGTTGGTCTCGTTGGATTCAGAAGGACGAAACTAAGTCAAAACCGTTAAAATTTTCCCGATAGTGCCCATAGAAGCCGAGATATGGACCTCCAAAGTTAGGAATTTTTCATTTTTAGGGTATACCCCCCCGTATCGAATTTTTCACCAAAAATTGATTTTTTTCGAATTTGAACTAACTATACCAGCGGCTAGTTCCCATCACCTACAACACGAAAACACCGGGTTATAATGAGTTTCGAGAAAAACTAAGGGAATTATAGCACTTTGAAAATGCGAAAAATCGATTTTCTTTAAACCCGAAAATAGCGATAGAAACCCTTATCAGCGGCTTATTCCCATCACCTACATTACGAAAACACCGGATTATAACAAAATTTGACCAGAACAAGTGGAATTATAGCACTTTGAAAATTCGTAAAAAAGTCCATTTTCGACCCCGTTTTTGAGCCCAAAAATGGGTCACAAAAATGCGAGATCTCAGCTAATATGGGAGCTACGACCTTGCGGTTGGTCTCGTTGGATTCAGAAGGACGAAACTAAGTCAAAACCGTTGGAATTTTCCGGATAGTGCCCATAGAAGCCGAGATATGGACTTCCAAAGTTTGGGATTTTTCATTTTTACCCCCGTATCGAATTTTTCACCAAAAATTGATTTTTTTCGAATTTGAACTAACTATACCAGCGGCTAGTTCCCATCACCTACAACACGAAAACACCGGGTTATAATGAGTTTCGAGAAAAACTAAGGGAATTATAGCACTTTGAAAATGCGAAAAATCGATTTTCTTTAAACCCGAAAATAGCGATAGAAACCCTTATCAGCGGCTTATTCCCATCACCTACATTACGAAAACACCGGATTATAACAAAATTTGACCAGAACAAGTGGAATTATAGCACTTTGAAAATTCGTAAAAAAGTCCATTTTCAACCCCGTTTTTGAGCCCAAAAATGGGTCACAAAAATGCGAGATCTCAGCTAATATGGGAGCTACGACCTTGCGGTTGGTCTCGTTGGATTCAGAAGGACGAAACTAAGTCAAAACCGTTGGAATTTTCCCGATAGTGCCCATAGAAGCCGAGATATGGACCTCCAAAGTTAGGAATTTTTCATTTTTAGGGTATACCCCCCCGTATCGAATTTTTCACCAAAAATTGATTTTTTTCGAATTTGAACTAACTATACCAGCGGCTAGTTCCCATCACCTACAACACGAAAACACCGGGTTATAATGAGTTTCGAGAAAAACTAAGGGAATTATAGCACTTTGAAAATGCGAAAAATCGATTTTCTTTAAACCCGAAAATAGCGATAGAAACCCTTATCAGCGGCTTATTCCCATCACCTACATTACGAAAACACCGGATTATAACAAAATTTGACCAGAACAAGTGGAATTATAGCACTTTGAAAATTCGTAAAAAAGTCAATTTTCGACCCCGTTTTTGAGCCTAAAAATGGGTCACAAAAATGCGAGATCTCAGCTAATATGGGAGCTACGACCTTGCGGATGGTCTCGTTGGATTCAGAAGGACGAAACTAAGTCAAAACCGTTAAAATTTTCCCGATAGTGCCCATAGAAGCCGCGATATGGACCTCCAAAGTTAGGAATTTTTCATTTTTAGGGTATACCCCCCCGTATCGAATTTTTCACCAAAAATTGATTTTTTTCGAATTTGAACTAACTATACCAGCGGCTAGTTCCCATCACCTACAACACGAAAACACCGGGTTATAATGAGTTTCGAGAAAAACTAAGGGAATTATAGCACTTTGAAAATGCGAAAAATCGATTTTCTTTAAACCCGAAAATAGCGATAGAAACCCTTATCAGCGGCTTATTCCCATCACCTACATTACGAAAACACCGGATTATAACAAAATTTGACCAGAACAAGTGGAATTATAGCACTTTGAAAATTCGTAAAAAAGTCCATTTTCGACCCCGTTTTTGAGCCCAAAAATGGGTCACAAAAATGCGAGATTTCAGCTAATATGGGAGCTACGACCTTGCGGTTGGTCTCGTTGGATTCAGAAGGACGAAACTAAGTCAAACCCGTTGGAATTTTCCCGATAGTGCCCATAGAAGCCGAGATATGGACCTCCAAAGTTAGGAATTTTTCATTTTTAGGGTATACCCCCCCGTATCGAATTTTTCACCAAAAATTGATTTTTTTCGAATTTGAACTAACTATACCAGCGGCTAGTTCCCATCACCTACAACACGAAAACACCGGGTTATAATGAGTTTCGAGAAAAACTAAGGGAAAACTAAGGGAATTATAGCACTTTGAAAATGCGAAAAATCGATTTTCTTTAAACCCGAAAATAGCGATAGAAACCCTTATCAGCGGCTTATTCCCATCACCTACATTACGAAAACACCGGATTATAACAAAATTTGACCAGAACAAGTGGAATTATAGCACTTTGAAAATTCGTAAAAAAGTCAATTTTCGACCCCGTTTTTGAGCCTAAAAATGGGTCACAAAAATGCGAGATCTTAGCTAATATGGGAGCTACGACCTTGCGGATGGTCTCGTTGGATTCAGAAGGACGAAACTAAGTCAAAACCGTTAAAATTTTCCCGATAGTGCCCATAGAAGCCGAGATATGGACCTCCAAAGTTAGGAATTTTTCATTTTTAGGGTATACCCCCCCGTATCGAATTTTTCACCAAAAATTGATTTTTTTCGAATTTGAACTAACTATACCAGCGGCTAGTTCCCATCACCTACAACACGAAAACACCGGGTTATATTGAGTTTCGAGAAAACTAAGGGAATTATAGCACTTTGAAAATGCGAAAAATCGATTTTCTTTAAACCCGAAAATAGCGATAGAAACCCTTATCAGCGGCTTATTCCCATCACCTACATTACGAAAACACCGGATTATAACAAAATTTGACCAGAACAAGTGGAATTATAGCACTTTGAAAATTCGTAAAAAAGTCCATTTTCGACCCCGTTTTTGAGCCCAAAAATGGGTCACAAAAATGCGAGATCTCAGCTAATATGGGAGCTACGACCTTGCGGTTGGTCTCGTTGGATTTAGAAGGACGAAACTAAGTCAAAACCGTTGGAATTTTCCCGATAGTGCCCATAGAAGCCGAGATATGGACCTCCAAAGTTAGGAATTTTTCATTTTTAGGGTATACCCCCCCGTATCGAATTTTTCACCAAAAATTGATTTTTTTCGAATTTGAACTAACTATACCAGCGGCTAGTTCCCATCACCTACAACACGAAAACACCGGGTTATAATGAGTTTCGAGAAAAACTAAGGGAATTATAGCACTTTGAAAATGCGAAAAATCGATTTTCTTTAAACCCGAAAATAGCGATAGAAACCCTTATCAGCGGCTTATTCCCATCACCTACATTACGAAAACACCGGATTATAACAAAATTTGACCAGAACAAGTGGAATTATAGCACTTTGAAAATTCGTAAAAAAGTCAATTTTCGACCCCGTTTTTGAGCCTAAAAATGGGTCACAAAAATGCGAGATCTCAGCTAATATGGGAGCTACGACCTTGCGGATGGTCTCGTTGGATTCAGAAGGACGAAACTAAGTCAAAACCGTTAAAATTTTTCCGATAGTGCCCATAGAAGCCGAGATATGGACCTCCAAAGATAGGAATTTTTCATTTTTAGGGTATACCCCCCGTATCGAATTTTTCACCAAAAATTGATTTTTTTCGAATTTGAACTAACTATACCAGCGGCTAGTTCCCATCACCTACAACACGAAAACACCGGGTTATAATGAGTTTCGAGAAAAACTAAGGGAATTATAGCACTTTGAAAATGCGAAAAATCGATTTTCTTTAAACCCGAAAATAGCGATAGAAACCCTTATCAGCGGCTTATTCCCATCACCTACATTACGAAAACACCGGATTATAACAAAATTTGACCAGAACAAGTGGAATTATAGCACTTTGAAAATTCGTAAAAAAGTCCATTTTCGACCCCGTTTTTGAGCCCAAAAATGGGTCACAAAAATGCGAGATCTCAGCTAATATGGGAGCTACGACCTTGCGGATGGTCTCGTTGGATTCAGAAGGACGAAACTAAGTCAAAACCGTTGGAATTTTCCCGATAGTGCCCATAGAAGCCGAGATATGGACCTCCAAATTTAGGAATTTTTCATTTTTAGGGTATACCCCCCCGTATCGAATTTTTCACCAAAAATTGATTTTTGTCGAATTTAAACTAACTATACCAGCGGCTAGTTCCCATCACCTACAACACGAAAACACCGGGTTATAATGAGTTTCGAGAAAAACTAAGGGAATTATAGCACTTTGAAAATGCGAAAAATCGATTTTCTTTAAACCCGAAAATAGCGATAGAAACCCTTATCAGCGGCTTATTCCCATCACCTACATTACGAAAACACCGGATTATAACAAAATTTGACCAGAACAAGTGGAATTATAGCACTTTGAAAATTCGTAAAAAAGTCAATTTTCGACCCCGTTTTTGAGCCTAAAAATGGGTCACAAAAATGCGAGATCTCAGCTAATATGGGAGCTACGACCTTGCGGATGGTCTCGTTGGATTCAGAAGGACGAAACTAAGTCAAAACCGTTGGAATTTTCCCGATAGTGCCCATAGAAGCCGAGATATGGACCTCCAAAGTTAGGAATTTTTCATTTTTAGGGTATACCCCCCCGTATCGAATTTTTCACCAAAAATTGATTTTTTTCGAATTTAAACTAACTATACCAGCGGCTAGTTCCCATCACCTACAACACGAAAACACCGGGTTATAATGAGTTTCGAGAAAAACTAAGGGAATTATAGCACTTTGAAAATGCGAAAAATCGATTTTCTTTAAACCCGAAAATAGCGATAGAAACCCTTATCAGCGGCTTATTCCCATCACCTACATTACGAAAACACCGGATTATAACAAAATTTGACCAGAACAAGTGGAATTATAGCACTTTGAAAATTCGTAAAAAAGTCAATTTTCGACCCCGTTTTTGAGCCTAAAAATGGGTCACAAAAATGCGAGATCTCAGCTAATATGGGAGCTACGACCTTGCGGATGGTCTCGTTGGATTCAGAAGGACGAAACTAAATCAAAACCGTTAAAATATTCCCGATAGTGCCCATAGAAGCCGAGATATGGACCTCCAAAGTTAGGAATTTTTCATTTTTAGGGTATACCCCCCCGTATCGAATTTTTCACCAAAAATTGATTTTTTTCGAATTTGAACTAACTATACCAGCGGCTAGTTCCCATCACCTACAACACGAAAACACCGAGTTATAATGAGTTTCGAGAAAAACTAAGGGAATTATAGCACTTTGAAAATGCGAAAAATCGATTTTCTTTAAATCCGAAAATAGCGATAGAAACCCTTATCAGCGGCTTATTCCCATCACCTACATTACGAAAACACCGGATTATAACAAAATTTGACCAGAACAAGTGGAATTATAGCACTTTGAAAATTCGTAAAAAAGTCAATTTTCGACCCCGTTTTTGAGCCTAAAAATGGGTCACAAAAATGCGAGATCTCAGCTAATATGGGAGCTACGACCTTGCGGATGGTCTCGTTGGATTCAGAAGGACGAAACTAAGTCAAAACCGTTGGAATTTTCCCGATAGTGCCCATAGAAGCCGAGATATGGACCTCCAAAGTTAGGAATTTTTCATTTTTAGGGTATACCCCCCGTATCGAATTTTTCACCAAAAATTGATTTTTTTCGAATTTGAACTAACTATACCAGCGGCTAGTTCCCATCACCTACAACACGAAAACACCGGGTTATAATGAGTTTCGAGAAAAACTAAGGGAATTATAGCACTTTGAAAATGCGAAAAATCGATTTTCTTTAAACCCGAAAATAGCGATAGAAACCCTTATCAGCGGCTTATTCCCATCACCTACATTACGAAAACACCGGATTATAACAAAATTTGACCAGAACAAGTGGAATTATAGCACTTTGAAAATTCGTAAAAAAGTCAATTTTCGACCCCGTTTTTGAGCCTAAAAATGGGTCACAAAAATGCGAGATCTCAGCTAATATGGGAGCTACGACCTTGCGGTTGGTCTCGTTGGATTCAGAAGGACGAAACTAAGTCAAAACCGTTGAAATTTTCCCGATAGTGCCCATAGAAGCCGACATATGGACCTCCAAAGTTAGGAATTTTTCATTTTTAGGGTATACCCCCCCGTATCGAATTTTTCACCAAAAATTGATTTTTTTCGAATTTAAACTAACTATACCAGCGGCTAGTTCCCATCACCTACAACACGAAAACACCGGGTTATAATGAGTTTCGAGAAAAACTAAGGGAATTATAGCACTTTGAAAATGCGAAAAATCGATTTTCTTTAAACCCGAAAATAGCGATAGAAACCCTTATCAGCGGCTTATTCTCATCACCTACATTACGAAAACACCGGATTATAACAAAATTTGACCAGAACAAGTGGAATTATAGCACTTTGAAAATCCGTAAAAAAGTCCATTTTCGACCCCGTTGTTGAGCCTAAAAATGGGTCACAAAAATGCGAGATCTCAACTAATATGGGAGCTACGACCTTGCGGATGGTCTCGTTGGATTCAGAAGGACGAAACTAAGTCAAAACCGTTAAAATTTTTCCGATAGTGCCCATAGAAGCCGATATATGGACCTCCAAAGTTAGGAATTTTTCATTTTTAGGGTATACCCCCCCGTATCGAATTTTTCACCAAAAATTGATTTTTTTCGAATTTGAACTAACTATACCAGCGGCTAGCTCCCATCACCTACAACACGAAAACACCGGGTTATAATGAGTTTCGAGAAAAACTGAGGGAATTATAGCACTTTGAATATGCGAAAAATCGATTTTCTTTAAACCCGAAAATAGCGATAGAAACCCTTATCAGCGGCTTATTCCCATCACCTACATTACGAAAACACCGGATTATAACAAAATTTGACCAGAACAAGTGGAATTATAGCACTTTAAAAATTCGTAAAAAAGTCAATTTTCGACCCCGTTTTTGAGCCTAAAAATGGGTCACAAAAATGCGAGATCTCAGCTAATATGGGAGCTACGACCTTGCGGATGGTCTCGTTGGATTCAGAAGGACGAAACTAAGTCAAAACCGTTGGAATTTTCCCGATAGTGCCCATAGAAGCCGAGATATGGACTTCCAAAGTTTGGGATTTTTCATTTTTAGGGTATACCCCCCCGTATCGAATTTTTCACCAAAAATTGATTTTTTTCGAATTTGAACTAACTATACCAGCGGCTAGTTCCCATCACCTACAACACGAAAACACCGGGTTATAATGAGTTTCGAGAAAAACTAAGGGAATTATAGCACTTTGAAAATGCGAAAAATCGATTTTCTTTAAACCCGAAAATAGCGATAGAAACCCTTATCAGCGGCTTATTCCCATCACCTACATTACGAAAACACCGGATTATTACAAAATTTGACCAGAACAAGTGGAATTATAGCACTTTGAAAATTCGTAAAAGAGTCCATTTTCGACCCCGTTTTTGAGCCCAAAAATGGGTCACAAAAATGCGAGATCTCAGCTAATATGGGAGCTACGACCTTGCGGTTGGTCTCGTTAGATTCAGAAGGACGAAACTAAGTCAAAACCGTTGGAATTTTCCCGATAGTGCCCATAGAAGCCGAGATATGGACCTCCAAAGTTAGGAATTTTTCATTTTTAGGGTATACCCCCCCGTATCGAATTTTTCACCAAAAATTGATTTTTTTCGAATTTGAACTAACTATACCAGCGGCTAGTTCCCATCACCTACAACACGAAAACACCGGGTTATAATGAGTTTCGAGAAAAACTAAGGGAATTATAGCACTTTGAAAATGCGAAAAATCGATTTTCTTTAAATCCGAAAATAGCGATAGAAACCCCTATCAGCGGCTTATTCCCATCACCTACATTACGAAAACACCGGATTATAACAAAATTTGACCAGAACAAGTGGAATTATAGCACTTTGAAAATTCGTAAAAAAGTCCATTTTCGACCCCGTTTTTGAGCCCAAAAATGGGTCACAAAAATGCGAGATCTCAGCTAATATGGGAGCTACGACCTTGCGGTTGGTCTCGTTGGATTCAGAAGGACGAAACTAAGTCAAAACCGTTGGAATTTTCCCGATAGTGCCCATAGAAGCCGAGATATGGACCTCCAAAGTTAGGAATTTTTCATTTTTAGGGTATACCCCCCCGTATCGAATTTTTCACCAAAAATTGATTTTTTTCGAATTTGAACTAACTATACCAGCGGCTAGTTCCCATCACCTACAACACGAAAACACCGGGTTATAATGAGTTTCGAGAAAAACTAAGGGAATTATAGCACTTTGAAAATGCGAAAAATCGATTTTCTTTAAACCCGAAAATAGCGATAGAAACCCTTATCAGCGGCTTATTCCCATCACCTACATTACGAAAACACCGGATTATAACAAAATTTGACCAGAACAAGTGGAATTATAGCACTTTGAAAATTCGTAAAAAAGTCCATTTTCGACCCCGTTTTTGAGCCCAAAAATGGGTCAGAAAAATGCGAGATCTCAGCTAATATGGGAGCTACGACCTTGCGGTTGGTCTCGTTGGATTCAGAAGGACGAAACTAAGTCAAAACCGTTTGAATTTTCCCGATAGTGCCCATAGAAGCCGAGATATGGACCTCCAAAGTTAGGAATTTTTCATTTTTAGGGTATACCCCCCCGTATCGAATTTTTCACCAAAAATTGATTTTTTTCGAATTTGAACTAACTATACCAGCGGCTAGTTCCCATCACCTACAACACGAAAACACCGGGTTGTAATGAGTTTCGAGAAAAACTAAGGGAATTATAGCACTTTGAAAATGCGAAAAATCGATTTTCTTTAAACCCGAAAATAGCGATAGAAACCCTTATCAGCGGCTTATTCCCATCACCTACATTACGAAAACACCGGATTATAACAAAATTTGACCAGAACAAGTGGAATTATAGCACTTTGAAAATTCGTAAAAAAGTCAATTTTCGACCCCGTTTTTGAGCCTAAAAATGGGTCACAAAAATGCGAGATCTCAGCTAATATGGGAGCTACGAACTTGCGGATGGTCTCGTTGGATTCAGAAGGACGAAACTAAGTCAAAACCGTTGGAATTTTCCCGATAGTGACCATAGAAGCCGAGATATGGACCTCCAAAGTTAGGAATTTTTCATTTTTAGGGTATACCCCCCCGTATCGAATTTTTCACCAAAAATTGATTTTTTTCGAATTTAAACTAACTATACCAGCGGCTAGTTCCCATCACCTACAACACGAAAACACCGGGTTATAATGAGTTTCGAGAAAAACTAAGGGAATTATAGCACTTTGAAAATGCGAAAAATCGATTTTCTTTAAACCCGAAAATAGCGATAGAAACCCTTATCAGCGGCTTATTCTCATCACCTACATTACGAAAACACCGGATTATAACAAAATTTGACCAGAACAAGTGGAATTATAGCACTTTGAAAATTCGTAAAAAAGTCAATTTTCGACCCCGTTTTTGAGCCTAAAAATGGGTCACAAAAATGCGAGATCTCAGCTAATATGGGAGCTACGACCTTGCGGATGGTCTCGTTGGATTCAGAAGGACGAAACTAAGTCAAAACCGTTGGAATTTTCCCGATAGTGCCCATAGAAGCCGAGATATGGACCTCCAAAGTTAGGAATTTTTCATTTTTAGGGTATACCCCCCCGTATCGAATTTTTCACCAAAAATTGATTTTTTTCGAATTTAAACTAACTATACCAGCGGCTAGTTCCCATCACCTACAACACGAAAACACCGGGTTATAATGAGTTTCGAGAAAAACTAAGGGAATTATAGCACTTTGAAAATGCGAAAAATCGATTTTCTTCAAACCCGAAAATAGCGATAGAAACCCTTATCAGCGGCTTATTCTCATCACCTACATTACGAAAACACCGGATTATAACAAAATTTGACCAGAACAAGTGGAATTATAGCACTTTGAAAATTCGTAAAAGAGTCCATTTTCGACCCCGTTTTTGAGCCCAAAAATGGGTCACAAAAATGCGAGATCTCAGCTAATATGGGAGCTACGACCTTGCGGTTGGTCTCGTTAGATTCAGAAGGACGAAACTAAGTCAAAACCGTTGGAATTTTCCCGATAGTGCCCATAGAAGCCGAGATATGGACCTCCAAAGTTAGGAATTTTTCATTTTTAGGGTATACCCCCCCGTATCGAATTTTTCACCAAAAATTGATTTTTTTCGAATTTGAACTAACTATACCAGCGGCTAGTTCCCATCACCTACAACACGAAAACACCGGGTTATAATGAGTTTCGAGAAAAACTAAGGGAATTATAGCACTTTGAAAATGCGAAAAATCGATTTTCTTTAAACCCGAAAATAGCGATAGAAACCCTTATCAGCGGCTTATTCCCATCACCTACATTACGAAAACACCGGATTATAACAAAATTTGACCAGAACAAGTGGAATTATAGCACTTTGAAAATTCGTAAAAAAGTCCATTTTCGACCCCGTTTTTGAGCCCAAAAATGGGTCACAAAAATGCGAGATCTCAGCTAATATCGGAGCTACGACCTTGCGGTTGGTCTCGTTGGATTCAGAAGGATGAAACTAAGTCAAAACCGTTGGAATTTTCCCGATAGTGCCCATAGAAGCCGAGATATGGACCTCCAAAGTTAGGAATTTTTCATTTTTAGGGTATACCCCCCCGTATCGAATTTTTCACCAAAAATTGATTTTTTTCGAATTTGAACTAACTATACCAGCGGCTAGTTCCCATCACCTACAACACGAAAACACCGGGTTATAATGAGTTTCGAGAAAAACTAAGGGAATTATAGCACTTTGAAAATGCGAAAAATCGATTTTCTTTAAACCCGAAAATAGCGATAGAAACCCTACTCTCACGAGATGTGTCCCATCACCTACATTATGAAAACACCGGATTATAACAAAATTTGACCAGAACAAGTGGAATTATAGCACTTTGAAAATTCGTAAAAGAGGTCCATTTTCGACCCCGTTTTTGAGCCCAAAAAATGGGTCACAAAAATGCAAGATCTCAGCTAATATGGGGAGCTACGACCTTGCGGATGGTCTCGTTGGATTCAGAAGGGACGAAACTAAGTCAAAACCGTTGGAATTTTCCCGATAGTGCCCATAGAAGCCGAGATATGGACTTCCAAAGTTTGGGATTTTTTCATTTTTAGGGTATACCCCCCCGTATCGAATTTTTCACCAAAAATTGATTTTTTTCAAATTTGAACTAACTATACCAGCGGCTAGTTCCCATCACCTACAACACGAAAACACCGGGTTATAATGAGTTTCGAGAAAAACT
Source organism: Anthonomus grandis grandis (assembly GCF_022605725.1). NCBI lineage: Eukaryota > Metazoa > Arthropoda > Insecta > Coleoptera > Curculionidae > Anthonomus > Anthonomus grandis. The sequence goes on along the minus strand of NC_065554.1, from coordinate 15,232,813 downwards.
AAGGGAATTATAGCACTTTGAAAATGCGAAAAATCGATTTTCTTTAAACCCGAAAATAGCGATAGAAACCCTTATCAGCGGCTTATTCCCATCACCTACATTACGAAAACACCGGATTATAACAAATTTTGACCAGAACAAGTGGAATTATAGCACTTTGAAAATTCGTAAAAAAGTCAAATTTTCGACCCCGTTTTTGAGCCTAAAAATGGGTCACAAAAATGCGAGATCTCAGCTAATATGGGAGCTACGACCTTGCGGTTGGTCTCGTTGGATTCAGAAGGACGAAACTAAGTCAAAACCGTTGGAATTTTCCCGATAGTGCCCATAGAAGCCGAGATATGGACTTCCAAAGTTTGGGATTTTTCATTTTTAGGGTATACCTCCCCGTATCGAATTTTTCACCAAAAATTGATTTTTTTCGAATTTGAACTAACTATACCAGCGGCTAGTTCCCATCACCTACAACACGAAAACACCGGGTTATAATGAGTTTCGAGAAAAACTAAGGGAATTATAGCACTTTGAAAATGCGAAAAATCGATTTTCTTTAAACCCGAAAATAGCGATAGAAACCCTTATCAGCGGCTTATTCCCATCACCTACATTATGAAAACACCGGATTATAACAAAATTTGACCAGAACAAGTGGAATTATAGCACTTTGAAAATTCGTAAAAGAGTCCATTTTCGACCCCGTTTTTGAGCCCAAAAATGGGTCACAAAAATGCAAGATCTCAGCTAATATGGGAGCTACGACCTTGCGGATGGTCTCGTTGGATTCAGAAGGACGAAACTAAGTCAAAACCGTTGGAATTTTCCCGATAGTGCCCATAGAAGCCGAGATATGGACTTCCAAAGTTTGGGATTTTTCATTTTTAGGGTATACCCCCCCGTATCGAATTTTTCACCAAAAAATGATTTTTTTCAAATTTGAACTAACTATACCAGCGGCTAGTTCCCATCACCTACAACACGAAAACACCGGGTTATAATGAGTTTCGAGAAAAACTAAGGGAATTATAGCACTTTGAAAATGAGAAAAATCGATTTTTTTTTAATCCGAAAATAACGATAGAAACCCCTATCAGCGGCTTATTCCCATCACCTACATTACGAAAACACCGGATTATTACAAAATTTGACCAGAACAAGTGGAATTATAGCACTTTGAAAATTCGTAAAAGAGTCCATTTTCGACCCCGTTTTTGAGCCCAAAAATGGGTCACAAAAATGCGAGACCTCAGCTAACATGGGAGCTACGACCTTGCGGATGGTCTCGTTGGATTCAGAAGGACGAAACTAAGTCAAAACCGTTGGAATTTTCCCGATAGTGCCCATAGAAGCCGAGATATGGACCTCCAAAGTTAGGAATTTTTCATTTTTAGGGTATACCCCCCCGTATCGAATTTTTCACCAAAAATTGATTTTTTTCGAATTTGAACTAACTATACCAGCGGCTAGTTCCCATCACCTACAACACGAAAACACCGGGTTATAATGAGTTTCGAGAAAAACTAAGGGAATTATAGCACTTTGAAAATGCGAAAAATCGATTTTCTTTAAATCCGAAAATAGCGATAGAAACCCCTATCAGCGGCTTATTCCCATCACCTACATTACGAAAACACCGGATTATTACAAAATTTGACCAGAACAAGTGGAATTATAGCACTTTGAAAATTCGTAAAAGAGTCCATTTTCGACCCCGTTTTTGCGCCCAAAAATGGGTCACAAAAATGCGAGATCTCAGCTAATATGGGAGCTACGACCTTGCGGATGGTCTCGTTGGATTCAGAAGGACGAAACTAAGTCAAAACCGTTGGAATTTTCCCGATAGTGCCCATAGAAGCCGAGATATGGACCTCCAAAGTTAGGAATTTTTCATTTTTTAGGGTATACCCCCCCGTATCGAATTTTTCACCAAAAATTAATTTTTTTCGAATTTGAATTAACTATACCAGCGGCTAGTTCCCATCACCTACAACACGAAAACACCGGGTTATAATGAGTTTCGAGAAAAACTAAGGGAATTATAGCACTTTGAAAATGCGAAAAATCGATTTTCTTTAAATCCGAAAATAGCGATAGAAACCCTTATCAGCGGCTTATTCCCATCACCTACATTACGAAAACACCGGATTATAACAAAATTTGACCAGAACAAGTGGAATTATAGCACTTTGAAAATTCGTAAAAAAAGTCCATTTTCGACCCCGTTTTTTGAGCCCAAAAATGGGTCACAAAAATGCGAGATCTCAGCTAATATGGGAGCTACGACCTTGCGGATGGTCTCGTTGGATTCAGAAGGACGAAACTAAGTCAAAACCGTTGGAATTTTCCCGATAGTGCCCATAGAAGCCGAGATATGGACTTCCAAAGTTTGGGATTTTTCATTTTTAGGGTATACCCCCCCGTATCGAATTTTTCACCAAAAATTGATTTTTTTCGAATTTGAACTAACTATACCAGCGGCTAGTTCCCATCACCTACAACACGAAAACACCGGGTTATAATGAGTTTCGAGAAAAACTAAGGGAATTATAGCACTTTGAAAATGCGAAAAATCCATTTTCTTTAAATCCGAAAAATAACGATAGAAACCCCTATCAGCGGCTTATTCCCATCACCTACATTACGAAAACACCGGATTATTACAAAATTTGACCAGAACAAGTGGAATTATAGCACTTTGAAAATTCGTAAAAGAGTCCATTTTCGACCCCGTTTTTGAGCCCAAAAATGGGTCACAAAAATGCAAGATCTCAGCTAATATGGGAGCTACGACCTTGCGGATGGTCTCGTTGGATTCAGAAGGACGAAACTAAGTCAAAAACCGTTGGAATTTTCCCGATAGTGCCCATAGAAGCCGAGATATGGACTTCCAAAATTTGGGATTTTTCATTTTTAGGGTATACCCCCCCGTATCGAATTTTTCACCAAAAATTGATTTTTTTCGAATTTGAACTAAACTATACCAGCGGCTAGTTCCCATCACCTACAACACGAAAACACCGGGTTATAATGAGTTTCGAGAAAAACTAAGGGAATTATAGCACTTTGAAAATGCGAAAAATCGATTTTCTTTAAACCCGAAAATAGCGATAGAAACCCTTATCAGCGGCTTATTCCCATCACCTACATTATGAAAACACCGGATTATAACAAAATTTGACCAGAACAAGTGGAATTATAGCACTTTGAAAATTCGTAAAAGAGTCCATTTTCGACCCCGTTTTTGAGCCCAAAAATGGGTCACAAAAATGCAAGATCTCAGCTAATATGGGAGCTACGACCTTGCGGATGGTCTCGTTGGATTCAGAAGGACGAAACTAAGTCAAAAACCGTTGGAATTTTCCCGATAGTGCCCATAGAAGCCGAGATATGGACTTCCAAAGTTTGGGATTTTTCATTTTTAGGGTATACCCCCCCGTATCGAATTTTTCACCAAAAATTGATTTTTTTCAAATTTGAACTAACTATACCAGCGGCTAGTTCCCATCACCTACAACACGAAAACACCGGGTTATAATGAGTTTCGAGAAAAACTAAGGGAATTATAGCACTTTGAAAATGCGAAAAATCGATTTTCTTTAAACCCGAAAATAGCGATAGAAACCCTTATCAGCGGCTTATTCCCATCACCTACATTACGAAAACACCGGATTATAACAAATTTTGACCAGAACAAGTGGAATTATAGCACTTTGAAAATTCGTAAAAAAGTCAATTTTCGACCCCGTTTTTGAGCCTAAAAATGGGTCACAAAAATGCGAGATCTCAGCTAATATGGGAGCTACGACCTTGCGGTTGGGTCTCGTTGGATTCAGAAGGACGAAACTAAGTCAAAACCGTTGGAATTTTCCCGATAGTGCCCATAGAAGCCGAGATATGGACTTCCAAAGTTTGGGATTTTTCATTTTTAGGGTATACCTCCCCGTATCGAATTTTTCACCAAAAATTGATTTTTTTTCGAATTTGAACTAACTATACCAGCGGCTAGTTCCCATCACCTACAACACGAAAACACCGGGTTATAATGAGTTTCGAGAAAAAACTAAGGGAATTATAGCACTTTGAAAATGCGAAAAATCGATTTTCTTTAAACCCGAAAATAGCGATAGAAACCCTTATCAGCGGCTTATTCCCATCACCTACATTATGAAAACACCGGATTATAACAAAATTTGACCAGAACAAGTGGAATTATAGCACTTTGAAAATTCGTAAAAGAGTCCATTTTCGACCCCGTTTTTGAGCCCAAAAATGGGTCACAAAAAATGCAAGATCTCAGCTAATATGGGAGCTACGACCTTGCGGATGGTCTCGTTGGATTCAGAAGGACGAAACTAAGTCAAAACCGTTGGAATTTTCCCGATAGTGCCCATAGAAGCCGAGATATGGACTTCCAAAGTTTGGGATTTTTCATTTTTTAGGGTATACCCCCCCGTATCGAATTTTTCACCAAAAATTGATTTTTTTCAAATTTGAACTAACTATACCAGCGGCTAGTTCCCATCACCTACAACACGAAAACACCGGGTTATAATGAGTTTCGAGAAAAACTAAGGGAATTATAGCACTTTGAAAATGAGGAAAAATCGATTTTTTTTTAAATCCGAAAATAACGATAGAAACCCCTATCAGCGGCTTATTCCCATCACCTACATTACGAAAACACCGGATTATTACAAAATTTGACCAGAACAAGTGGAATTATAGCACTTTGAAAATTCGTAAAAGAGTCCATTTTCGACCCCGTTTTTGAGCCCAAAAATGGGTCACAAAAATGCGAGACCTCAGCTAACATGGGAGCTACGACCTTGCGGATGGTCTCGTTGGATTCAGAAGGACGAAACTAAGTCAAAACCGTTGGAATTTTCCCGATAGTGCCCATAGAAGCCGAGATATGGACCTCCAAAGTTAGGAATTTTTCATTTTTAGGGTATACCCCCCCGTATCGAATTTTTCACCAAAAATTGATTTTTTTCGAATTTGAACTAACTATACCAGCGGCTAGTTCCCATCACCTACAACACGAAAACACCGGGTTATAATGAGTTTCGAGAAAAACTAAGGGAATTATAGCACTTTGAAAATGCGAAAAATCGATTTTCTTTAAATCCGAAAATAGCGATAGAAACCCCTATCAGCGGCTTATTCCCATCACCTACATTACGAAAAACACCGGATTATTACAAAATTTGACCAGAACAAGTGGAATTATAGCACTTTGAAAATTCGTAAAAGAGTCCATTTTCGACCCCGTTTTTGCGCCCAAAAATGGGTCACAAAAATGCGAGATCTCAGCTAATATGGGAGCTACGACCTTGCGGATGGTCTCGTTGGATTCAGAAGGACGAAACTAAGTCAAAACCGTTGGAATTTTCCCGATAGTGCCCATAGAAGCCGAGATATGGACCTCCAAAGTTAGGAATTTTTCATTTTTTAGGGTATACCCCCCCCGTATCGAATTTTTCACCAAAAATTAATTTTTTTCGAATTTGAATTAACTATACCAGCGGCTAGTTCCCATCACACTCTCACGAGATGTGTTTCGAGAAAAACTAAGGGAATTATAGCACTTTGAAAATGCGAAAAATCGATTTTCTTTAAATCCGAAAATAGCGATAGAAACCCTTATCAGCGGCTTATTCCCATCACCTACATTACGAAAACACCGGATTATAACAAAATTTGACCAGAACAAGTGGAATTATAGCACTTTGAAAATTCGTAAAAAAGTCCATTTTCGACCCCGTTTTTGAGCCCAAAAATGGGTCACAAAAATGCGAGATCTCAGCTAATATGGGAGCTACGACCTTGCGGTTGGTCTCGTTGGATTCAGAAGGACAAAACTAAGTCAAAACCGTTGGAATTTTCCCGATAGTGCCCATAGAAGCCGAGATATGGACTTCCAAAGTTTGGGATTTTTCATTTTTAGGGTATACCCCCCCGTATCGAATTTTTCACCAAAAATTGATTTTTTTCGAATTTGAACTAACTGTACCAGCGGCTAGTTCCCATCACCTACAACACGAAAACACCGGGTTATAATGAGTTTCGAGAAAAACTAAGGGAATTATAGCACTTTGAAAATGCGAAAAATCGATTTTCTTTAAATCCGAAAATAGCGATAGAAACCCCTATCAGCGGCTTATTCCCATCACCTACATTACGAAAACACCGGATTATAACAAAATTTGACCAGAACAAGTGGAATTATAGCACTTTGAAAATTCGTAAAAAAGTCCATTTTCGACCCCGTTTTTGAGCCCAAAAATGGGTCACAAAAATGCGAGATCTCAGCTAATATGGGAGCTACGACCTTGCGGATGGTCTCGTTGGATTCAGAAGGACGAAACTAAGTCAAAACCGTTGGAATTTTCCCGATAGTGCCCATAGAAGCCGAGATATGGACTTCCAAAGTTTGGGATTTTTCATTTTTAGGGTATACCCCCCCGTATCGAATTTTTCACCAAAAATTGATTTTTTTCGAATTTGAACTAACTATACCAGCGGCTAGTTCCCATCACCTACAACACGAAAACACCGGGTTATAATGAGTTTCGAGAAAAACTAAGGGAATTATAGCACTTTGAAAATTCGTAAAAAAGTCCATTTTCGACCCCGTTTTTGAGCCCAAAAATGGGTCACAAAAATGCGAGATCTCAGCTAATATGAGAGCTACGACCTTGCGGATGGTCTCGTTGGATTCAGAAGGACGAAACTAAATCAAAACCGTTGGAATTTTCCCGATAGTGCCCATAGAAGCCGAGATATGGACCTCCAAAGTTAGGAATTTTTCATTTTTAGGGTATACCCCCCCGTATCGAATTTTTCACCAAAAATTGATTTTTTTCGAATTTGAACTATCTATACCAGCGGCTAGTTCCCATCACCTACAACACGAAAACACCGGGTTATAATGAGTTTCGAGAAAAACTAAGGGAATTATAGCACTTTGAAAATGCGAAAAATCGATTTTCTTTAAACCCGAAAATAGCGATAGAAACCCTTATCAGCGGCTTATTCCCATCACCTACATTACGAAAACACCGGATTATAACAAAATTTGACCAGAACAAGTGGAATTATAGCACTTTGAAAATTCGTAAAAAAGTCCATTTTCGACCCCGTTTTTGAGCCCAAAAATGGGTCACAAAAATGCGAGATCTCAGCTAATATGGGAGCTACGACCTTGCGGATGGTCTCGTTGGATTCAGAAGGACGAAACTAAGTCAAAACCGTTGGAATTTTCCCGATAGTGCCCATAGAAGCCGAGATATGGACTTCCAAAGTTTGGGATTTTTCATTTTTAGGGTATACCCCCCCGTATCGAATTTTTCACCAAAAATTGATTTTTTTCGAATTTGAACTAACTATACCAGCGGCTAGTTCCCATCACCTACAACACGAAAACACCGGGTTATAATGAGTTTCGAGAAAAACTAAGGGAATTATAGCACTTTGAAAATGCGAAAAATCCATTTTCTTTAAATCCGAAAATAGCGATAGAAACCCCTATCAGCGGCTTATTCCCATCACCTACATTACGAAAACACCGGATTATTACAAAATTTGACCAGAACAAGTGGAATTATAGCACTTTGAAAATTCGTAAAAGAGTCCATTTTCGACCCCGTTTTTGAGCCCAAAAATGGGTCACAAAAATGCAAGATCTCAGCTAATATGGGAGCTACGACCTTGCGGATGGTCTCGTTGGATTCAGAAGGACGAAACTAAGTCAAAACCGTTGGAATTTTCCCGATAGGGCCCATAGAAGCCGAGATATGGACTTCCAAAGTTTGGGATTTTTCATTTTTAGGGTATACCCCCCCGTATCGAATTTTTCACCAAAAATTGATTTTTTTCGAATTTGAACTAACTATACCAGCGGCTAGTTCCCATCACCTACAACACGAAAACACCGGGTTATAATGAGTTTCGAGAAAAACTAAGGGAATTATAGCACTTTGAAAATGCGAAAAATCCATTTTCTTTAAATCCGAAAATAACGATAGAAACCCCTATCAGCGGCTTATTCCCATCACCTACATTACGAAAACACCGGATTATTACAAAATTTGACCAGAACAAGTGGAATTATAGCACTTTGAAAATTCGTAAAAGAGTCCATTTTCGACCCCGTTTTTGAGCCCAAAAATGGGTCACAAAAATGCAAGATCTCAGCTAATATGGGAGCTACGACCTTGCGGATGGTCTCGTTGGATTCAGAAGGACGAAACTAAGTCAAAACCGTTGGAATTTTCCCGATAGTGCCCATAGAAGCCGAGATATGGACTTCCAAAGTTTGGGATTTTTCATTTTTAGGGTATACCCCCCCGTATCGAATTTTTCACCAAAAATTGATTTTTTTCGAATTTGAACTAACTATACCAGCGGCTAGTTCCCATCACCTACAACACGAAAACACCGGGTTATAATGAGTTTCGAGAAAAACTAAGGGAATTATAGCACTTTGAAAATGAGAAAAATCGATTTTCTTTAAACCCGAAAATAGCGATAGAAACCCTTATCAGCGGCTTATTCCCATCACCTACATTACGAAAACACCGGATTATTACAAAATTTGACCAGAACAAGTGGAATTATAGCACTTTGAAAATTCGTAAAAGAGTCCATTTTCGACCCCGTTTTTGAGCCCAAAAATGGGTCACAAAAATGCAAGATCTCAGCTAATATGGGAGCTACGACCTTGCGGATGGTCTCGTTGGATTCAGAAGGACGAAACTAAGTCAAAACCGTTGGAATTTTCCCGATAGTGCCCATAGAAGCCGAGATATGGACTTCCAAAGTTTGGGATTTTTCATTTTTAGGGTATACCCCCCCGTATCGAATTTTTCACCAAAAATTGATTTTTTTCGAATTTGAACTAACTATACCAGCGGCTAGTTCCCATCACCTACAACACGAAAACACCGGGTTATAATGAGTTTCGAGAAAAACTAAGGGAATTATAGCACTTTGAAAATGAGAAAAATCGATTTTCTTTAAACCCGAAAATAGCGATAGAAACCCTTATCAGCGGCTTATTCCCATCACCTACATTACGAAAACACCGGATTATAACAAAATTTGACCAGAACAAGTGGAATTATAGCACTTTGAAAATTCGTAAAAAAGTCAATTTTCGACCCCGTTTTTGAGCCTAAAAATGGGTCACAAAAATGCGAGATCTCAGCTAATATGGGAGCTACGACCTTGCGGATGGTCTCGTTGGATTCAGAAGGACGAAACTAAGTCAAAACCGTTGGAATTTTCCCGATAGTGCCCATAGAAGCCGAGATATGGACTTCCAAAATTTGGGATTTTTCATTTTTAGGGTATACCCCCCCGTATCGAATTTTTCACCAAAAATTGATTTTTTTCGAATTTGAACTAACTATACCAGCGGCTAGTTCCCATCACCTACAACACGAAAACACCGGGTTATAATGAGTTTCGAGAAAAACTAAGGGAATTATAGCACTTTGAAAATGAGAAAAATCGATTTTCTTTAAACCCGAAAATAGCGATAGAAACCCTTATCAGCGGCTTATTCCCATCACCTACATTACGAAAACACCGGATTATAACAAAATTTGACCAGAACAAGTGGAATTATAGCACTTTGAAAATTCGTAAAAAAGTCCATTTTCGACCCCGTTTTTGACCCCAAAAATGGGTCACAAAAATGCGAGATCTCAGCTAATATGGGAGCTACGACCTTGCGGTTAGTCTCGTTGGATTCAGAAGGACGAAACTAAGTCAAAACCGTTGGAATTTTCCCGATAGTGCCCATAGAAGCCGATATATGGACCTCCAAAGTTAGGAATTTTTCATTTTTAGGGTATACCCCCCCGTATCGAATTTTTCACCAAAAATTTATTTTTTTCGAATTTGAACTAACTATACCAGCGGCTAGTTCCCATCACCTACAACACGAAAACACCGGGTTATAATGAGTTTCGAGAAAAACTAAGGGAATTATAGCACTTTGAAAATGCGAAAAATCGATTTTCTTTAAACCCGAAAATAGCGATAGAAACCCTTATCAGCGGCTTATTCCCATCACCTACATTATGAAAACACCGGATTATAACAAAATTTGACCAGAACAAGTGGAATTATAGCACTTTGAAAATTCGTAAAAAAGTCCATTTTCGACCCCGTTTTTGAGCCCAAAAATGGGTCACAAAAATGCGAGATCTCAGCTAATATGGGAGCTACGACCTTGCGGATGGTCTCGTTGGATTCAGAAGGACGAAACTAAGTCAAAACCGTTGGAATTTTCCCGATAGTGCCCATAGAAGCCGAGATATGGACTTCCAAAGTTTGGGATTTTTCATTTTTAGGGTATACCCCCCCGTATCGAATTTTTCACCAAAAATTGATTTTTTTCGAATTTGAACTAACTATACCAGCGGCTAGTTCCCATCACCTACAACACGAAAACACCGGGTTATAATGAGTTTCGAGAAAAACTAAGGGAATTATAGCACTTTGAAAATGCGAAAAATCCATTTTCTTTAAATCCGAAAATAACGATAGAAACCCCTATCAGCGGCTTATTCCCATCACCTACATTACGAAAACACCGGATTATTACAAAATTTGACCAGAACAAGTGGAATTATAGCACTTTGAAAATTCGTAAAAGAGTCCATTTTCGACCCCGTTTTTGAGCCCAAAAATGGGTCACAAAAATGCAAGATCTCAGCTAATATGGGAGCTACGACCTTGCGGATGGTCTCGTTGGATTCAGAAGGACGAAACTAAGTCAAAACCGTTGGAATTTTCCCGATAGTGCCCATAGAAGCCGAGATATGGACTTCCAAAGTTTGGGATTTTTCATTTTTAGGGTATACCCCCCCGTATCGAATTTTTCACCAAAAATTGATTTTTTTCAAATTTGAACTAACTATACCAGCGGCTAGTTCCCATCACCTACAACACGAAAACACCGGGTTATAATGAGTTTCGAGAAAAACTAAGGGAATTATAGCACTTTGAAAATGAGAAAAATCGATTTTCTTTAAACCCGAAAATAGCGATAGAAACCCTTATCAGCGGCTTATTCCCATCACCTACATTACGAAAATACCGGATTATAACAAAATTTGACCAGAACAAGTGGAATTATAGCACTTTGAAAATTCGTAAAAAAGTCCATTTTCGACCCCGTTTTTGAGCCCAAAAATGGGTCACAAAAATGCGAGATCTCAGCTAATATGGGAGCTACGACCTTGCGGATGGTCTCGTTGGATTCAGAAGGACGAAACTAAGTCAAAACCGTTGGAATTTTCCCGATAGTGCCCATAGAAGCCGAGATATGGACTTCCAAAGTTTGGGATTTTTCATTTTTAGGGTATACCCCCCCGTATCGAATTTTTCACCAAAAATTGATTTTTTTCGAATTTGAACTAACTATACCAGCGGCTAGTTCCCATCACCTACAACACGAAAACACCGGGTTATAATGAGTTTCGAGAAAAACTAAGGGAATTATAGCACTTTGAAAATGCGAAAAATCCATTTTCTTTAAATCCGAAAATAACGATAGAAACCCCTATCAGCGGCTTATTCCCATCACCTACATTACGAAAACACCGGATTATTACAAAATTTGACCAGAACAAGTGGAATTATAGCACTTTGAAAATTCGTAAAAGAGTCCATTTTCGACCCCGTTTTTGAGCCCAAAAATGGGTCACAAAAATGCGAGATCTCAGCTAATATGGGAGCTACGACCTTGCGGATGGTCTCGTTGGATTCAGAAGGACGAAACTAAGTCAAAACCGTTGGAATTTTCCCGATAGTGCCCATAGAAGCCGAGATATGGACTTCCAAAGTTTGGGATTTTTCATTTTTAGGGTATACCCCCCCGTATCGAATTTTTCACCAAAAATTGATTTTTTTCGAATTTGAACTAACTATACCAGCGGCTAGTTCCCATCACCTACAACACGAAAACACCGGGTTATAATGAGTTTCGAGAAAAACTAAGGGAATTATAGCACTTTGAAAATGCGAAAAATCGATTTTCTTTAAATCCGAAAATAGCGATAGAAACCCCTATCAGCGGCTTATTCCCATCACCTACATTACGAAAACACCGGATTATTACAAAATTTGACCAGAACAAGTGGAATTATAGCACTTTGAAAATTCGTAAAAGAGTCCATTTTCGACCCCGTTTTTGAGCCCAAAAATGGGTCCCAAAAATGCGAGATCTCAGCTAATATGAGAGCTACGACCTTGCGGATGGTCTCGTTGGATTCAGAAGGACGAAACTAAATCAAAACCGTTGGAATTTTCCCGATAGTGCCCATAGAAGCCGAGATATGGACCTCCAAAGTTAGGAATTTTTCATTTTTAGGGTATACCCCCCCGTATCGAATTTTTCACCAAAAATTGATTTTTTTCGAATTTGAACTAACTATACCAGCGGCTAGTTCCCATCACCTACAACACGAAAACACCGGGTTATAATGAGTTTCGAGAAAAACTAAGGGAATTATAGCACTTTGAAAATGCGAAAAATCGATTTTCTTTAAATCCGAAAATAGCGATAGAAACCCCTATCAGCGGCTTATTCCCATCACCTACATTACGAAAACACCGGATTATTACAAAATTTGACAAGAACAAGTGGAATTATAGCACTTTGAAAATTCGTAAAAGAGTCCATTTTCGACCCCGTTTTTGAGCCCAAAAATGGGTCACAAAAATGCAAGATCTCAGCTAATATGGGAGCTACGACCTTGCGGATGGTCTCGTTGGATTCAGAAGGACGAAACTAAGTCAAAACCGTTGGAATTTTCCCGATAGTGCCCATAGAAGCCGAGATATGGACTTCCAAAGTTTGGGATTTTTCATTTTTAGGGTATACCCCCCCGTATCGAATTTTTCACCAAAAATTGATTTTTTTAACGAATTTGAACTAACTATACCAGCGGCTAGTTCCCATCACCTACAACACGAAAACACCGGGTTATAATGAGTTTCGAGAAAAACTAAGGGAATTATAGCACTTTGAAAATGAGAAAAATCGATTTTTTTTAAATCCGAAAATAACGATAGAAACCCCTATCAGCGGCTTATTCCCATCACCTACATTACGAAAACACCGGATTATTACAAAATTTGACCAGAACAAGTGGAATTATAGCACTTTGAAAATTCGTAAAAGAGTCCATTTTCGACCCCGTTTTTGAGCCCAAAAATGGGTCACAAAAATGCGAGATCTCAGCTAATATGGGAGCTACGACCTTGCGGATGGTCTCGTTGGATTCAGAAGGACGAAACTAAGTCAAAACCGTTGGAATTTTCCCGATAGTGCCCATAGAAGCCGAGATATGGACCTCCAAAGTTAGGAATTTTTCATTTTTAGGGTATACCCCCCCGTATCGAATTTTTCACCAAAAATTGATTTTTTTCGAATTTGAACTAACTATACCAGCGGCTAGTTCCCATCACCTACAACACGAAAACACCGGGTTATAATGAGTTTCGAGAAAAACTAAGGGAATTATAGCACTTTGAAAATGCGAAAAATCGATTTTCTTTAAACCCGAAAATAGCGATAGAAACCCTTATCAGCGGCTTATTCCCATCACCTACATTACGAAAACACCGGATTATAACAAAATTTGACCAGAACAAGTGGAATTATAGCACTTTGAAAATTCGTAAAAAAGTCCATTTTCGACCCCGTTTTTGAGCCCAAAAATGGGTCACAAAAATGCGAGATCTCAGCTAATATGGGAGCTACGACCTTGCGGTTGGTCTCGTTGGATTCAGAAGGACGAAACTAAGTCAAAACCGTTGGAATTTTCCCGATAGTGCCCATAGAAGCCGAGATATGGACTTCCAAAGTTTGGGATTTTTCATTTTTAGGGTATACCCCCCCGTATCGAATTTTTCACCAAAAATTGATTTTTTTCGAATTTGAACTAACTATACCAGCGGCTAGTTCCCATCACCTACAACACGAAAACACCGGGTTATAATGAGTTTCGAGAAAAACTAAGGGAATTATAGCACTTTGAAAATGCGAAAAATCGATTTTCTTTAAATCCGAAAATAGCGATAGAAACCCCTATCAGCGGCTTATTCCCATCACCTACATTACGAAAACACCGGATTATTACAAAATTTGACCAGAACAAGTGGAATTATAGCACTTTGAAAATTCGTAAAAGAGTCCATTTTCGACCCCGTTTTTGAGCCCAAAAATGGGTCACAAAAATGCGAGATCTCAGCTAATATGGGAGCTACGACCTTGCGGATGGTCTCGTTGGATTCAGAAGGACGAAACTAAGTCAAAACCGTTGGAATTTTCCCGATAGTGCCCATAGAAGCCGAGATATGGACTTCCAAAGTTTGGGATTTTTCATTTTTAGGGTATACCCCCCCGTATCGAATTTTTCACCAAAAATTGATTTTTTTCGAATTTGAACTAACTATACCAGCGGCTAGTTCCCATCACCTACAACACGAAAACACCGGGTTATAATGAGTTTCGAGAAAAACTAAGGGAATTATAGCACTTTGAAAATGCGAAAAATCGATTTTCTTTAAATCCGAAAATAGCGATAGAAACCCCTATCAGCGGCTTATTCCCATCACCTACATTACGAAAACACCGGATTATTACAAAATTTGACCAGAACAAGTGGAATTATAGCACTTTGAAAATTCGTAAAAGAGTCCATTTTCGACCCCGTTTTTGAGCCCAAAAATGGGTCACAAAAATGCGAGATCTCAGCTAATATGGGAGCTACGACCTTGCGGATGGTCTCGTTGGATTCAGAAGGACGAAACTAAGTCAAAACCGTTGGAATTTTCCCGATAGTGCCCATAGAAGCCGAGATATGGACCTCCAAAGTTAGGAATTTTTCATTTTTAGGGTATACCCCCCCGTATCGAATTTTTCACCAAAAATTGATTTTTTTCGAATTTGAACTAACTATACCAGCGGCTAGTTCCCATCACCTACAACACGAAAACACCGGGTTATAATGAGTTTCGAGAAAAACTAAGGGAATTATAGCACTTTGAAAATGCGAAAAATCGATTTTCTTTAAACCCGAAAATAGCGATAGAAACCCTTATCAGCGGCTTATTCCCATCACCTACATTACGAAAACACCGGATTATAACAAAATTTGACCAGAACAAGTGGAATTATAGCACTTTGAAAATTCGTAAAAAAGTCCATTTTCGACCCCGTTTTTGAGCCCAAAAATGGGTCACAAAAATGCGAGATCTCAGCTAATATGGGAGCTACGACCTTGCGGTTGGTCTCGTTGGATTCAGAAGGACGAAACTAAGTCAAAACCGTTGGAATTTTCCCGATAGTGCCCATAGAAGCCGAGATATGGACTTCCAAAGTTTGGGATTTTTCATTTTTAGGGTATACCCCCCCGTATCGAATTTTTCACCAAAAATTGATTTTTTTCGAATTTGAACTAACTATACCAGCGGCTAGTTCCCATCACCTACAACACGAAAACACCGGGTTATAATGAGTTTCGAGAAAAACTAAGGGAATTATAGCACTTTGAAAATGCGAAAAATCGATTTTCTTTAAATCCGAAAATAGCGATAGAAACCCCTATCAGCGGCTTATTCCCATCACCTACATTACGAAAACACCGGATTATTACAAAATTTGACCAGAACAAGTGGAATTATAGCACTTTGAAAATTCGTAAAAGAGTCCATTTTCGACCCCGTTTTTGAGCCCAAAAATGGGTCACAAAAATGCGAGATCTCAGCTAATATGGGAGCTACGACCTTGCGGATGGTCTCGTTGGATTCAGAAGGACGAAACTAAGTCAAAACCGTTGGAATTTTCCCGATAGTGCCCATAGAAGCCGAGATATGGACTTCCAAAGTTTGGGATTTTTCATTTTTAGGGTATACCCCCCCGTATCGAATTTTTCACCAAAAATTGATTTTTTTCGAATTTGAACTAACTATACCAGCGGCTAGTTCCCATCACCTACAACACGAAAACACCGGGTTATAATGAGTTTCGAGAAAAACTAAGGGAATTATAGCACTTTGAAAATGCGAAAAATCGATTTTCTTTAAATCCGAAAATAGCGATAGAAACCCCTATCAGCGGCTTATTCCCATCACCTACATTACGAAAACACCGGATTATTACAAAATTTGACCAGAACAAGTGGAATTATAGCACTTTGAAAATTCGTAAAAGAGTCCATTTTCGACCCCGTTTTTGAGCCCAAAAATGGGTCCCAAAAATGCGAGATCTCAGCTAATATGAGAGCTACGACCTTGCGGATGGTCTCGTTGGATTCAGAAGGACGAAACTAAATCAAAACCGTTGGAATTTTCCCGATAGTGCCCATAGAAGCCGAGATATGGACCTCCAAAGTTAGGAATTTTTCATTTTTAGGGTATACCCCCCCGTATCGAATTTTTCACCAAAAATTGATTTTTTTCGAATTTGAACTAACTATACCAGCGGCTAGTTCCCATCACCTACAACACGAAAACACCGGGTTATAATGAGTTTCGAGAAAAACTAAGGGAATTATAGCACTTTGAAAATGCGAAAAATCGATTTTCTTTAAATCCGAAAATAGCGATAGAAACCCCTATCAGCGGCTTATTCCCATCACCTACATTACGAAAACACCGGATTATTACAAAATTTGACAAGAACAAGTGGAATTATAGCACTTTGAAAATTCGTAAAAGAGTCCATTTTCGACCCCGTTTTTGAGCCCAAAAATGGGTCACAAAAATGCAAGATCTCAGCTAATATGGGAGCTACGACCTTGCGGATGGTCTCGTTGGATTCAGAAGGACGAAACTAAGTCAAAACCGTTGGAATTTTCCCGATAGTGCCCATAGAAGCCGAGATATGGACTTCCAAAGTTTGGGATTTTTCATTTTTAGGGTATACCCCCCCGTATCGAATTTTTCACCAAAAATTGATTTTTTTAACGAATTTGAACTAACTATACCAGCGGCTAGTTCCCATCACCTACAACACGAAAACACCGGGTTATAATGAGTTTCGAGAAAAACTAAGGGAATTATAGCACTTTGAAAATGAGAAAAATCGATTTTTTTTAAATCCGAAAATAACGATAGAAACCCCTATCAGCGGCTTATTCCCATCACCTACATTACGAAAACACCGGATTATTACAAAATTTGACCAGAACAAGTGGAATTATAGCACTTTGAAAATTCGTAAAAGAGTCCATTTTCGACCCCGTTTTTGAGCCCAAAAATGGGTCACAAAAATGCGAGATCTCAGCTAATATGGGAGCTACGACCTTGCGGATGGTCTCGTTGGATTCAGAAGGACGAAACTAAGTCAAAACCGTTGGAATTTTCCCGATAGTGCCCATAGAAGCCGAGATATGGACCTCCAAAGTTAGGAATTTTTCATTTTTAGGGTATACCCCCCCGTATCGAATTTTTCACCAAAAATTGATTTTTTTCGAATTTGAACTAACTATACCAGCGGCTAGTTCCCATCACCTACAACACGAAAACACCGGGTTATAATGAGTTTCGAGAAAAACTAAGGGAATTATAGCACTTTGAATATGCGAAAAATCGATTTTCTTTAAACCCGAAAATAGCGATAGAAACCCTTATCAGCGGCTTATTCCCATTACCTACATTACGAAAACACCGGATTATAACAAAATTTGACCAGAACAAGTGGAATTATAGCACTTTGAAAATTCGTAAAAAAGTCCATTTTCGACCCCGTTTTTGAGCCCAAAAATGGGTCACAAAAATGCGAGATCTCAGCTAATATGGGAGCTACGACCTTGCGGTTGGTCTCGTTGGATTCAGAAGGACGAAACTAAGTCAAAACCGTTGGAATTTTCCCGATAGTGCCCATAGAAGCCGAGATATGGACTT
The DNA here is from genome assembly GCF_022605725.1 of Anthonomus grandis grandis. Classification (NCBI taxonomy): domain Eukaryota; kingdom Metazoa; phylum Arthropoda; class Insecta; order Coleoptera; family Curculionidae; genus Anthonomus; species Anthonomus grandis. Next base: position 15,214,888 of record NC_065554.1, on the reverse strand, counting down.
CCAAAGTTTGGGATTTTTCATTTTTAGGGTATACCCCCCCGTATCGAATTTTTCACCAAAAATTGATTTTTTTCGAATTTGAACTAACTATACCAGCGGCTAGTTCCCATCACCTACAACACGAAAACACCGGGTTATAATGAGTTTCGAGAAAAACTAAGGGAATTATAGCACTTTGAAAATGAGAAAAATCGATTTTTTTTAAATCCGAAAATAACGATAGAAACCCCTATCAGCGGCTTATTCCCATCACCTACATTACGAAAACACCGGATTATTACAAAATTTGACCAGAACAAGTGGAATTATAGCACTTTGAAAATTCGTAAAAGAGTCCATTTTCGACCCCGTTTTTGCGCCCAAAAATGGGTCACAAAAATGCGAGATCTCAGCTAATATGGGAGCTACGACCTTGCGGATGGTCTCGTTGGATTCAGAAGGACGAAACTAAGTCAAAACCGTTGGAATTTTCCCGATAGTGCCCATAGAAGCCGAGATATGGACCTCCAAAGTTAGGAATTTTTCATTTTTAGGGTATACCCCCCCGTATCGAATTTTTCACCAAAAATTAATTTTTTTCGAATTTGAATTAACTATACCAGCGGCTAGTTCCCATCACCTACAACACGAAAACACCGGGTTATAATGAGTTTCGAGAAAAACTAAGGGAATTATAGCACTTTGAAAATGCGAAAAATCGATTTTCTTTAAATCCGAAAATAGCGATAGAAACCCTTATCAGCGGCTTATTCCCATCACCTACATTACGAAAACACCGGATTATAACAAAATTTGACCAGAACAAGTGGAATTATAGCACTTTGAAAATTCGTAAAAAAGTCCATTTTCGACCCCGTTTTTGAGCCCAAAAATGGGTCACAAAAATGCGAGATCTCAGCTAATATGGGAGCTACGACCTTGCGGTTGGTCTCGTTGGATTCAGAAGGACGAAACTAAGTCAAAACCGTTGGAATTTTCCCGATAGTGCCCATAGAAGCCGAGATATGGACTTCCAAAGTTTGGGATTTTTCATTTTTAGGGTATACCCCCCCGTATCGAATTTTTCACCAAAAATTGATTTTTTTCGAATTTGAACTAACTGTACCAGCGGCTAGTTCCCATCACCTACAACACGAAAACACCGGGTTATAATGAGTTTCGAGAAAAACTAAGGGAATTATAGCACTTTGAAAATGCGAAAAATCGATTTTCTTTAAATCCGAAAATAGCGATAGAAACCCCTATCAGCGGCTTATTCCCATCACCTACATTACGAAAACACCGGATTATAACAAAATTTGACCAGAACAAGTGGAATTATAGCACTTTGAAAATTCGTAAAAAAGTCCATTTTCGACCCCGTTTTTGAGCCCAAAAATGGGTCACAAAAATGCGAGATCTCAGCTAATATGGGAGCTACGACCTTGCGGATGGTCTCGTTGGATTCAGAAGGACGAAACTAAGTCAAAACCGTTGGAATTTTCCCGATAGTGCCCATAGAAGCCGAGATATGGACTTCCAAAGTTTGGGATTTTTCATTTTTAGGGTATACCCCCCCGTATCGAATTTTTCACCAAAAATTGATTTTTTTCGAATTTGAACTAACTATACCAGCGGCTAGTTCCCATCACCTACAACACGAAAACACCGGGTTATAATGAGTTTCGAGAAAAACTAAGGGAATTATAGCACTTTGAAAATGCGAAAAATCGATTTTCTTTAAACCCGAAAATAGCGATAGAAACCCTTATCAGCGGCTTATTCCCATCACCTACATTATGAAAACACCGGATTATAACAAAATTTGACCAGAACAAGTGGAATTATAGCACTTTGAAAATTCGTAAAAGAGTCCATTTTCGACCCCGTTTTTGAGCCCAAAAATGGGTCACAAAAATGCGAGATCTCAGCTAATATGGGAGCTACGACCTTGCGGATGGTCTCGTTGGATTCAGAAGGACGAAACTAAGTCAAAACCGTTGGAATTTTCCCGATAGTGCCCATAGAAGCCGAGATATGGACCTCCAAAGTTAGGAATTTTTCATTTTTAGGGTATACCCCCCCGTATCGAATTTTTCACCAAAAATTGATTTTTTTCGAATTTGAACTAACTATACCAGCGGCTAGTTCCCATCACCTACAACACGAAAACACCGGGTTATAATGAGTTTCGAGAAAAACTAAGGGAATTATAGCACTTTGAAAATGCGAAAAATCGATTTTCTTTAAACCCGAAAATAGCGATAGAAACCCTTATCAGCGGCTTATTCCCATCACCTACATTACGAAAACACCGGATTATAACAAAATTTGACCAGAACAAGTAGAATTATAGCACTTTGAAAATTCGTAAAAAAGTCCATTTTCGACCCCGTTTTTGAGCCCAAAAATGGGTCACAAAAATGCGAGATCTCAGCTAATATGGGAGCTACGACCTTGCGGTTGGTCTCGTTGGATTCAGAAGGACGAAACTAAGTCAAAACCGTTGGAATTTTCCCGATAGTGCCCATAGAAGCCGAGATATGGACCTCCAAAGTTAGGAATTTTTCATTTTTAGGGTATACCCCCCCGTATCGAATTTTTCACCAAAAAAAGATTTTTTTCGAATTTGAACTAACTATACCAGCGGCTAGTTCCCATCACCTACAACACGAAAACACCGGGTTATAATGAGTTTCGAGAAAAACTAAGGGAATTATAGCACTTTGAAAATGCGAAAAATCGATTTTCTTTAAATCCGAAAATAGCGATAGAAACCCCTATCAGCGGCTTATTCCCATCACCTACATTACGAAAACACCGGATTATTACAAAATTTGACAAGAACAAGTGGAATTATAGCACTTTGAAAATTCGTAAAAGAGTCCATTTTCGACCCCGTTTTTGAGCCCAAAAATGGGTCACAAAAATGCAAGATCTCAGCTAATATGGGAGCTACGACCTTGCGGATGGTCTCGTTGGATTCAGAAGGACGAAACTAAGTCAAAACCGTTGGAATTTTCCCGATAGTGCCCATAGAAGCCGAGATATGGACCTCCAAAGTTAGGAATTTTTCATTTTTAGGGTATACCCCCCCGTATCGAATTTTTCACCAAAAATTGATTTTTTTCGAATTTGAACTAACTATACCAGCGGCTAGTTCCCATCACCTACAACACGAAAACACCGGGTTATAATGAGTTTCGAGAAAAACTAAGGGAATTATAGCACTTTGAAAATGAGAAAAATCGATTTTCTTTAAACCCGAAAATAGCGATAGAAACCCTTATCAGCGGCTTATTCCCATTACCTACATTACGAAAACACCGGATTATAACAAAATTTGACCTGAACAAGTGGAATTATAGCACTTTGAAAATTCGTAAAAAAGTCCATTTTCGACCCCGTTTTTGAGCCCAAAAATGGGTCACAAAAATGCGAGATCTCAGCTAATATGGGAGCTACGACCTTGCGGTTGGTCTCGTTGGATTCAGAAGGACGAAACTAAGTCAAAACCGTTGGAATTTTCCCGATAGTGCCCATAGAAGCCGAGATATGGACTTCCAAAGTTTGGGATTTTTCATTTTTAGGGTATACCCCCCCGTATCGAATTTTTCACCAAAAATTGATTTTTTTCGAATTTGAACTAACTATACCAGCGGCTAGTTCCCATCACCTACAACACGAAAACACCGGGTTATAATGAGTTTCGAGAAAAACTAAGGGAATTATAGCACTTTGAAAATGAGAAAAATCGATTTTTTTTAAATCCGAAAATAACGATAGAAACCCCTATCAGCGGCTTATTCCACTCTCACGAGATGTGTAAACACCGGATTATTACAAAATTTGACCAGAACAAGTGGAATTATAGCACTTTGAAAATTCGTAAAAGAGTCCATTTTCGACCCCGTTTTTGCGCCCAAAAATGGGTCACAAAAATGCGAGATCTCAGCTAATATGGGAGCTACGACCTTGCGGATGGTCTCGTTGGATTCAGAAGGACGAAACTAAGTCAAAACCGTTGGAATTTTCCCGATAGTGCCCATAGAAGCCGAGATATGGACCTCCAAAGTTAGGAATTTTTCATTTTTAGGGTATACCCCCCCGTATCGAATTTTTCACCAAAAATTAATTTTTTTCGAATTTGAATTAACTATACCAGCGGCTAGTTCCCATCACCTACAACACGAAAACACCGGGTTATAATGAGTTTCGAGAAAAACTAAGGGAATTATAGCACTTTGAAAATGCGAAAAATCGATTTTCTTTAAATCCGAAAATAGCGATAGAAACCCTTATCAGCGGCTTATTCCCATCACCTACATTACGAAAACACCGGATTATAACAAAATTTGACCAGAACAAGTGGAATTATAGCACTTTGAAAATTCGTAAAAAAGTCCATTTTCGACCCCGTTTTTGAGCCCAAAAATGGGTCACAAAAATGCGAGATCTCAGCTAATATGGGAGCTACGACCTTGCGGTTGGTCTCGTTGGATTCAGAAGGACGAAACTAAGTCAAAACCGTTGGAATTTTCCCGATAGTGCCCATAGAAGCCGAGATATGGACTTCCAAAGTTTGGGATTTTTCATTTTTAGGGTATACCCCCCCGTATCGAATTTTTCACCAAAAATTGATTTTTTTCGAATTTGAACTAACTGTACCAGCGGCTAGTTCCCATCACCTACAACACGAAAACACCGGGTTATAATGAGTTTCGAGAAAAACTAAGGGAATTATAGCACTTTGAAAATGCGAAAAATCGATTTTCTTTAAATCCGAAAATAGCGATAGAAACCCCTATCAGCGGCTTATTCCCATCACCTACATTACGAAAACACCGGATTATAACAAAATTTGACCAGAACAAGTGGAATTATAGCACTTTGAAAATTCGTAAAAAAGTCCATTTTCGACCCCGTTTTTGAGCCCAAAAATGGGTCACAAAAATGCGAGATCTCAGCTAATATGGGAGCTACGACCTTGCGGATGGTCTCGTTGGATTCAGAAGGACGAAACTAAGTCAAAACCGTTGGAATTTTCCCGATAGTGCCCATAGAAGCCGAGATATGGACTTCCAAAGTTTGGGATTTTTCATTTTTAGGGTATACCCCCCCGTATCGAATTTTTCACCAAAAATTGATTTTTTTCGAATTTGAACTAACTATACCAGCGGCTAGTTCCCATCACCTACAACACGAAAACACCGGGTTATAATGAGTTTCGAGAAAAACTAAGGGAATTATAGCACTTTGAAAATGCGAAAAATCGATTTTCTTTAAACCCGAAAATAGCGATAGAAACCCTTATCAGCGGCTTATTCCCATCACCTACATTACGAAAACACCGGATTATAACAAAATTTGACCAGAACAAGTAGAATTATAGCACTTTGAAAATTCGTAAAAAAGTCCATTTTCGACCCCGTTTTTGAGCCCAAAAATGGGTCACAAAAATGCGAGATCTCAGCTAATATGGGAGCTACGACCTTGCGGTTGGTCTCGTTGGATTCAGAAGGACGAAACTAAGTCAAAACCGTTGGAATTTTCCCGATAGTGCCCATAGAAGCCGAGATATGGACTTCCAAAGTTTGGGATTTTTCATTTTTAGGGTATACCCCCCCGTATCGAATTTTTCACCAAAAATTGATTTTTTTCGAATTTGAACTAACTATACCAGCGGCTAGTTCCCATCACCTACAACACGAAAACACCGGGTTATAATGAGTTTCGAGAAAAACTAAGGAAATTATAGCACTTTGAAAATGAGAAAAATCGATTTTTTTTAAATCCGAAAATAACGATAAAAACCCCTATCAGCGGCTTATTCCCATCACCTACATTACGAAAACACCGGATTATTACAAAATTTGACCAGAACAAGTGGAATTATAGCACTTTGAAAATTCGTAAAAGAGTCCATTTTCGACCCCGTTTTTGAGCCCAAAAATGGGTCACAAAAATGCGAGATCTCAGCTAATATGGGAGCTACGACCTTGCGGATGGTCTCGTTGGATTCAGAAGGACGAAACTAAGTCAAAACCGTTGGAATTTTCCCGATAGTGCCCATAGAAGCCGAGATATGGACCTCCAAAGTTAGGAATTTTTCATTTTTAGGGTATACCCCCCCGTATCGAATTTTTCACCAAAAATTGATTTTTTTCGAATTTGAACTAACTATACCAGCGGCTAGTTCCCATCACCTACAACACGAAAACACCGGGTTATAATGAGTTTCGAGAAAAACTAAGGGAATTATAGCACTTTGAAAATTCGTAAAAAAGTCCATTTTCGACCCCGTTTTTGAGCCCAAAAATGGGTCACAAAAATGCGAGATCTCAGCTAATATGAGAGCTACGACCTTGCGGATGGTCTCGTTGGATTCAGAAGGACGAAACTAAGTCAAAACCGTTGGAATTTTCCCGATAGTGCCCATAGAAGCCGAGATATGGACCTCCAAAGTTAGGAATTTTTCATTTTTAGGGTATACCCCCCCGTATCGAATTTTTCACCAAAAATTAATTTTTTTCGAATTTGAATTAACTATACCAGCGGCTAGTTCCCATCACCTACAACACGAAAACACCGGGTTATAATGAGTTTCGAGAAAAACTAAGGGAATTATAGCACTTTGAAAATGCGAAAAATCGATTTTCTTTAAATCCGAAAATAGCGATAGAAACCCTTATCAGCGGCTTATTCCCATCACCTACATTACGAAAACACCGGATTATAACAAAATTTGACCAGAACAAGTGGAATTATAGCACTTTGAAAATTCGTAAAAAAGTCCATTTTCGACCCCGTTTTTGAGCCCAAAAATGGGTCACAAAAATGCGAGATCTCAGCTAATATGGGAGCTACGACCTTGCGGTTGGTCTCGTTGGATTCAGAAGGACGAAACTAAGTCAAAACCGTTGGAATTTTCCCGATAGTGCCCATAGAAGCCGAGATATGGACTTCCAAAGTTTGGGATTTTTCATTTTTAGGGTATACCCCCCCGTATCGAATTTTTCACCAAAAATTGATTTTTTTCGAATTTGAACTAACTGTACCAGCGGCTAGTTCCCATCACCTACAACACGAAAACACCGGGTTATAATGAGTTTCGAGAAAAACTAAGGGAATTATAGCACTTTGAAAATGCGAAAAATCGATTTTCTTTAAATCCGAAAATAGCGATAGAAACCCCTATCAGCGGCTTATTCCCATCACCTACATTACGAAAACACCGGATTATAACAAAATTTGACCAGAACAAGTGGAATTATAGCACTTTGAAAATTCGTAAAAAAGTCCATTTTCGACCCCGTTTTTGAGCCCAAAAATGGGTCACAAAAATGCGAGATCTCAGCTAATATGGGAGCTACGACCTTGCGGATGGTCTCGTTGGATTCAGAAGGACGAAACTAAGTCAAAACCGTTGGAATTTTCCCGATAGTGCCCATAGAAGCCGAGATATGGACTTCCAAAGTTTGGGATTTTTCATTTTTAGGGTATACCCCCCCGTATCGAATTTTTCACCAAAAATTGATTTTTTTCGAATTTGAACTAACTATACCAGCGGCTAGTTCCCATCACCTACAACACGAAAACACCGGGTTATAATGAGTTTCGAGAAAAACTAAGGGAATTATAGCACTTTGAAAATGCGAAAAATCGATTTTCTTTAAACCCGAAAATAGCGATAGAAACCCTTATCAGCGGCTTATTCCCATCACCTACATTACGAAAACACCGGATTATAACAAAATTTGACCAGAACAAGTAGAATTATAGCACTTTGAAAATTCGTAAAAAAGTCCATTTTCGACCCCGTTTTTGAGCCCAAAAATGGGTCACAAAAATGCGAGATCTCAGCTAATATGGGAGCTACGACCTTGCGGTTGGTCTCGTTGGATTCAGAAGGACGAAACTAAGTCAAAACCGTTGGAATTTTCCCGATAGTGCCCATAGAAGCCGAGATATGGACTTCCAAAGTTTGGGATTTTTCATTTTTAGGGTATACCCCCCCGTATCGAATTTTTCACCAAAAATTGATTTTTTTCGAATTTGAACTAACTATACCAGCGGCTAGTTCCCATCACCTACAACACGAAAACACCGGGTTATAATGAGTTTCGAGAAAAACTAAGGAAATTATAGCACTTTGAAAATGAGAAAAATCGATTTTTTTTAAATCCGAAAATAACGATAAAAACCCCTATCAGCGGCTTATTCCCATCACCTACATTACGAAAACACCGGATTATTACAAAATTTGACCAGAACAAGTGGAATTATAGCACTTTGAAAATTCGTAAAAGAGTCCATTTTCGACCCCGTTTTTGAGCCCAAAAATGGGTCACAAAAATGCGAGATCTCAGCTAATATGGGAGCTACGACCTTGCGGATGGTCTCGTTGGATTCAGAAGGACGAAACTAAGTCAAAACCGTTGGAATTTTCCCGATAGTGCCCATAGAAGCCGAGATATGGACCTCCAAAGTTAGGAATTTTTCATTTTTAGGGTATACCCCCCCGTATCGAATTTTTCACCAAAAATTGATTTTTTTCGAATTTGAACTAACTATACCAGCGGCTAGTTCCCATCACCTACAACACGAAAACACCGGGTTATAATGAGTTTCGAGAAAAACTAAGGGAATTATAGCACTTTGAAAATTCGTAAAAAAGTCCATTTTCGACCCCGTTTTTGAGCCCAAAAATGGGTCACAAAAATGCGAGATCTCAGCTAATATGAGAGCTACGACCTTGCGGATGGTCTCGTTGGATTCAGAAGGACGAAACTAAATCAAAACCGTTGGAATTTTCCCGATAGTGCCCATAGAAGCCGAGATATGGACCTCCAAAGTTAGGAATTTTTCATTTTTAGGGTATACCCCCCCGTATCGAATTTTTCACCAAAAATTGATTTTTTTCGAATTTGAACTATCTATACCAGCGGCTAGTTCCCATCACCTACAACACGAAAACACCGGGTTATAATGAGTTTCGAGAAAAACTAAGGGAATTATAGCACTTTGAAAATGCGAAAAATCGATTTTCTTTAAACCCGAAAATAGCGATAGAAACCCTTATCAGCGGCTTATTCCCATCACCTACATTACGAAAACACCGGATTATAACAAAATTTGACCAGAACAAGTGGAATTATAGCACTTTGAAAATTCGTAAAAAAGTCCATTTTCGACCCCGTTTTTGAGCCCAAAAATGGGTCACAAAAATGCGAGATCTCAGCTAATATGGGAGCTACGACCTTGCGGATGGTCTCGTTGGATTCAGAAGGACGAAACTAAGTCAAAACCGTTGGAATTTTCCCGATAGTGCCCATAGAAGCCGAGATATGGACTTCCAAAGTTTGGGATTTTTCATTTTTAGGGTATACCCCCCCGTATCGAATTTTTCACCAAAAATTGATTTTTTTCGAATTTGAACTAACTATACCAGCGGCTAGTTCCCATCACCTACAACACGAAAACACCGGGTTATAATGAGTTTCGAGAAAAACTAAGGGAATTATAGCACTTTGAAAATGCGAAAAATCCATTTTCTTTAAATCCGAAAATAGCGATAGAAACCCCTATCAGCGGCTTATTCCCATCACCTACATTACGAAAACACCGGATTATTACAAAATTTGACCAGAACAAGTGGAATTATAGCACTTTGAAAATTCGTAAAAGAGTCCATTTTCGACCCCGTTTTTGAGCCCAAAAATGGGTCACAAAAATGCAAGATCTCAGCTAATATGGGAGCTACGACCTTGCGGATGGTCTCGTTGGATTCAGAAGGACGAAACTAAGTCAAAACCGTTGGAATTTTCCCGATAGGGCCCATAGAAGCCGAGATATGGACTTCCAAAGTTTGGGATTTTTCATTTTTAGGGTATACCCCCCCGTATCGAATTTTTCACCAAAAATTGATTTTTTTCGAATTTGAACTAACTATACCAGCGGCTAGTTCCCATCACCTACAACACGAAAACACCGGGTTATAATGAGTTTCGAGAAAAACTAAGGGAATTATAGCACTTTGAAAATGCGAAAAATCCATTTTCTTTAAATCCGAAAATAACGATAGAAACCCCTATCAGCGGCTTATTCCCATCACCTACATTACGAAAACACCGGATTATTACAAAATTTGACCAGAACAAGTGGAATTATAGCACTTTGAAAATTCGTAAAAGAGTCCATTTTCGACCCCGTTTTTGAGCCCAAAAATGGGTCACAAAAATGCAAGATCTCAGCTAATATGGGGAGCTACGACCTTGCGGATGGTCTCGTTGGATTCAGAAGGACGAAACTAAGTCAAAACCGTTGGAATTTTCCCGATAGTGCCCATAGAAGCCGAGATATGGACTTCCAAAGTTTGGGATTTTTCATTTTTAGGGTATACCCCCCCGTATCGAATTTTTCACCAAAAATTGATTTTTTTCGAATTTGAACTAACTATACCAGCGGCTAGTTCCCATCCCCTACAACACGAAAACACCGGGTTATAATGAGTTTCGAGAAAAACTAAGGGAATTATAGCACTTTGAAAATGAGAAAAATCGATTTTTTTTAAATCCGAAAATAACGATAGAAACCCCTATCAGCGGCTTATTCCCATCACCTACATTACGAAAACACCGGATTATAACAAAATTTGACCAGAACAAGTGGAATTATAGCACTTTGAAAATTCGTAAAAAAGTCCATTTTCGACCCCGTTTTTGAGCCCAAAAATGGGTCACAAAAATGCGAGATCTCAGCTAATATGGGAGCTACGACCTTGCGGATGGTCTCGTTGGATTCAGAAGGACGAAACTAAGTCAAAACCGTTGGAATTTTCCCGATAGTGCCCATAGAAGCCGAGATATGGACCTCCAAAGTTAGGAATTTTTCATTTTTAGGGTATACCCCCCCGTATCGAATTTTTCACCAAAAATTGATTTTTTTCGAATTTGAACTAACTATACCAGCGGCTAGTTCCCATCACCTACAACACGAAAACACCGGGTTATAATGAGTTTCGAGAAAAACTAAGGGAATTATAGCACTTTGAAAATGCGAAAAATCGATTTTCTTTAAACCCGAAAATAGCGATAGAAACCCTTATCAGCGGCTTATTCCCATCACCTACATTACGTAAACACCGGATTATAACAAAATTTGACCAGAACAAGTGGAATTATAGCACTTTGAAAATTCGTAAAAAAGTCCATTTTCGACCCCGTTTTTGAGCCCAAAAATGGGTCACAAAAATGCGAGATCTCAGCTAATATGGGAGCTACGACCTTGCGGTTGGTCTCGTTGGATTCAGAAGGACGAAACTAAGTCAAAACCGTTGGAATTTTCCCGATAGTGCCCATAGAAGCCGAGATATGGACTTCCAAAGTTTGGGATTTTTCATTTTTAGGGTATACCCCCCCGTATCGAATTTTTCACCAAAAATTGATTTTTTTCGAATTTGAACTAACTATACCAGCGGCTAGTTCCCATCACCTACAACACGAAAACACCGGGTTATAATGAGTTTCGAGAAAAACTAAGGGAATTATAGCACTTTGAAAATGAGAAAATCGATTTTTTTTAAATCCGAAAATAACGATAGAAACCCCTATCAGCGGCTTATTCCCATCACCTACATTACGAAAACACCGGATTATTACAAAATTTGACCAGAACAAGTGGAATTATAGCACTTTGAAAATTCGTAAAAGAGTCCATTTTCGACCCCGTTTTTGAGCCCAAAAATGGGTCACAAAAATGCGAGATCTCAGCTAATATGGGAGCTACGACCTTGCGGATGGTCTCGTTGAATTCAGAAGGACGAAACTAAGTCAAAACCGTTGGAATTTTCCCGATAGTGCCCATAGAAGCCGAGATATGGACCTCCACTCTCACGAGATGTGTCATTTTTAGGGTATACCCCCCCCGTATCGAATTTTTCACCAAAAATTGATTTTTTTCGAATTTGAACTAACTATACTAGCGGCTAGTTCCCATCACCTACAACACGAAAACACCGGGTTATAATGAGTTTCGAGAAAAACTAAGGGAATTATAGCACTTTGAAAATGCGAAAAATCGATTTTCTTTAAACCCGAAAATAGCGATAGAAACCCTTATCAGCGGCTTATTCCCATCACCTACATTACGAAAACACCGGATTATAACAAAATTTGACCAGAACAAGTGGAATTATAGCACTTTGAAAATTCGTAAAAAAGTCCATTTTCGACCCCGTTTTTGAGCCCAAAAATGGGTCACAAAAATGCGAGATCTCAGCTAATATGGGAGCTACGACCTTGCGGTTGGTCTCGTTGGATTCAGAAGGACGAAACTAAGTCAAAACCGTTGGAATTTTCCCGATAGTGCCCATAGAAGCCGAGATATGGACTTCCAAAGTTTGGGATTTTTCATTTTTAGGGTATACCCCCCCCGTATCGAATTTTTCACCAAAAATTGATTTTTTTTCGAATTTGAACTAACTATACCAGCGGCTAGTTCCCATCACCTACAACACGAAAACACCGGGTTATAATGAGTTTCGAGAAAAACTAAGGGAATTATAGCACTTTGAAAATGCGAAAAATCGATTTTCTTTAAATCCGAAAATAGCGATAGAAACCCCTATCAGCGGCTTATTCCCATCACCTACATTACGAAAACACCGGATTATTACAAAATTTGACCAGAACAAGTGGAATTATAGCACTTTGAAAATTCGTAAAAGAGTCCATTTTCGACCCCGTTTTTGAGCCCAAAAATGGGTCACAAAAATGCGAGATCTCAGCTAATATGAGAGCTACGACCTTGCGGATGGTCTCGTTGGATTCAGAAGGACGAAACTAAATCAAAACCGTTGGAATTTTCCCGATAGTGCCCATAGAAGCCGAGATATGGACTTCCAAAGTTTGGGATTTTTCATTTTTAGGGTATACCCCCCCGTATCGAATTTTTCACCAAAAATTGATTTTTTTCGAATTTGAACTAACTATACCAGCGGCTAGTTCCCATCACCTACAACACGAAAACACCGGGTTATAATGAGTTTCGAGAAAAACTAAGGGAATTATAGCACTTTGAAAATGCGAAAAATCGATTTTCTTTAAATCCGAAAATAGCGATAGAAACCCCTATCAGCGGCTTATTCCCATCACCTACATTACGAAAACACCGGATTATTACAAAATTTGACCAGAACAAGTGGAATTATAGCACTTTGAAAATTCGTAAAAGAGTCCATTTTCGACCCCGTTTTTGAGCCCAAAAATGGGTCCCAAAAATGCGAGATCTCAGCTAATATGAGAGCTACGACCTTGCGGATGGTCTCGTTGGATTCAGAAGGACGAAACTAAATCAAAACCGTTGGAATTTTCCCGATAGTGCCCATAGAAGCCGAGATATGGACCTCCAAAGTTAGGAATTTTTCATTTTTAGGGTATACCCCCCCGTATCGAATTTTTCACCAAAAATTGATTTTTTTCGAATTTGAACTAACTATACCAGCGGCTAGTTCCCATCACCTACAACACGAAAACACCGGGTTATAATGAGTTTCGAGAAAAATTAAGGGAATTATAGCACTTTGAAAATGCGAAAAATCGATTTTCTTTAAATCCGAAAATAGCGATAGAAACCCCTATCAGCGGCTTATTCCCATCACCTACATTACGAAAACACCGGATTATTACAAAATTTGACAAGAACAAGTGGAATTATAGCACTTTGAAAATTCGTAAAAGAGTCCATTTTCGACCCCGTTTTTGAGCCCAAAAATGGGTCACAAAAATGCAAGATCTCAGCTAATATGGGAGCTACGACCTTGCGGATGGTCTCGTTGGATTCAGAAGGACGAAACTAAGTCAAAACCGTTGGAATTTTCCCGATAGTGCCCATAGAAGCCGAGATATGGACTTCCAAAGTTTGGGATTTTTCATTTTTAGGGTATACCCCCCCGTATCGAATTTTTCACCAAAAATTGATTTTTTTAACGAATTTGAACTAACTATACCAGCGGCTAGTTCCCATCACCTACAACACGAAAACACCGGGTTATAATGAGTTTCGAGAAAAACTAAGGGAATTATAGCACTTTGAAAATGAGAAAAATCGATTTTTTTTAAATCCGAAAATAACGATAGAAACCCCTATCAGCGGCTTATTCCCATCACCTACATTACGAAAACACCGGATTATTACAAAATTTGACCAGAACAAGTGGAATTATAGCACTTTGAAAATTCGTAAAAGAGTCCATTTTCGACCCCGTTTTTGAGCCCAAAAATGGGTCACAAAAATGCGAGATCTCAGCTAATATGGGAGCTACGACCTTGCGGATGGTCTCGTTGGATTCAGAAGGACGAAACTAAGTCAAAACCGTTGGAATTTTCCCGATAGTGCCCATAGAAGCCGAGATATGGACCTCCAAAGTTAGGAATTTTTCATTTTTAGGGTATACCCCCCCGTATCGAATTTTTCACCAAAAATTGATTTTTTTCGAATTTGAACTAACTATACCAGCGGCTAGTTCCCATCACCTACAACACGAAAACACCGGGTTATAATGAGTTTCGAGAAAAACTAAGGGAATTATAGCACTTTGAAAATGCGAAAAATCGATTTTCTTTAAACCCGAAAATAGCGATAGAAACCCTTATCAGCGGCTTATTCCCATTACCTACATTACGAAAACACCGGATTATAACAAAATTTGACCAGAACAAGTGGAATTATAGCACTTTGAAAATTCGTAAAAAAGTCCATTTTCGACCCCGTTTTTGAGCCCAAAAATGGGTCACAAAAATGCGAGATCTCAGCTAATATGGGAGCTACGACCTTGCGGTTGGTCTCGTTGGATTCAGAAGGACGAAACTAAGTCAAAACCGTTGGAATTTTCCCGATAGTGCCCATAGAAGCCGAGATATGGACTTCCAAAGTTTGGGATTTTTCATTTTTAGGGTATACCCCCCCGTATCGAATTTTTCACCAAAAATTGATTTTTTTCGAATTTGAACTAACTATACCAGCGGCTAGTTCCCATCACCTACAACACGAAAACACCGGGTTATAATGAGTTTCGAGAAAAACTAAGGGAATTATAGCACTTTGAAAATGAGAAAAATCGATTTTTTTAAATCCGAAAATAACGATAGAAACCCCTATCAGCGGCTTATTCCCATCACCTACATTACGAAAACACCGGATTATTACAAAATTTGACCAGAACAAGTGGAATTATAGCACTTTGAAAATTCGTAAAAGAGTCCATTTTCGACCCCGTTTTTGCGCCCAAAAATGGGTCACAAAAATGCGAGATCTCAGCTAATATGGGAGCTACGACCTTGCGGATGGTCTCGTTGGATTCAGAAGGACGAAACTAAGTCAAAACCGTTGGAATTTTCCCGATAGTGCCCATAGAAGCCGAGATATGGACCTCCAAAGTTAGGAATTTTTCATTTTTAGGGTATACCCCCCCGTATCGAATTTTTCACCAAAAATTGATTTTTTTCGAATTTGAACTAACTGTACCAGCGGCTAGTTCCCATCACCTACAACACGAAAACACCGGGTTATAATGAGTTTCGAGAAAAACTAAGGGAATTATAGCACTTTGAAAATGCGAAAAATCGATTTTCTTTAAATCCGAAAATAGCGATAGAAACCCCTATCAGCGGCTTATTCCCATCACCTACATTACGAAAACACCGGATTATAACAAAATTTGACCAGAACAAGTGGAATTATAGCACTTTGAAAATTCGTAAAAAAGTCCATTTTCGACCCCGTTTTTGAGCCCAAAAATGGGTCACAAAAATGCGAGATCTCAGCTAATATGGGAGCTACGACCTTGCGGTTGGTCTCGTTGGATTCAGAAGGACGAAACTAAGTCAAAACCGTTGGAATTTTCCCGATAGTGCCCATAGAAGCCGAGATATGGACTTCCAAAGTTTGGGATTTTTCATTTTTAGGGTATACCCCCCCGTATCGAATTTTTCACCAAAAATTGATTTTTTTCGAATTTGAACTAACTATACCAGCGGCTAGTTCCCATCACCTACAACACGAAAACACCGGGTTATAATGAGTTTCGAGAAAAACTAAGGAAATTATAGCACTTTGAAAATGAGAAAAATCGATTTTTTTTAAATCCGAAAATAACGATAGAAACCCCTATCAGCGGCTTATTCCCATCACCTACATTACGAAAACACCGGATTATTACAAAATTTGACCAGAACAAGTGGAATTATAGCACTTTGAAAATTCGTAAAAGAGTCCATTTTCGACCCCGTTTTTGAGCCCAAAAATGGGTCACAAAAATGCGAGATCTCAGCTAATATGGGAGCTACGACCTTGCGGATGGTCTCGTTGGATTCAGAAGGACGAAACTAAGTCAAAACCGTTGGAATTTTCCCGATAGTGCCCATAGAAGCCGAGATATGGACCTCCAAAGTTAGGAATTTTTCATTTTTAGGGTATACCCCCCCGTATCGAATTTTTCACCAAAAATTGATTTTTTTCGAATTTGAACTAACTATACCAGCGGCTAGTTCCCATCACCTACAACACGAAAACACCGGGTTATAATGAGTTTCGAGAAAAACTAAGGGAATTATAGCACTTTGAAAATGCGAAAAATCGATTTTCTTTAAATCCGAAAATAGCGATAGAAACCCCTATCAGCGGCTTATTCCCATCACCTACATTACGAAAACACCGGATTATTACAAAATTTGACAAGAACAAGTGGAATTATAGCACTTTGAAAATTCGTAAAAGAGTCCATTTTCGACCCCGTTTTTGAGCCCAAAAATGGGTCACAAAAATGCAAGATCTCAGCTAATATGGGAGCTACGACCTTGCGGATGGTCTCGTTGGATTCAGAAGGACGAAACTAAGTCAAAACCGTTGGAATTTTCCCGATAGTGCCCATAGAAGCCGAGATATGGACTTCCAAAGTTTGGGATTTTTCATTTTTAGGGTATACCCCCCCGTATCGAATTTTTCACCAAAAATTGATTTTTTTAACGAATTTGAACTAACTATACCAGCGGCTAGTTCCCATCACCTACAACACGAAAACACCGGGTTATAATGAGTTTCGAGAAAAACTAAGGGAATTATAGCACTTTGAAAATGAGAAAAATCGATTTTTTTTAAATCCGAAAATAACGATAGAAACCCCTATCAGCGGCTTATTCCCATCACCTACATTACGAAAACACCGGATTATTACAAAATTTGACCAGAACAAGTGGAATTATAGCACTTTGAAAATTCGTAAAAGAGTCCATTTTCGACCCCGTTTTTGAGCCCAAAAATGGGTCACAAAAATGCGAGATCTCAGCTAATATGGGAGCTACGACCTTGCGGATGGTCTCGTTGGATTCAGAAGGACGAAACTAAGTCAAAACCGTTGGA
This sequence comes from Anthonomus grandis grandis, assembly GCF_022605725.1. NCBI lineage: Eukaryota > Metazoa > Arthropoda > Insecta > Coleoptera > Curculionidae > Anthonomus > Anthonomus grandis. The sequence continues at coordinate 15,197,491 of NC_065554.1, read as the reverse complement.
ATTTTCCCGATAGTGCCCATAGAAGCCGAGATATGGACCTCCAAAGTTAGGAATTTTTCATTTTTAGGGTATACCCCCCCGTATCGAATTTTTCACCAAAAATTGATTTTTTTCGAATTTGAACTAACTGTACCAGCGGCTAGTTCCCATCACCTACAACACGAAAACACCGGGTTATAATGAGTTTCGAGAAAAACTAAGGGAATTATAGCACTTTGAAAATGCGAAAAATCGATTTTCTTTAAATCCGAAAATAGCGATAGAAACCCCTATCAGCGGCTTATTCCCATCACCTACATTACGAAAACACCGGATTATAACAAAATTTGACCAGAACAAGTGGAATTATAGCACTTTGAAAATTCGTAAAAAAGTCCATTTTCGACCCCGTTTTTGAGCCCAAAAATGGGTCACAAAAATGCGAGATCTCAGCTAATATGGGAGCTACGACCTTGCGGTTGGTCTCGTTGGATTCAGAAGGACGAAACTAAGTCAAAACCGTTGGAATTTTCCCGATAGTGCCCATAGAAGCCGAGATATGGACTTCCAAAGTTTGGGATTTTTCATTTTTAGGGTATACCCCCCCGTATCGAATTTTTCACCAAAAATTGATTTTTTTCGAATTTGAACTAACTATACCAGCGGCTAGTTCCCATCACCTACAACACGAAAACACCGGGTTATAATGAGTTTCGAGAAAAACTAAGGAAATTATAGCACTTTGAAAATGAGAAAAATCGATTTTTTTTAAATCCGAAAATAACGATAGAAACCCCTATCAGCGGCTTATTCCCATCACCTACATTACGAAAACACCGGATTATTACAAAATTTGACCAGAACAAGTGGAATTATAGCACTTTGAAAATTCGTAAAAGAGTCCATTTTCGACCCCGTTTTTGAGCCCAAAAATGGGTCACAAAAATGCGAGATCTCAGCTAATATGGGAGCTACGACCTTGCGGATGGTCTCGTTGGATTCAGAAGGACGAAACTAAGTCAAAACCGTTGGAATTTTCCCGATAGTGCCCATAGAAGCCGAGATATGGACCTCCAAAGTTAGGAATTTTTCATTTTTAGGGTATACCCCCCCGTATCGAATTTTTCACCAAAAATTGATTTTTTTCGAATTTGAACTAACTATACCAGCGGCTAGTTCCCATCACCTACAACACGAAAACACCGGGTTATAATGAGTTTCGAGAAAAACTAAGGGAATTATAGCACTTTGAAAATTCGTAAAAAAGTCCATTTTCGACCCCGTTTTTGAGCCCAAAAATGGGTCACAAAAATGCGAGATCTCAGCTAATATGAGAGCTACGACCTTGCGGATGGTCTCGTTGGATTCAGAAGGACGAAACTAAATCAAAACCGTTGGAATTTTCCCGATAGTGCCCATAGAAGCCGAGATATGGACCTCCAAAGTTAGGAATTTTTCATTTTTAGGGTATACCCCCCCGTATCGAATTTTTCACCAAAAATTGATTTTTTTCGAATTTGAACTATCTATACCAGCGGCTAGTTCCCATCACCTACAACACGAAAACACCGGGTTATAATGAGTTTCGAGAAAAACTAAGGGAATTATAGCACTTTGAAAATGCGAAAAATCGATTTTCTTTAAACCCGAAAATAGCGATAGAAACCCTTATCAGCGGCTTATTCCCATCACCTACATTACGAAAACACCGGATTATAACAAAATTTGACCAGAACAAGTGGAATTATAGCACTTTGAAAATTCGTAAAAAAGTCCATTTTCGACCCCGTTTTTGAGCCCAAAAATGGGTCACAAAAATGCGAGATCTCAGCTAATATGGGAGCTACGACCTTGCGGATGGTCTCGTTGGATTCAGAAGGACGAAACTAAGTCAAAACCGTTGGAATTTTCCCGATAGTGCCCATAGAAGCCGAGATATGGACTTCCAAAGTTTGGGATTTTTCATTTTTAGGGTATACCCCCCCGTATCGAATTTTTCACCAAAAATTGATTTTTTTCGAATTTGAACTAACTATACCAGCGGCTAGTTCCCATCACCTACAACACGAAAACACCGGGTTATAATGAGTTTCGAGAAAAACTAAGGGAATTATAGCACTTTGAAAATGCGAAAAATCCATTTTCTTTAAATCCGAAAATAGCGATAGAAACCCCTATCAGCGGCTTATTCCCATCACCTACATTACGAAAACACCGGATTATTACAAAATTTGACCAGAACAAGTGGAATTATAGCACTTTGAAAATTCGTAAAAGAGTCCATTTTCGACCCCGTTTTTGAGCCCAAAAATGGGTCACAAAAATGCAAGATCTCAGCTAATATGGGAGCTACGACCTTGCGGATGGTCTCGTTGGATTCAGAAGGACGAAACTAAGTCAAAACCGTTGGAATTTTCCCGATAGGGCCCATAGAAGCCGAGATATGGACTTCCAAAGTTTGGGATTTTTCATTTTTAGGGTATACCCCCCCGTATCGAATTTTTCACCAAAAATTGATTTTTTTCGAATTTGAACTAACTATACCAGCGGCTAGTTCCCATCACCTACAACACGAAAACACCGGGTTATAATGAGTTTCGAGAAAAACTAAGGGAATTATAGCACTTTGAAAATGCGAAAAATCCATTTTCTTTAAATCCGAAAATAACGATAGAAACCCCTATCAGCGGCTTATTCCCATCACCTACATTACGAAAACACCGGATTATTACAAAATTTGACCAGAACAAGTGGAATTATAGCACTTTGAAAATTCGTAAAAGAGTCCATTTTCGACCCCGTTTTTGAGCCCAAAAATGGGTCACAAAAATGCAAGATCTCAGCTAATATGGGAGCTACGACCTTGCGGATGGTCTCGTTGGATTCAGAAGGACGAAACTAAGTCAAAACCGTTGGAATTTTCCCGATAGTGCCCATAGAAGCCGAGATATGGACTTCCAAAGTTTGGGATTTTTCATTTTTAGGGTATACCCCCCCGTATCGAATTTTTCACCAAAAATTGATTTTTTTCGAATTTGAACTAACTATACCAGCGGCTAGTTCCCATCACCTACAACACGAAAACACCGGGTTATAATGAGTTTCGAGAAAAACTAAGGGAATTATAGCACTTTGAAAATGAGAAAAATCGATTTTCTTTAAATCCGAAAATAGCGATAGAAACCCCTATCAGCGGCTTATTCCCATCACCTACATTACGAAAACACCGGATTATTACAAAATTTGACCAGAACAAGTGGAATTATAGCACTTTGAAAATTCGTAAAAGAGTCCATTTTCGACCCCGTTTTTGAGCCCAAAAATGGGTCACAAAAATGCAAGATCTCAGCTAATATGGGAGCTACGACCTTGCGGATGGTCTCGTTGGATTCAGAAGGACGAAACTAAGTCAAAACCGTTGGAATTTTCCCGATAGTGCCCATAGAAGCCGAGATATGGACTTCCAAAGTTTGGGATTTTTCATTTTTAGGGTATACCCCCCGTATCGAATTTTTCACCAAAAATTGATTTTTTTCGAATTTGAACTAACTATACCAGCGGCTAGTTCCCATCACCTACAACACGAAAACACCGGGTTATAATGAGTTTTGAGAAAAACTAAGGGAATTATAGCACTTTGAAAATGCGAAAAATCGATTTTCTTTAAACCCGAAAATAGCGATAGAAACCCTTATCAGCGGCTTATTCCCATCACCTACATTACGAAAACACCGGATTATTACAAAATTTGCCCAGAACAAGTGGAATTATAGCACTTTGAAAATTCGTAAAAGAGTCCATTTTCGACCCCGTTTTTGAGCCCAAAAATGGGTCACAAAAATGCGAGATCTCAGCTAATATGGGAGCTACGACCTTGCGGATGGTCTCGTTGGATTCAGAAGGACGAAACTAAATCAAAACCGTTGGAATTTTCCCGATAGTGCCCATAGAAGCCGAGATATGGACCTCCAAAGTTAGGAATTTTTCATTTTTAGGGTATACCCCCCCGTATCGAATTTTTCACCAAAAATTGATTTTTTTCGAATTTGAACTAACTATACCAGCGGCTAGTTCCCATCACCTACAACACGAAAACACCGGGTTATAATGAGTTTCGAGAAAAACTAAGGGAATTATAGCACTTTGAAAATGCGAAAAATCGATTTTCTTTAAACCCGAAAATAGCGATAGAAAGCCTTATCAGCGGCTTATTCCCATCACCTACATTACGAAAACACCGGATTATAACAAAATTTGACCAGAACAAGTGGAATTATAGCACTTTGAAAATTCGTAAAAAAGTCCATTTTCGACCCCGTTTTTGAGCCCAAAAATGGGTCACAAAAATGCGAGATCTCAGCTAATATGGGAGCTACGACCTTGCGGTTGGTCTCGTTGGATTCAGAAGGACGAAACTAAGTCAAAACCGTTGGAATTTTCCCGATAGTGCCCATAGAAGCCGAGATATGGACTTCCAAAGTTTGGGATTTTTCATTTTTAGGGTATACCCCCCCGTATCGAATTTTTCACCAAAAATTGATTTTTTTCGAATTTGAACTAACTATACCAGCGGCTAGTTCCCATCACCTACAACACGAAAACACCGGGTTATAATGAGTTTCGAGAAAAACTAAGGGAATTATAGCACTTTGAAAATGCGAAAAATCGATTTTCTTTAAATCCGAAAATAGCGATAGAAACCCCTATCAGCGGCTTATTCCCATCACCTACATTACGAAAACACCGGATTATAACAAAATTTGACCAGAACAAGTGGAATTATAGCACTTTGAAAATTCGTAAAAAAGTCCATTTTCGACCCCGTTTTTGAGCCCAAAAATGGGTCACAAAAATGCGAGATCTCAGCTAATATGGGAGCTACGACCTTGCGGTTGGTCTCGTTGGATTCAGAAGGACGAAACTAAGTCAAAACCGTTGGAATTTTCTCGATAGTGCCCATAGAAGCCGAGATATGGACTTCCAAAGTTTGGGATTTTTCATTTTTAGGGTATACCCCCCCGTATCGAATTTTTCACCAAAAATTGATTTTTTTCGAATTTGAACTAACTATACCAGCGGCTAGTTCCCATCACCTACAACACGAAAACACCGGGTTATAATGAGTTTCGAGAAAAACTAAGGGAATTATAGCACTTTGAAAATGAGAAAAATCGATTTTTTTTAAATCCGAAAATAACGATAGAAACCCCTATCAGCGGCTTATTCCCATCACCTACATTACGAAAACACCGGATTATTACAAAATTTGACCAGAACAAGTGGAATTATAGCACTTTGAAAATTCGTAAAAGAGTCCATTTTCGACCCCGTTTTTGAGTCCAAAAATGGGTCACAAAAATGCGAGATCTCAGCTAATATGGGAGCTACGACCTTGCGGATGGTCTCGTTGGATTCAGAAGGACGAAACTAAGTCAAAACCGTTGGAATTTTCCCGATAGTGCCCATAGAAGCCGAGATATGGACCTCCAAAGTTAGGAATTTTTCATTTTTAGGGTATACCCCCCCGTATCGAATTTTTCACCAAAAATTGATTTTTTTCGAATTTGAACTAACTATACCAGCGGCTAGTTCCCATCACCTACAACACGAAAACACCGGGTTATAATGAGTTTCGAGAAAAACTAAGGGAATTATAGCACTTTGAAAATGCGAAAAATCGATTTTCTTTAAACCCGAAAATAGCGATAGAAACCCTTATCAGCGGCTTATTCCCATCACCTACATTACGAAAACACCGGATTATAACAAAATTTGACCAGAACAAGTGGAATTATAGCACTTTGAAAATTCGTAAAAAAGTCCATTTTCGACCCCGTTTTTGAGCCCAAAAATGGGTCACAAAAATGCGAGATCTCAGCTAATATGGAAGCTACGACCTTGCGGTTGGTCTCGTTGGATTCAGAAGGACGAAACTAAGTCAAAACCGTTGGAATTTTCCCGATAGTGCCCATAGAAGCCGAGATATGGACTTCCAAAGTTTGGGATTTTTCATTTTTAGGGTATACCCCCCGTATCGAATTTTTCACCAAAAATTGATTTTTTTCGAATTTGAACTAACTATACCAGCGGCTAGTTCCCATCACCTACAACACGAAAACACCGGGTTATAATGAGTTTCGAGAAAAACTAAGGGAATTATAGCACTTTGAAAATGAGAAAAATCGATTTTTTTTTAAATCCGAAAATAACGATAGAAACCCCTATCAGCGGCTTATTCCCATCACCTACATTACGAAAACACCGGATTATTACAAAATTTGACCAGAACAAGTGGAATTATAGCACTTTGAAAATTCGTAAAAGAGTCCATTTTCGACCCCGTTTTTGAGCCCAAAAATGGGTCACAAAAAAGCGAGATCTCAGCTAATATGGGAGCTACGACCTTGCGGATGGTCTCGTTGGATTCAGAAGGACGAAACTAAATCAAAACCGTTGGAATTTTCCCGATAGTGCCCATAGAAGCCGAGATATGGACCTCCAAAGTTAGGAATTTTTCATTTTTAGGGTATACCCCCCCGTATCGAATTTTTCACCAAAAATTGATTTTTTTCGAATTTGAACTAACTATACCAGCGGCTAGTTCCCATCACCTACAACACGAAAACACCGGGTTATAATGAGTTTCGAGAAAAACTAAGGGAATTATAGCACTTTGAAAATGCGAAAAATCGATTTTCTTTAAATCCGAAAATAGCGATAGAAACCCCTATCAGCGGCTTATTCCCATCACTTACATTACGAAAACACCGGATTATAACAAAATTTGACCAGAACAAGTGGAATTATAGCACTTTGAAAATTCGTAAAAAAGTCCATTTTCGACCCCGTTTTTGAGCCCAAAAATGGGTCACAAAAATGCGAGATCTCAGCTAATATGAGAGCTACGACCTTGCGGATGGTCTCGTTGAATTCAGAAGGACGAAACTAAGTCAAAACCGTTGGAATTTTCCCGATAGTGCCCATAGAAGCCGAGATATGGACCTCCAAAGTTAGGAATTTTTCATTTTTAGGGTATACCCCCCCGTATCGAATTTTTCACCAAAAATTGATTTTTTTCGAATTTGAACTAACTATACCAGCGGCTAGTTCCCATCACCTACAACACGAAAACACCGGGTTATAATGAGTTTTGAGAAAAACTAAGGGAATTATAGCACTTTGAAAATGCGAAAAATCGATTTTCTTTAAACCCGAAAATAGCGATAGAAACCCTTATCAGCGGCTTATTCCCATCACCTACATTACGAAAACACCGGATTATTACAAAATTTGACCAGAACAAGTGGAATTATAGCACTTTGAAAATTCGTAAAAAAGTCCATTTTCGACCCCGTTTTTGAGCCCAAAAATGGGTCACAAAAATGCGAGATCTCAGCTAATATGGGAGCTACGACCTTGCGGTTGGTCTCGTTGGATTCAGAAGGACGAAACTAAGTCAAAACCGTTGGAATTTTCTCGATAGTGCCCATAGAAGCCGAGATATGGACTTCCAAAGTTTGGGATTTTTCATTTTTAGGGTATACCCCCCCGTATCGAATTTTTCACCAAAAATTGATTTTTTTTCGAATTTGAACTAACTATACCAGCGGCTAGTTCCCATCACCTACAACACGAAAACACCGGGTTATAATGAGTTTCGAGAAAAACTAAGGGAATTATAGCACTTTGAAAATGAGAAAAATCGATTTTTTTTAAATCCGAAAATAACGATAGAAACCCCTATCAGCGGCTTATTCCCATCACCTACATTACGAAAACACCGGATTATTACAAAATTTGACCAGAACAAGTGGAATTATAGCACTTTGAAAATTCGTAAAAGAGTCCATTTTCGACCCCGTTTTTGAGCCCAAAAATGGGTCACAAAAATGCGAGATCTCAGCTAATATGGGAGCTACGACCTTGCGGATGGTCTCGTTGGATTCAGAAGGACGAAACTAAGTCAAAACCGTTGGAATTTTCCCGATAGTGCCCATAGAAGCCGAGATATGGACCTCCAAAGTTAGGAATTTTTCATTTTTAGGGTATACCCCCCCGTATCGAATTTTTCACCAAAAATTATTTTTTTTCGAATTTGAACTAACTATACCAGCGGCTAGTTCCCATCACCTACAACACGAAAACACCGGGTTATAATGAGTTTCGAGAAAAACTAAGGGAATTATAGCACTTTGAAAATGAGAAAAATCGATTTTTTTTAAATCCGAAAATAACGATAGAAACCCCTATCAGCGGCTTATTCCCATCACCTACATTACGAAAACACCGGATTATTACAAAATTTGACCAGAACAAGTGGAATTATAGCACTTTGAAAATTCGTAAAAGAGTCCATTTTCGACCCCGTTTTTGAGCCCAAAAATGGGTCACAAAAATGCGAGATCTCAGCTAATATGGGAGCTACGACCTTGCGGTTGGTCTCGTTGGATTCAGAAGGACGAAACTAAGTCAAAACCGTTGGAATTTTCCCGATAGTGCCCATAGAAGCCGAAATATGGACCTCCAAAGTTAGGAATTTTTCATTTTTAGGGTATACCCCCCCGTATCGAATTTTTCACCAAAAATTAATTTTTTTCGAATTTGAACTAACTATACCAGCGGCTAGTTCCCATCACCTACAACACGAAAACACCGGGTTATAATGAGTTTCGAGAAAAACTAAGGGAATTATAGCACTTTGAAAATGCGAAAAATCGATTTTCTTTAAACCCGAAAATAGCGATAGAAACCCTTATCAGCGGCTTATTCCCATCACCTACATTACGAAAACACCGGATTATAACAAAATTTGACCAGAACAAGTGGAATTATAGCACTTTGAAAATTCGTAAAAAAGTCCATTTTCGACCCCGTTTTTGAGCCCAAAAATGGGTCACAAAAATGCGAGATCTCAGCTAATATGGGAGCTACGACCTTGCGGTTGGTCTCGTTGGATTCAGAAGGACGAAACTAAGTCAAAACCGTTGGAATTTTCTCGATAGTGCCCATAGAAGCCGAGATATGGACTTCCAAAGTTTGGGATTTTTCATTTTTAGGGTATACCCCCCCGTATCGAATTTTTCACCAAAAATTGATTTTTTTCGAATTTGAACTAACTATACCAGCGGCTAGTTCCCATCACCTACAACACGAAAACACCGGGTTATAATGAGTTTCGAGAAAAACTAAGGGAATTATAGCACTTTGAAAATGAGAAAAATCGATTTTTTTTAAATCCGAAAATAACGATAGAAACCCCTATCAGCGGCTTATTCCCATCACCTACATTACGAAAACACCGGATTATTACAAAATTTGACCAGAACAAGTGGAATTATAGCACTTTGAAAATTCGTAAAAGAGTCCATTTTCGACCCCGTTTTTGAGCCCAAAAATGGGTCACAAAAATGCGAGATCTCAGCTAATATGGGAGCTACGACCTTGCGGATGGTCTCGTTGGATTCAGAAGGACGAAACTAAGTCAAAACCGTTGGAATATTCCCGATAGTGCCCATAGAAGCCGAGATATGGACCTCCAAAGTTAGGAATTTTTCATTTTTAGGGTATACCCCCCCGTATCGAATTTTTCACCAAAAATTGATTTTTTTCGAATTTGAACTAACTATACCAGCGGCTAGTTCCCATCACCTACAACACGAAAACACCGGGTTATAATGAGTTTTGAGAAAAACTAAGGGAATTATAGCACTTTGAAAATGCGAAAAATCGATTTTCTTTAAACCCGAAAATAGCGATAGAAACCCTTATCAGCGGCTTATTCCCATCACCTACATTACGAAAACACCGGATTATTACAAAATTTGACCAGAACAAGTGGAATTATAGCACTTTGAAAATTCGTAAAAGAGTCCATTTTCGACCCCGTTTTTGAGCCCAAAAATGGGTCACAAAAATGCGAGATCTTAGCTAATATGGGAGCTACGACCTTGCGGATGGTCTCGTTGGATTCAGAAGGACGAAACTAAGTCAAAACCGTTGGAATTTTCCCGATAGTGCCCATAGAAGCCGAGATATGGACTTCCAAAGTTTGGGATTTTTCATTTTTAGGGTATACCCCCCGTATCGAATTTTTCACCAAAAATTGATTTTTTTCGAATTTGAACTAACTATACCAGCGGCTAGTTCCCATCACCTACAACACGAAAACACCGGGTTATAATGAGTTTCGAGAAAAACTAAGGGAATTATAGCACTTTGAAAATGAGAAAAATCGATTTTTTTTAAATCCGAAAATAACGATAGAAACCCCTATCAGCGGCTTATTCCCATCACCTACATTACGAAAACACCGGATTATTACAAAATTTGACCAGAACAAGTGGAATTATAGCACTTTGAAAATTCGTAAAAGAGTCCATTTTCGACCCCGTTTTTGAGCCCAAAAATGGGTCACAAAAATGCGAGATCTCAGCTAATATGGGAGCTACGACCTTGCGGATGGTCTCGTTGGATTCAGAAGGACGAAACTAAGTCAAAACCGTTGGAATTTTCCCGATAGTGCCCATAGAAGCCGAGATATGGACCTCCAAAGTTAGGAATTTTTCATTTTTAGGGTATACCCCCCCGTATCGAATTTTTCACCAAAAATTAATTTTTTTCGAATTTGAACTAACTATACCAGCGGCTAGTTCTCATCACCTACAACACGAAAACACCGGGTTATAATGAGTTTCGAGAAAAACTAAGGGAATTATAGCACTTTGAAAATGCGAAAAATCGATTTTCTTTAAATCCAAAAATAGCGATAGAAACCCCTATCAGCGGCTTATTCCCATCACCTACATTACGAAAACACCGGATTATTACAAAATTTGACCAGAACAAGTGGAATTATAGCACTTTGAAAATTCGTAAAAGAGTCCATTTTCGACCCCGTTTTTGAGCCCAAAAATGGGTCACAAAAATGCAAGATCTCAGCTAATATGGGAGCTACGACCTTGCGGTTGGTCTCGTTGGATTCAGAAGGACGAAACTAAGTCAAAACCGTTGGAATTTTCCCGATAGTGCCCATAGAAGCCGAGATATGGACTTCCAAAATTTGGGATTTTTCATTTTTAGGGTATACCCCCCCGTATCGAATTTTTCACCAAAAATTGATTTTTTTCGAATTTGAACTAACTATACCAGCAGCTAGTTCCCATCACCTACAACACGAAAACACCGGGTTATAATGAGTTTCGAGAAAAACTAAGGGAATTATAGCACTTTGAAAATGAGAAAAATCGATTTTTTTTAAATCCGAAAATAACGATAGAAACCCCTATCAGCGGCTTATTCCCATCACCTACATTACGAAAACACCGGATTATTACAAAATTTGACCAGAACAAGTGGAATTATAGCACTTTGAAAATTCGTAAAAGAGTCCATTTTCGACCCCGTTTTTGAGCCCAAAAATGGGTCACAAAAATGCGAGATCTCAGCTAATATGGGAGCTACGACCTTGCGGATGGTCTCGTTGGATTCAGAAGGACGAAACTAAGTCAAAACCGTTGGAATTTTCCCGATAGTGCCCATAGAAGCCGAGATATGGACCTCCAAAGTTAGGAATTTTTCATTTTTAGGGTATACCCCCCCCGTATCGAATTTTTCACCAAAAATTAATTTTTTTCGAATTTGAACTAACTATACCAGCGGCTAGTTCCCATCACCTACAACACGAAAACACCGGGTTATAATGAGTTTCGAGAAAAACTTAGGGAATTATAGCACTTTGAAAATGCGAAAAATCGATTTTCTTTAAACCCGAAAATAGCGATAGAAACCCTTATCAGCGGCTTATTCCCATCACCTACATTACGAAAACACCGGATTATAACAAAATTTGACCAGAACAAGTGGAATTATAGCACTTTGAAAATTCGTAAAAAAGTCCATTTTCGACCCCGTTTTTGAGCCCAAAAATGGGTCACAAAAAAGCGAGATCTCAGCTAATATGGGAGCTACGACCTTGCGGTTGGTCTCGTTGGATTCAGAAGGACGAAACTAAGTCAAAACCGTTGGAATTTTCCCGATAGTGCCCATAGAAGCCGAGATATGGACTTCCAAAGTTTGGGATTTTTCATTTTTAGGGTATACCCCCCCGTATCGAATTTTTCACCAAAAATTGATTTTTTTCGAATTTGAACTAACTATACCAGCGGCTAGTTCCCATCACCTACAACACGAAAACACCGGGTTATAATGAGTTTCGAGAAAAACTAAGGGAATTATAGCACTTTGAAAATGCGAAAAATCGATTTTCTTTAAACCCGAAAATAGCGATAGAAACCCTTATCAGCGGCTTATTCCCATCACCTACATTACGAAAACACCGGATTATAACAAAATTTGACCAGAACAAGTGGAATTATAGCACTTTGAAAATTCGTAAAAAAGTCAATTTTCGACCCCGTTTTTGAGCCTAAAAATGGGTCACAAAAATGCGAGATCTCAGCTAATATGGGAGCTACGACCTTGCGGATGGTCTTGTTGGATTCAGAAGGACGAAACTAAATCAAAACCGTTGGAATTTTCCCGATAGTGCCCATAGAAGCCGAGATATGGACCTCCAAAGTTAGGAATTTTTCATTTTTAGGGTATACCCCCCCGTATCGAATTTTTCACCAAAAATTGATTTTTTTCGAATTTGAACTAACTATACCAGCGGCTAGTTCCCATCACCTACAACACGAAAACACCGGGTTATAATGAGTTTCGAGAAAAACTAAGGGAATTATAGCACTTTGAAAATGCGAAAAATCGATTTTCTTTAAACCCGAAAATAGCGATAGAAACCCTTATCAGCGGCTTATTCCCATCACCTACATTACGAAAACACCGGATTATAACAAAATTTGACCAGAACAAGTGGAATTATAGCACTTTGAAAATTCATAAAAAAGTCCATTTTCGACCCCGTTTCTGAGCCCAAAAATGGGTCACAAAAATGCGAGATCTCAGCTAATATGGGAGCTACGACCTTGCGGTTGGTCTCGTTGGATTCAGAAGGACGAAACTAAGTCAAAACCGTTGGAATTTTCCCGATAGTGCCCTTAGAAGCCGAGATATGGACTTCCAAAGTTTGGGATTTTTCATTTTTAGGGTATACCCCCCCGTATCGAATTTTTCACCAAAAATTGATTTTTTTCGAATTTGAACTAACTATACCAGCGGCTAGTTCCCATCACCTACAACACGAAAACACCGGGTTATAATGAGTTTCGACAAAAACTAAGGGAATTATAGCACTTTGAAAATGCGAAAAATCGATTTTCTTTAAACCCGAAAATAGCGATAGAAACCCCTATCAGCGGCTTATTCCCATCACCTACATTATGAAAACACCGGATTATAACAAAATTCGACCAGAACAAGTGGAATTATAGCACTTTAAAAATTCGTAAAAATGCAAGATCTCAGCTAATATGGGAGCTACGACCTTGCGGATGGTCTCGTTGGATTCAGAAGGACGAAACTAAGTCAAAACCGTTGGAATTTTCCCGATAGTGCCCATAGAAGCCGAGATATGGACTTCCAAAGTTTGGGATTTTTCATTTTTAGGGTATACCCCCCCGTATCGAATTTTTCACCAAAAATTGATTTTTTTCGAATTTGAACTAACTATACCAGCGGCTAGTTCCCATCACCTACAACACGAAAACACCGGGTTATAATGAGTTTCGAGAAAAACTAAGGGAATTATAGCACTTTGAAAATGAGAAAAATCGATTTTTTTTAAATCCGAAAATAACGATAGAAACCCCTATCAGCGGCTTATTCCCATCACCTACATTACGAAAACACCGGATTATTACAAAATTTGACCAGAACAAGTGGAATTATAGCACTTTGAAAATTCGTAAAAGAGTCCATTTTCGACCCCGTTTTTGAGCCCAAAAATGGGTCACAAAAATGCGAGATCTCAGCTAATATGGGAGCTACGACCTTGCGGATGGTCTCGTTGGATTCAGAAGGACGAAACTAAGTCAAAACCGTTGGAATTTTCCCGATAGTGCCCATAGAAGCCGAGATATGGACCTCCAAAGTTAGGAATTTTTCATTTTTAGGGTATACCCCCCCGTATCGAATTTTTCACCAAAAATTAATTTTTTTCGAATTTGAACTAACTATACCAGCGGCTAGTTCCCATCACCTACAACACGAAAACACCGGGTTATAATGAGTTTCGAGAAAAACTAAGGGAATTATAGCACTTTGAAAATGCGAAAAATCGATTTTCTTTAAACCCGAAAATAGCGATAGAAACCCTTATCAGCGGCTTATTCCCATCACCTACATTACGAAAACACCGGATTATAACAAAATTTGACCAGAACAAGTGGAATTATAGCACTTTGAAAATTCGTAAAAAAGTCCATTTTCGACCCCGTTTTTGAGCCCAAAAATGGGTCACAAAAATGCGAGATCTCCGCTAATATGGGAGCTACGACCTTGCGGTTGGTCTCGTTGGATTCAGAAGGACGAAACTAAGTCAAAACCGTTGGAATTTTCCCGATAGTGCCCATAGAAGCCGAGATATGGACTTCCAAAGTTTGGGATTTTTCATTTTTAGGGTATACCCCCCCGTATCGAATTTTTCACCAAAAATTGATTTTTTTCGAATTTGAACTAACTATACCAGCGGCTAGTTCCCATCACCTACAACACGAAAACACCGGGTTATAATGAGTTTCGAGAAAAACTAAGGGAATTATAGCACTTTGAAAATGAGAAAAATCGATTTTTTTTAAATCCGAAAATAACGATAGAAACCCCTATCAGCGGCTTATTCCCATCACCTACATTACGAAAACACCGGATTATTACAAAATTTGACCAGAACAAGTGGAATTATAGCACTTTGAAAATTCGTAAAAGAGTCCATTTTCGACCCCGTTTTTGAGCCCAAAAATGGGTCACAAAAATGCGAGATCTCAGCTAATATGGGAGCTACGACCTTGCGGATGGTCTTGTTGGATTCAGAAGGACGAAACTAAATCAAAACCGTTGGAATTTTCCCGATAGTGCCCATAGAAGCCGAGATATGGACCTCCAAAGTTAGGAATTTTTCATTTTTAGGGTATACCCCCCCGTATCGAATTTTTCACCAAAAATTAATTTTTTTCGAATTTGAACTAACTATACCAGCGGCTAGTTCCCATCACCTACAACACGAAAACACCGGGTTATAATGAGTTTCGAGAAAAACTAAGGGAATTATAGCACTTTGAAAATGCGAAAAATCGATTTTCTTTAAACCCGAAAATAGCGATAGAAACCCTTATCAGCGGCTTATTCCCATCACCTACATTACGAAAACACCGGATTATAACAAAATTTGACCAGAACAAGTGGAATTATAGCACTTTGAAAATTCGTAAAAAAGTCCATTTTCGACCCCGTTTTTGAGCCCAAAAATGGGTCACAAAAATGCGAGATCTCAGCTAATATGGGAGCTACGACCTTGCGGTTGGTCTCGTTGGATTCAGAAGGACGAAACTAAGTCAAAACCGTTGGAATTTTCCCGATAGTGCCCATAGAAGCCGAGATATGGACTTCCAAAGTTTGGGATTTTTCATTTTTAGGGTATACCCCCCCGTATCGAATTTTTCACCAAAAATTGATTTTTTTCGAATTTGAACTAACTATACCAGCGGCTAGTTCCCATCACCTACAACACGAAAACACCGGGTTATAATGAGTTTCGAGAAAAACTAAGGGAATTATAGCACTTTGAAAATGAGAAAAATCGATTTTTTTTAAATCCGAAAATAACGATAGAAACCCCTATCAGCGGCTTATTCCCATCACCTACATTACGAAAACACCGGATTATTACAAAATTTGACCAGAACAAGTGGAATTATAGCACTTTGAAAATTCGTAAAAGAGTCCATTTTCGACCCCGTTTTTGAGCCCAAAAATGGGTCACAAAAATGCGAGATCTCAGCTAATATGGGAGCTACGACCTTGCGGATGGTCTCGTTGGATTCAGAAGGACGAAACTAAGTCAAAACCGTTGGAATTTTCCCGATAGTGCCCATAGAAGCCGAGATATGGACCTCCAAAGTTAGGAATTTTTCATTTTTAGGGTATACCCCCCCGTATCGAATTTTTCACCAAAAATTAATTTTTTTCGAATTTGAACTAACTATACCAGCGGCTAGTTCCCATCACCTACAACACGAAAACACCGGGTTATAATGAGTTTCGAGAAAAACTAAGGGAATTATAGCACTTTGAAAATGCGAAAAATCGATTTTCTTTAAACCCGAAAATAGCGATAGAAACCCTTATCAGCGGCTTATTCCCATCACCTACATTACGAAAACACCGGATTATAAAAAAATTTGACCAGAACAAGTGGAATTATAGCACTTTGAAAATTCATAAAAAAGTCCATTTTCGACCCCGTTTTTGAGCCCAAAAATGGGTCACAAAAATGCGAGATCTCAGCTAATATGGGAGCTACGACCTTGCGGTTGGTCTCGTTGGATTCAGAAGGACGAAACTAAGTCAAAACCGTTGGAATTTTCCCGATAGTGCCCTTAGAAGCCGAGATATGGACTTCCAAAGTTTGGGATTTTTCATTTTTAGGGTATACCCCCCCGTATCGAATTTTTCACCAAAAATTGATTTTTTTCGAATTTGAACTAACTATACCAGCGGCTAGTTCCCATCACCTACAACACGAAAACACCGGGTTATAATGAGTTTCGACAAAAACTAAGGGAATTATAGCACTTTGAAAATGCGAAAAATCGATTTTCTTTAAACCCGAAAATAGCGATAGAAACCCTTATCAGCGGCTTATTCCCATCACCTACATTACGAAAATACCGGATTATAACAAAATTTGACCAGAACAAGTGGAATTATAGCACTTTGAAAATTCGTAAAAGAGTCCATTTTCGACCCCGTTTTTGAGCCCAAAAATGGGTCACAAAAATGCAAGATCTCAGCTAATATGGGAGCTACGACCTTGCGGATGGTCTCGTTGGATTCAGAAGGACGAAACTAAGTCAAAACCGTTGGAATTTTCCCGATAGTGCCCATAGAAGCCGAGATATGGACTTCCAAAGTTTGGGATTTTTCATTTTTAGGGTATACCCCCCCGTATCGAATTTTTCACCAAAAATTGATTTTTTTCGAATTTGAACTAACTATACCAGCGGCTAGTTCCCATCACCTACAACACGAAAACACCGGGTTATAATGAGTTTCGAGAAAAACTAAGGGAATTATAGCACTTTGAAAATGCGAAAAATCCATTTTCTTTAAATCCGAAAATAACGATAGAAACCCCTATCAGCGGCTTATTCCCATCACCTACATTACGAAAACACCGGATTATTACAAAATTTGACCAGAACAAGTGGAATTATAGCACTTTGAAAATTCGTAAAAGAGTCCATTTTCGACCCCGTTTTTGAGCCCAAAAATGGGTCACAAAAATGCAAGATCTCAGCTAATATGGGAGCTACGACCTTGCGGATGGTCTCGTTGGATTCAGAAGGACGAAACTAAGTCAAAACCGTTGGAATTTTCCCGATAGTGCCCATAGAAGCCGAGATATGGACTTCCAAAGTTTGGGATTTTTCATTTTTAGGGTATACCCCCCCGTATCGAATTTTTCACCAAAAATTGATTTTTTTCGAATTTGAACTAACTATACCAGCGGCTAGTTCCCATCACCTACAACACGAAAACACCGGGTTATAATGAGTTTCGAGAAAAACTAAGGGAATTATAGCACTTTGAAAATGAGAAAAATCGATTTTTTTTAAATCCGAAAATAACGATAGAAACCCCTATCAGCGGCTTATTCCCATCACCTACATTACGAAAACACCGGATTATTACAAAATTTGACCAGAACAAGTGGAATTATAGCACTTTGAAAATTCGTAAAAGAGTCCATTTTCGACCCCGTTTTTGAGCCCAAAAATGGGTCACAAAAATGCGAGACCTCAGCTAACATGGGAGCTACGACCTTGCGGATGGTCTCGTTGGATTCAGAAGGACGAAACTAAGTCAAAACCGTTGGAATTTTCCCGATAGTGCCCATAGAAGCCGAGATATGGACCTCCAAAGTTAGGAATTTTTCATTTTTAGGGTATACCCCCCCGTATCGAATTTTTCACCAAAAATTGATTTTTTTCGAATTTGAACTAACTATACCAGCGGCTAGTTCCCATCACCTACAACACGAAAACACCGGGTTATAATGAGTTTCGAGAAAAACTAAGGGAATTATAGCACTTTGAAAATGCGAAAAATCGATTTTCTTTAAACCCGAAAATAGCGATAGAAACCCTTATCAGCGGCTTATTCCCATCACCTACATTACGAAAACACCGGATTATAACAAAATTTGACCAGAACAAGTGGAATTATAGCACTTTGAAAATTCGTAAAAAAGTCCATTTTCGACCCCGTTTTTGAGCCCAAAAATGGGTCACAAAAATGCGAGATCTCAGCTAATATGGGAGCTACGACCTTGCGGTTGGTCTCGTTGGATTCAGAAGGACGAAACTAAGTCAAAACCGTTGGAATTTTCCCGATAGTGCCCATAGAAGCCGAGATATGGACTTCCAAAGTTTGGGATTTTTCATTTTTAGGGTATACCCCCCCGTATCGAATTTTTCACCAAAAATTGATTTTTTTCGAATTTGAACTAACTATACCAGCGGCTAGTTCCCATCACCTACAACACGAAAACACCGGGTTATAATGAGTTTCGAGAAAAACTAAGGGAATTATAGCACTTTGAAAATGAGAAAAATCGATTTTTTTTAAATCCGAAAATAACGATAGAAACCCCTATCAGCGGCTTATTCCCATCACCTACATTACGAAAACACCGGATTATTACAAAATTTGACCAGAACAAGTGGAATTATAGCACTTTGAAAATTCGTAAAAGAGTCCATTTTCGACCCCGTTTTTGAGCCCAAAAATGGGTCACAAAAATGCGAGATCTCAGCTAATATGGGAGCTACGACCTTGCGGATGGTCTCGTTGAATTCAGAAGGACGAAACTAAGTCAAAACCGTTGGAATTTTCCCGATAGTGCCCATAGAAGCCGAGATATGGACCTCCAAAGTTAGGAATTTTTCATTTTTAGGGTATACCCCCCCCGTATCGAATTTTTCACCAAAAATTGATTTTTTTCGAATTTGAACTAACTATACTAGCGGCTAGTTCCCATCACCTACAACACGAAAACACCGGGTTATAATGAGTTTCGAGAAAAACTAAGGGAATTATAGCACTTTGAAAATGCGAAAAATCGATTTTCTTTAAACCCGAAAATAGCGATAGAAACCCTTATCAGCGGCTTATTCCCATCACCTACATTACGAAAACACCGGATTATAACAAAATTTGACCAGAACAAGTGGAATTATAGCACTTTGAAAATTCGTAAAAAAGTCCATTTTCGACCCCGTTTTTGAGCCCAAAAATGGGTCACAAAAATGCGAGATCTCAGCTAATATGGGAGCTACGACCTTGCGGTTGGTCTCGTTGGATTCAGAAGGACGAAACTAAGTCAAAACCGTTGGAATTTTCCCGATAGTGCCCATAGAAGCCGAGATATGGACTTCCAAAGTTTGGGATTTTTCATTTTTAGGGTATACCCCCCCGTATCGAATTTTTCACCAAAAATTGATTTTTTTCGAATTTGAACTAACTATACCAGCGGCTAGTTCCCATCACCTACAACACGAAAACACCGGGTTATAATGAGTTTCGAGAAAAACTAAGGGAATTATAGCACTTTGAAAATGAGAAAAATCGATTTTTTTTAAATCCGAAAATAACGATAGAAACCCCTATCAGCGGCTTATTCCCATCACCTACATTACGAAAACACCGGATTATTACAAAATTTGACCAGAACAAGTGGAATTATAGCACTTTGAAAATTCGTAAAAGAGTCCATTTTCGACCCCGTTTTTGAGCCCAAAAATGGGTCACAAAAATGCGAGACCTCAGCTAACATGGGAGCTACGACCTTGCGGATGGTCTCGTTGGATTCAGAAGGACGAAACTAAGTCAAAACCGTTGGAATTTTCCCGATAGTGCCCATAGAAGCCGAGATATGGACCTCCAAAGTTAGGAATTTTTCATTTTTAGGGTATACCCCCCCGTATCGAATTTTTCACCAAAAATTGATTTTTTTCGAATTTGAACTAACTATACCAGCGGCTAGTTCCCATCACCTACAACACGAAAACACCGGGTTATAATGAGTTTCGAGAAAAACTAAGGGAATTATAGCACTTTGAAAATGCGAAAAATCGATTTTCTTTAAACCCGAAAATAGCGATAGAAACCCTTATCAGCGGCTTATTCCCATCACCTACATTACGAAAACACCGGATTATAACAAAATTTGACCAGAACAAGTGGAATTATAGCACTTTGAAAATTCGTAAAAAAGTCCATTTTCGACCCCGTTTTTGAGCCCAAAAATGGGTCACAAAAATGCGAGATCTCAGCTAATATGGGAGCTACGACCTTGCGGTTGGTCTCGTTGGATTCAGAAGGACGAAACTAAGTCAAAACCGTTGGAATTTTCCCGATAGTGCCCATAGAAGCCGAGATATGGACTTCCAAAGTTTGGGATTTTTCATTTTTAGGGTATACCCCCCCGTATCGAATTTTTCACCAAAAATTGATTTTTTTCGAATTTGAACTAACTATACCAGCGGCTAGTTCCCATCACCTACAACACGAAAACACCGGGTTATAATGAGTTTCGAGAAAAACTAAGGGAATTATAGCACTTTGAAAATGAGAAAAATCGATTTTTTTTAAATCCGAAAATAACGATAGAAACCCCTATCAGCGGCTTATTCCCATCACCTACATTACGAAAACACCGGATTATTACAAAATTTGACCAGAACAAGTGGAATTATAGCATTTGAAAATTCGTAAAAGAGTCCATTTTCGACCCCGTTTTTGAGCCCAAAAATGGGTCACAAAAATGCGAGATCTCAGCTAATATGGGAGCTACGACCTTGCGGATGGTCTCGTTGAATTCAGAAGGACGAAACTAAGTCAAAACCGTTGGAATTTTCCCGATAGTGCCCATAGAAGCCGAGATATGGACCTCCAAAGTTAGGAATTTTTCATTTTTAGGGTATACCCCCCCCGTATCGAATTTTTCACCAAAAATTGATTTTTTTCGAATTTGAACTAACTATACTAGCGGCTAGTTCCCATCACCTACAACACGAAAACACCGGGTTATAATGAGTTTCGAGAAAAACTAAGGGAATTATAGCACTTTGAAAATGCGAAAAATCGATTTTCTTTAAACCCGAAAATAGCGATAGAAACCCTTATCAGCGGCTTATTCCCATCACCTACATTACGAAAACACCGGATTATAACAAAATTTGACCAGAACAAGTGGAATTATAGCACTTTGAAAATTCGTAAAAAAGTCCATTTTCGACCCCGTTTTTGAGCCCAAAAATGGGTCACAAAAATGCGAGATCTCAGCTAATATGGGAGCTACGACCTTGCGGTTGGTCTCGTTGGATTCAGAAGGACGAAACTAAGTCAAAACCGTTGGAATTTTCCCGATAGTGCCCATAGAAGCCGAGATATGGACTTCCAAAGTTTGGGATTTTTCATTTTTAGGGTATACCCCCCCGTATCGAATTTTTCACCAAAAATTGATTTTTTTCGAATTTGAACTAACTATACCAGCGGCTAGTTCCCATCACCTACAACACGAAAACACCGGGTTATAATGAGTTTCGAGAAAAACTAAGGGAATTATAGCACTTTGAAAATGCGAAAAATCGATTTTCTTTAAATCCGAAAATAGCGATAGAAACCCCTATCAGCGGCTTATTCCCATCACCTACATTACGAAAACACCGGATTATTACAAAATTTGACCAGAACAAGTGGAATTATAGCACTTTGAAAATTCGTAAAAGAGTCCATTTTCGACCCCGTTTTTGAGCCCAAAAATGGGTCACAAAAATGCGAGATCTCAGCTAATATGGGAGCTACGACCTTGCGGATGGTCTCGTTGGATTCAGAAGGACGAAACTAAGTCAAAACCGTTGGAATTTTCCCGATAGTGCCCATAGAAGCCGAGATATGGACTTCCAAAGTTTGGGATTTTTCATTTTTAGGGTATACCCCCCCGTATCGAATTTTTCACCAAAAATTGATTTTTTTCGAATTTGAACTAACTATACCAGCGGCTAGTTCCCATCACCTACAACACGAAAACACCGGGTTATAATGAGTTTCGAGAAAAACTAAGGGAATTATAGCACTTTGAAAATGCGAAAAATCGATTTTCTTTAAATCCGAAAATAGCGATAGAAACCCCTATCAGCGGCTTATTCCCATCACCTACATTACGAAAACACCGGATTATTACAAAATTTGACCAGAACAAGTGGAATTATAGCACTTTGAAAATTCGTAAAAGAGTCCATTTTCGACCCCGTTTTTGAGCCCAAAAATGGGTCCCAAAAATGCGAGATCTCAGCTAATATGAGAGCTACGACCTTGCGGATGGTCTCGTTGGATTCAGAAGGACGAAACTAAATCAAAACCGTTGGAATTTTCCCGATAGTGCCCATAGAAGCCGAGATATGGACCTCCAAAGTTAGGAATTTTTCATTTTTAGGGTATACCCCCCCGTATCGAATTTTTCACCAAAAATTGATTTTTTTCGAATTTGAACTAACTATACCAGCGGCTAGTTCCCATCACCTACAACACGAAAACACCGGGTTATAATGAGTTTCGAGAAAAACTAAGGGAATTATAGCACTTTGAAAATGCGAAAAATCGATTTTCTTTAAATCCGAAAATAGCGATAGAAACCCCTATCAGCGGCTTATTCCCATCACCTACATTACGAAAACACCGGATTATTACAAAATTTGACAAGAACAAGTGGAATTATAGCACTTTGAAAATTCGTAAAAGAGTCCATTTTCGACCCCGTTTTTGAGCCCAAAAATGGGTCACAAAAATGCAAGATCTCAGCTAATATGGGAGCTACGACCTTGCGGATGGTCTCGTTGGATTCAGAAGGACGAAACTAAGTCAAAACCGTTGGAATTTTCCCGATAGTGCCCATAGAAGCCGAGATATGGACTTCCAAAGTTTGGGATTTTTCATTTTTAGGGTATACCCCCCCGTATCGAATTTTTCACCAAAAATTGATTTTTTTAACGAATTTGAACTAACTATACCAGCGGCTAGTTCCCATCACCTACAACACGAAAACACCGGGTTATAATGAGTTTCGAGAAAAACTAAGGGAATTATAGCACTTTGAAAATGAGAAAAATCGATTTTTTTTAAATCCGAAAATAACGATAGAAACCCCTATCAGCGGCTTATTCCCATCACCTACATTACGAAAACACCGGATTATTACAAAATTTGACCAGAACAAGTGGAATTATAGCACTTTGAAAATTCGTAAAAGAGTCCATTTTCGACCCCGTTTTTGAGCCCAAAAATGGGTCACAAAAATGCGAGATCTCAGCTAATATGGGAGCTACGACCTTGCGGATGGTCTCGTTGGATTCAGAAGGACGAAACTAAGTCAAAACCGTTGGAATTTTCCCGATAGTGCCCATAGAAGCCGAGATATGGACCTCCAAAGTTAGGAATTTTTCATTTTTAGGGTATACCCCCCCGTATCGAATTTTTCACCAAAAATTGATTTTTTTTCGAATTTGAACTAACTATACCAGCGGCTAGTTCCCATCACCTACAACACGAAAACACCGGGTTATAATGAGTTTCGAGAAAAACTAAGGGAATTATAGCACTTTGAAAATGCGAAAAATCGATTTTCTTTAAACCCGAAAATAGCGATAGAAACCCTTATCAGCGGCTTATTCCCATTACCTACATTACGAAAACACCGGATTATAACAAAATTTGACCAGAACAAGTGGAATTATAGCACTTTGAAAATTCGTAAAAAAGTCCATTTTCGACCCCGTTTTTGAGCCCAAAAATGGGTCACAAAAATGCGAGATCTCAGCTAATATGGGAGCTACGACCTTGCGGTTGGTCTCGTTGGATTCAGAAGGACGAAACTAAGTCAAAACCGTTGGAATTTTCCCGATAGTGCCCATAGAAGCCGAGATATGGACCTCCAAAGTTAGGAATTTTTCATTTTTAGGGTATACCCCCCCCGTATCGAATTTTTCACCAAAAATTGATTTTTTTCGAATTTGAACTAACTATACTAGCGGCTAGTTCCCATCACCTACAACACGAAAACACCGGGTTATAATGAGTTTCGAGAAAAACTAAGGGAATTATAGCACTTTGAAAATGCGAAAAATCGATTTTCTTTAAACCCGAAAATAGCGATAGAAACCCTTATCAGCGGCTTATTCCCATCACCTACATTACGAAAACACCGGATTATAACAAAATTTGACCAGAACAAGTGGAATTATAGCACTTTGAAAATTCGTAAAAAAGTCCATTTTCGACCCCGTTTTTGAGCCCAAAAATGGGTCACAAAAATGCGAGATCTCAGCTAATATGGGAGCTACGACCTTGCGGTTGGTCTCGTTGGATTCAGAAGGACGAAACTAAGTCAAAACCGTTGGAATTTTCCCGATAGTGCCCATAGAAGCCGAGATATGGACTTCCAAAGTTTGGGATTTTTCATTTTTAGGGTATACCCCCCCGTATCGAATTTTTCACCAAAAATTGATTTTTTTCGAATTTGAACTAACTATACCAGCGGCTAGTTCCCATCACCTACAACACGAAAACACCGGGTTATAATGAGTTTCGAGAAAAACTAAGGGAATTATAGCACTTTGAAAATGCGAAAAATCGATTTTCTTTAAATCCGAAAATAGCGATAGAAACCCCTATCAGCGGCTTATTCCCATCACCTACATTACGAAAACACCGGATTATTACAAAATTTGACCAGAACAAGTGGAATTATAGCACTTTGAAAATTCGTAAAAGAGTCCATTTTCGACCCCGTTTTTGAGCCCAAAAATGGGTCACAAAAATGCGAGATCTCAGCTAATATGGGAGCTACGACCTTGCGGATGGTCTCGTTGGATTCAGAAGGACGAAACTAAGTCAAAACCGTTGGAATTTTCCCGATAGTGCCCATAGAAGCCGAGATATGGACTTCCAAAGTTTGGGATTTTTCATTTTTAGGGTATACCCCCCCGTATCGAATTTTTCACCAAAAATTGATTTTTTTCGAATTTGAACTAACTATACCAGCGGCTAGTTCCCATCACCTACAACACGAAAACACCGGGTTATAATGAGTTTCGAGAAAAACTAAGGGAATTATAGCACTTTGAAAATGCGAAAAATCGATTTTCTTTAAATCCGAAAATAGCGATAGAAACCCCTATCAGCGGCTTATTCCCATCACCTACATTACGAAAACACCGGATTATTACAAAATTTGACCAGAACAAGTGGAATTATAGCACTTTGAAAATTCGTAAAAGAGTCCATTTTCGACCCCGTTTTTGAGCCCAAAAATGGGTCCCAAAAATGCGAGATCTCAGCTAATATGAGAGCTACGACCTTGCGGATGGTCTCGTTGGATTCAGAAGGACGAAACTAAATCAAAACCGTTGGAATTTTCCCGATAGTGCCCATAGAAGCCGAGATATGGACCTCCAAAGTTAGGAATTTTTCATTTTTAGGGTATACCCCCCCGTATCGAATTTTTCACCAAAAATTGATTTTTTTCGAATTTGAACTAACTATACCAGCGGCTAGTTCCCATCACCTACAACACGAAAACACCGGGTTATAATGAGTTTCGAGAAAAACTAAGGGAATTATAGCACTTTGAAAATGCGAAAAATCGATTTTCTTTAAATCCGAAAATAGCGATAGAAACCCCTATCAGCGGCTTATTCCCATCACCTACATTACGAAAACACCGGATTATTACAAAATTTGACAAGAACAAGTGGAATTATAGCACTTTGAAAATTCGTAAAAGAGTCCATTTTCGACCCCGTTTTTGAGCCCAAAAATGGGTCACAAAAATGCAAGATCTCAGCTAATATGGGAGCTACGACCTTGCGGATGGTCTCGTTGGATTCAGAAGGACGAAACTAAGTCAAAACCGTTGGAATTTTCCCGATAGTGCCCATAGAAGCCGAGATATGGACTTCCAAAGTTTGGGATTTTTCATTTTTAGGGTATACCCCCCCGTATCGAATTTTTCACCAAAAATTGATTTTTTTAACGAATTTGAACTAACTATACCAGCGGCTAGTTCCCATCACCTACAACACGAAAACACCGGGTTATAATGAGTTTCGAGAAAAACTAAGGGAATTATAGCACTTTGAAAATGAGAAAAATCGATTTTTTTTAAATCCGAAAATAACGATAGAAACCCCTATCAGCGGCTTATTCCCATCACCTACATTACGAAAACACCGGATTATTACAAAATTTGACCAGAACAAGTGGAATTATAGCACTTTGAAAATTCGTAAAAGAGTCCATTTTCGACCCCGTTTTTGAGCCCAAAAATGGGTCACAAAAATGCGAGATCTCAGCTAATATGGGAGCTACGACCTTGCGGATGGTCTCGTTGGATTCAGAAGGACGAAACTAAGTCAAAACCGTTGGAATTTTCCCGATAGTGCCCATAGAAGCCGAGATATGGACCTCCAAAGTTAGGAATTTTTCATTTTTAGGGTATACCCCCCCGTATCGAATTTTTCACCAAAAATTGATTTTTTTCGAATTTGAACTAACTATACCAGCGGCTAGTTCCCATCACCTACAACACGAAAACACCGGGTTATAATGAGTTTCGAGAAAAACTAAGGGAATTATAGCACTTTGAAAATGCGAAAAATCGATTTTCTTTAAACCCGAAAATAGCGATAGAAACCCTTATCAGCGGCTTATTCCCATTACCTACATTACGAAAACACCGGATTATAACAAAATTTGACCAGAACAAGTGGAATTATAGCACTTTGAAAATTCGTAAAAAAGTCCATTTTCGACCCCGTTTTTGAGCCCAAAAATGGGTCACAAAAATGCGAGATCTCAGCTAATATGGGAGCTACGACCTTGCGGTTGGTCTCGTTGGATTCAGAAGGACGAAACTAAGTCAAAACCGTTGGAATTTTCCCGATAGTGCCCATAGAAGCCGAGATATGGACTTCCAAAGTTTGGGATTTTTCATTTTTAGGGTATACCCCCCCGTATCGAATTTTTCACCAAAAATTGATTTTTTTCGAATTTGAACTAACTATACCAGCGGCTAGTTCCCATCACCTACAACACGAAAACACCGGGTTATAATGAGTTTCGAGAAAAACTAAGGGAATTATAGCACTTTGAAAATGAGAAAAATCGATTTTTTTTAAATCCGAAAATAACGATAGAAACCCCTATCAGCGGCTTATTCCCATCACCTACATTACGAAAACACCGGATTATAACAAAATTTGACCAGAACAAGTGGAATTATAGCACTTTGAAAATTCGTAAAAAAGTCCATTTTCGACCCCGTTTTTGAGCCCAAAAATGGGTCACAAAAATGCGAGATCTCAGCTAATATGGGAGCTACGACCTTGCGGATGGTCTCGTTGGATTCAGAAGGACGAAACTAAGTCAAAACCGTTGGAATTTTCCCGATAGTGCCCATAGAAGCCGAGATATGGACTTCCAAAGTTTGGGATTTTTCATTTTTAGGGTATACCCCCCCGTATCGAATTTTTCACCAAAAATTGATTTTTTTCGAATTTGAACTAACTATACCAGCGGCTAGTTCCCATCACCTACAACACGAAAACACCGGGTTATAATGAGTTTCGAGAAAAACTAAGGAAATTATAGCACTTTGAAAATGAGAAAAATCGATTTTTTTTAAATCCGAAAATAACGATAGAAACCCCTATCAGCGGCTTATTCCCATCACCTACATTACGAAAACACCGGATTATTACAAAATTTGACCAGAACAAGTGGAATTATAGCACTTTGAAAATTCGTAAAAGAGTCCATTTTCGACCCCGTTTTTGAGCCCAAAAATGGGTCACAAAAATGCGAGATCTCAGCTAATATGGGAGCTACGACCTTGCGGATGGTCTCGTTGGATTCAGAAGGACGAAACTAAGTCAAAACCGTTGGAATTTTCCCGATAGTGCCCATAGAAGCCGAGATATGGACCTCCAAAGTTAGGAATTTTTCATTTTTAGGGTATACCCCCCCGTATCGAATTTTTCACCAAAAATTGATTTTTTTCGAATTTGAACTAACTATACCAGCGGCTAGTTCCCATCACCTACAACACGAAAACACCGGGTTATAATGAGTTTCGAGAAAAACTAAGGGAATTATAGCACTTTGAAAATGCGAAAAATCGATTTTCTTTAAATCCGAAAATAGCGATAGAAACCCCTATCAGCGGCTTATTCCCATCACCTACATTACGAAAACACCGGATTATAACAAAATTTGACCAGAACAAGTGGAATTATAGCACTTTGAAAATTCGTAAAAAAGTCCATTTTCGACCCCGTTTTTGAGCCCAAAAATGGGTCACAAAAATGCGAGATCTCAGCTAATATGAGAGCTACGACCTTGCGGATGGTCTCGTTGGATTCAGAAGGACGAAACTAAATCAAAACCGTTGGAATTTTCCCGATAGTGCCCATAGAAGCCGAGATATGGACCTCCAAAGTTAGGAATTTTTCATTTTTAGGGTATACCCCCCCGTATCGAATTTTTCACCAAAAATTGATTTTTTTCGAATTTGAACTATCTATACCAGCGGCTAGTTCCCATCACCTACAACACGAAAACACCGGGTTATAATGAGTTTCGAGAAAAACTAAGGGAATTATAGCACTTTGAAAATGCGAAAAATCGATTTTCTTTAAACCCGAAAATAGCGATAGAAACCCTTATCAGCGGCTTATTCCCATCACCTACATTACGAAAACACCGGATTATAACAAAATTTGACCAGAACAAGTGGAATTATAGCACTTTGAAAATTCGTAAAAAAGTCCATTTTCGACCCCGTTTTTGAGCCCAAAAATGGGTCACAAAAATGCGAGATCTCAGCTAATATGGGAGCTACGACCTTGCGGATGGTCTCGTTGGATTCAGAAGGACGAAACTAAGTCAAAACCGTTGGAATTTTCCCGATAGTGCCCATAGAAGCCGAGATATGGACTTCCAAAGTTTGGGATTTTTCATTTTTAGGGTATACCCCCCCGTATCGAATTTTTCACCAAAAATTGATTTTTTTCGAATTTGAACTAACTATACCAGCGGCTAGTTCCCATCACCTACAACACGAAAACACCGGGTTATAATGAGTTTCGAGAAAAACTAAGGGAATTATAGCACTTTGAAAATGCGAAAAATCCATTTTCTTTAAATCCGAAAATAGCGATAGAAACCCCTATCAGCGGCTTATTCCCATCACCTACATTACGAAAACACCGGATTATTACAAAATTTGACCAGAACAAGTGGAATTATAGCACTTTGAAAATTCGTAAAAGAGTCCATTTTCGACCCCGTTTTTGAGCCCAAAAATGGGTCACAAAAATGCAAGATCTCAGCTAATATGGGAGCTACGACCTTGCGGATGGTCTCGTTGGATTCAGAAGGACGAAACTAAGTCAAAACCGTTGGAATTTTCCCGATAGGGCCCATAGAAGCCGAGATATGGACTTCCAAAGTTTGGGATTTTTCATTTTTAGGGTATACCCCCCCGTATCGAATTTTTCACCAAAAATTGATTTTTTTCGAATTTGAACTAACTATACCAGCGGCTAGTTCCCATCACCTACAACACGAAAACACCGGGTTATAATGAGTTTCGAGAAAAACTAAGGGAATTATAGCACTTTGAAAATGCGAAAAATCCATTTTCTTTAAATCCGAAAATAGCGATAGAAACCCCTATCAGCGGCTTATTCCCATCACGTACATTACGAAAACACCGGATTATTACAAAATTTGACCAGAACAAGTGGAATTATAGCACTTTGAAAATTCGTAAAAGAGTCCATTTTCGACCCCGTTTTTGAGCCCAAAAATGGGTCACAAAAATGCAAGATCTCAGCTAATATGGGAGCTACGACCTTGCGGATGGTCTCGTTGGATTCAGAAGGACGAAACTAAGTCAAAACCGTTGGAATTTTCCCGATAGTGCCCATAGAAGCCGAGATATGGACTTCCAAAGTTTGGGATTTTTCATTTTTAGGGTATACCCCCCCGTATCGAATTTTTCACCAAAAATTGATTTTTTTCGAATTTGAACTAACTATACCAGCGGCTAGTTCCCATCACCTACAACACGAAAACACCGGGTTATAATGAGTTTCGAGAAAAACTAAGGGAATTATAGCACTTTGAAAATGAGAAAAATCGATTTTTTTTAAATCCGAAAATAGCGATAGAAACCCCTATCAGCGGCTTATTCCCATCACCTACATTACGAAAACACCGGATTATTACAAAATTTGACCAGAACAAGTGGAATTATAGCACTTTGAAAATTCGTAAAAGAGTCCATTTTCGACCCCGTTTTTGAGCCCAAAAATGGGTCACAAAAATGCGAGATCTCAGCTAATATGGGAGCTACGACCTTGCGGATGGTCTCGTTGGATTCAGAAGGACGAAACTAAGTCAAAACCGTTGGAATTTTCCCGATAGTGCCCATAGAAGCCGAGATATGGACCTCCAAAGTTAGGAATTTTTCATTTTTAGGGTATACCCCCCCGTATCGAATTTTTCACCAAAAATTGATTTTTTTCGAATTTGAACTAACTATACCAGCGGCTAGTTCCCATCACCTACAACACGAAAACACCGAATTATAATGAGTTTTGAGAAAAACTAAGGGAATTATAGCACTTTGAAAATGCGAAAAATCGATTTTCTTTAAACCCGAAAATAGCGATAGAAACCCTTATCAGCGGCTTATTCCCATCACCTACATTACGAAAACACCGGATTATTACAAAATTTGACCAGAACAAGTGGAATTATAGCACTTTGAAAATTCGTAAAAGAGTCCATTTTCGACCCCGTTTTTGAGCCCAAAAATGGGTCACAAAAATGCGAGATCTCAGCTAATATGGGAGCTACGACCTTGCGGATGGTCTCGTTGGATTCAGAAGGACGAAACTAAATCAAAACCGTTGGAATTTTCCCGATAGTGCCCATAGAAGCCGAGATATGGACCTCCAAAGTTAGGAATTTTTCATTTTTAGGGTATACCCCCCCGTATCGAATTTTTCACCAAAAATTGATTTTTTTCGAATTTGAACTAACTATACCAGCGGCTAGTTCCCATCACCTACAACACGAAAACACCGGGTTATAATGAGTTTCGAGAAAAACTAAGGGAATTATAGCACTTTGAAAATGCGAAAAATCGATTTTCTTTAAATCCGAAAATAGCGATAGAAACCCCTATCAGCGGCTTATTCCCATCACCTACATTACGAAAACACCGGATTATAACAAAATTTGACCAGAACAAGTGGAATTATAGCACTTTGAAAATTCGTAAAAAAGTCCATTTTCGACCCCGTTTTTGAGCCCAAAAATGGGTCACAAAAATGCGAGATCTCAGCTAATATGGGAGCTACGACCTTGCGGTTGGTCTCGTTGGATTCAGAAGGACGAAACTAAGTCAAAACCGTTGGAATTTTCTCGATAGTGCCCATAGAAGCCGAGATATGGACTTCCAAAGTTTGGGATTTTTCATTTTTAGGGTATACCCCCCCGTATCGAATTTTTCACCAAAAATTGATTTTTTTCGAATTTGAACTAACTATACCAGCGGCTAGTTCCCATCACCTACAACACGAAAACACCGGGTTATAATGAGTTTCGAGAAAAACTAAGGGAATTATAGCACTTTGAAAATGAGAAAAATCGATTTTTTTTAAATCCGAAAATAACGATAGAAACCCCTATCAGCGGCTTATTCCCATCACCTACATTACGAAAACACCGGATTATTACAAAATTTGACCAGAACAAGTGGAATTATAGCACTTTGAAAATTCGTAAAAGAGTCCATTTTCGACCCCGTTTTTGAGCCCAAAAATGGGTCACAAAAATGCGAGATCTCAGCTAATATGGGAGCTACGACCTTGCGGATGGTCTCGTTGGATTCAGAAGGACGAAACTAAGTCAAAACCGTTGGAATTTTCCCGATAGTGCCCATAGAAGCCGAGATATGGACCTCCAAAGTTAGGAATTTTTCATTTTTAGGGTATACCCCCCCGTATCGAATTTTTCACCAAAAATTGATTTTTTTCGAATTTGAACTAACTATACCAGCGGCTAGTTCCCATCACCTACAACACGAAAACACCGGGTTATAATGAGTTTCGAGAAAAACTAAGGGAATTATAGCACTTTGAAAATGCGAAAAATCGATTTTCTTTAAACCCGAAAATAGCGATAGAAACCCTTATCAGCGGCTTATTCCCATCACCTACATTACGAAAACACCGGATTATAACAAAATTTGACCAGAACAAGTGGAATTATAGCACTTTGAAAATTCGTAAAAAAGTCCATTTTCGACCCCGTTTTTGAGCCCAAAAATGGGTCACAAAAATGCGAGATCTCAGCTAATATGGGAGCTACGACCTTGCGGTTGGTCTCGTTGGATTCAGAAGGACGAAACTAAGTCAAAACCGTTGGAATTTTCCCGATAGTGCCCATAGAAGCCGAGATATGGACTTCCAAAGTTTGGGATTTTTCATTTTTAGGGTATACCCCCCGTATCGAATTTTTCACCAAAAATTGATTTTTTTCGAATTTGAACTAACTATACCAGCGGCTAGTTCCCATCACCTACAACACGAAAACACCGGGTTATAATGAGTTTCGAGAAAAACTAAGGGAATTATAGCACTTTGAAAATGAGAAAAATCGATTTTTTTTAAATCCGAAAATAACGATAGAAACCCCTATCAGCGGCTTATTCCCATCACCTACATTACGAAAACACCGGATTATTACAAAATTTGACCAGAACAAGTGGAATTATAGCACTTTGAAAATTCGTAAAAGAGTCCATTTTCGACCCCGTTTTTGAGCCCAAAAATGGGTCACAAAAATGCGAGATCTCAGCTAATATGGGAGCTACGACCTTGCGGATGGTCTCGTTGGATTCAGAAGGACGAAACTAAGTCAAAACCGTTGGAATTTTCCCGATAGTGCCCATAGAAGCCGAGATATGGACTTCCAAAGTTTGGGATTTTTCATTTTTAGGGTATACCCCCCCGTATCGAATTTTTCACCAAAAATTGATTTTTTTCGAATTTGAACTAACTATACCAGCGGCTAGTTCCCATCACCTACAACACGAAAACACCGGGTTATAATGAGTTTCGAGAAAAACTAAGGGAATTATAGCACTTTGAAAATGCGAAAAATCGATTTTCTTTAAACCCGAAAATAGCGATAGAAAGCCTTATCAGCGGCTTATTCCCATCACCTACATTACGAAAACACCGGATTATAACAAAATTTGACCAGAACAAGTGGAATTATAGCACTTTGAAAATTCGTAAAAAAGTCCATTTTCGACCCCGTTTTTGAGCCCAAAAATGGGTCACAAAAATGCGAGATCTCAGCTAATATGGGAGCTACGACCTTGCGGTTGGTCTCGTTGGATTCAGAAGGACGAAACTAAGTCAAAACCGTTGGAATTTTCCCGATAGTGCCCATAGAAGCCGAGATATGGACTTCCAAAGTTTGGGATTTTTCATTTTTAGGGTATACCCCCCCGTATCGAATTTTTCACCAAAAATTGATTTTTTTCGAATTTGAACTAACTATACCAGCGGCTAGTTCCCATCACCTACAACACGAAAACACCGGGTTATAATGAGTTTCGAGAAAAACTAAGGGAATTATAGCACTTTGAAAATGCGAAAAATCGATTTTCTTTAAATCCGAAAATAGCGATAGAAACCCCTATCAGCGGCTTATTCCCATCACCTACATTACGAAAACACCGGATTATAACAAAATTTGACCAGAACAAGTGGAATTATAGCACTTTGAAAATTCGTAAAAAAGTCCATTTTCGACCCCGTTTTTGAGCCCAAAAATGGGTCACAAAAATGCGAGATCTCAGCTAATATGGGAGCTACGACCTTGCGGTTGGTCTCGTTGGATTCAGAAGGACGAAACTAAGTCAAAACCGTTGGAATTTTCTCGATAGTGCCCATAGAAGCCGAGATATGGACTTCCAAAGTTTGGGATTTTTCATTTTTAGGGTATACCCCCCCGTATCGAATTTTTCACCAAAAATTGATTTTTTTCGAATTTGAACTAACTATACCAGCGGCTAGTTCCCATCACCTACAACACGAAAACACCGGGTTATAATGAGTTTCGAGAAAAACTAAGGGAATTATAGCACTTTGAAAATGAGAAAAATCGATTTTTTTTAAATCCGAAAATAACGATAGAAACCCCTATCAGCGGCTTATTCCCATCACCTACATTACGAAAACACCGGATTATTACAAAATTTGACCAGAACAAGTGGAATTATAGCACTTTGAAAATTCGTAAAAGAGTCCATTTTCGACCCCGTTTTTGAGTCCAAAAATGGGTCACAAAAATGCGAGATCTCAGCTAATATGGGAGCTACGACCTTGCGGATGGTCTCGTTGGATTCAGAAGGACGAAACTAAGTCAAAACCGTTGGAATTTTCCCGATAGTGCCCATAGAAGCCGAGATATGGACCTCCAAAGTTAGGAATTTTTCATTTTTAGGGTATACCCCCCCGTATCGAATTTTTCACCAAAAATTGATTTTTTTCGAATTTGAACTAACTATACCAGCGGCTAGTTCCCATCACCTACAACACGAAAACACCGGGTTATAATGAGTTTCGAGAAAAACTAAGGGAATTATAGCACTTTGAAAATGCGAAAAATCGATTTTCTTTAAACCCGAAAATAGCGATAGAAACCCTTATCAGCGGCTTATTCCCATCACCTACATTACGAAAACACCGGATTATAACAAAATTTGACCAGAACAAGTGGAATTATAGCACTTTGAAAATTCGTAAAAAAGTCCATTTTCGACCCCGTTTTTGAGCCCAAAAATGGGTCACAAAAATGCGAGATCTCAGCTAATATGGAAGCTACGACCTTGCGGTTGGTCTCGTTGGATTCAGAAGGACGAAACTAAGTCAAAACCGTTGGAATTTTCCCGATAGTGCCCATAGAAGCCGAGATATGGACTTCCAAGGTTTGGGATTTTTCATTTTTAGGGTATACCCCCCGTATCGAATTTTTCACCAAAAATTGATTTTTTTCGAATTTGAACTAACTATACCAGCGGCTAGTTCCCATCACCTACAACACGAAAACACCGGGTTATAATGAGTTTCGAGAAAAACTAAGGGAATTATAGCACTTTGAAAATGAGAAAAATCGATTTTTTTTAAATCCGAAAATAACGATAGAAACCCCTATCAGCGGCTTATTCCCATCACCTACATTACGAAAACACCGGATTATTACAAAATTTGACCAGAACAAGTGGAATTATAGCACTTTGAAAATTCGTAAAAGAGTCCATTTTCGACCCCGTTTTTGAGCCCAAAAATGGGTCACAAAAAAGCGAGATCTCAGCTAATATGGGAGCTACGACCTTGCGGATGGTCTCGTTGGATTCAGAAGGACGAAACTAAATCAAAACCGTTGGAATTTTCCCGATAGTGCCCATAGAAGCCGAGATATGGACCTCCAAAGTTAGGAATTTTTCATTTTTAGGGTATACCCCCCCGTATCGAATTTTTCACCAAAAATTGATTTTTTTCGAATTTGAACTAACTATACCAGCGGCTAGTTCCCATCACCTACAACACGAAAACACCGGGTTATAATGAGTTTCGAGAAAAACTAAGGGAATTATAGCACTTTGAAAATGCGAAAAATCGATTTTCTTTAAATCCGAAAATAGCGATAGAAACCCCTATCAGCGGCTTATTCCCATCACCTACATTACGAAAACACCGGATTATAACAAAATTTGACCAGAACAAGTGGAATTATAGCACTTTGAAAATTCGTAAAAAAGTCCATTTTCGACCCCGTTTTTGAGCCCAAAAATGGGTCACAAAAATGCGAGATCTCAGCTAATATGAGAGCTACGACCTTGCGGATGGTCTCGTTGAATTCAGAAGGACGAAACTAAGTCAAAACCGTTGGAATTTTCCCGATAGTGCCCATAGAAGCCGAGATATGGACCTCCAAAGTTAGGAATTTTTCATTTTTAGGGTATACCCCCCCGTATCGAATTTTTCACCAAAAATTGATTTTTTTCGAATTTGAACTAACTATACCAGCGGCTAGTTCCCATCACCTACAACACGAAAACACCGGGTTATAATGAGTTTTGAGAAAAACTAAGGGAATTATAGCACTTTGAAAATGCGAAAAATCGATTTTCTTTAAACCCGAAAATAGCGATAGAAACCCTTATCAGCGGCTTATTCCCATCACCTACATTACGAAAACACCGGATTATTACAAAATTTGACCAGAACAAGTGGAATTATAGCACTTTGAAAATTCGTAAAAAAGTCCATTTTCGACCCCGTTTTTGAGCCCAAAAATGGGTCACAAAAATGCGAGATCTCAGCTAATATGGGAGCTACGACCTTGCGGTTGGTCTCGTTGGATTCAGAAGGACGAAACTAAGTCAAAACCGTTGGAATTTTCTCGATAGTGCCCATAGAAGCCGAGATATGGACTTCCAAAGTTTGGGATTTTTCATTTTTAGGGTATACCCCCCCGTATCGAATTTTTCACCAAAAATTGATTTTTTTCGAATTTGAACTAACTATACCAGCGGCTAGTTCCCATCACCTACAACACGAA
Organism: Anthonomus grandis grandis; assembly: GCF_022605725.1. Lineage (NCBI taxonomy): Eukaryota > Metazoa > Arthropoda > Insecta > Coleoptera > Curculionidae > Anthonomus > Anthonomus grandis. Next base: position 15,160,570 of record NC_065554.1, on the reverse strand, counting down.
AACACCGGGTTATAATGAGTTTCGAGAAAAACTAAGGGAATTATAGCACTTTGAAAATGAGAAAAATCGATTTTTTTTAAATCCGAAAATAACGATAGAAACCCCTATCAGCGGCTTATTCCCATCACCTACATTACGAAAACACCGGATTATTACAAAATTTGACCAGAACAAGTGGAATTATAGCACTTTGAAAATTCGTAAAAGAGTCCATTTTCGACCCCGTTTTTGAGCCCAAAAATGGGTCACAAAAATGCGAGATCTCAGCTAATATGGGAGCTACGACCTTGCGGATGGTCTCGTTGGATTCAGAAGGACGAAACTAAGTCAAAACCGTTGGAATTTTCCCGATAGTGCCCATAGAAGCCGAGATATGGACCTCCAAAGTTAGGAATTTTTCATTTTTAGGGTATACCCCCCCGTATCGAATTTTTCACCAAAAATTATTTTTTTTCGAATTTGAACTAACTATACCAGCGGCTAGTTCCCATCACCTACAACACGAAAACACCGGGTTATAATGAGTTTCGAGAAAAACTAAGGGAATTATAGCACTTTGAAAATGAGAAAAATCGATTTTTTTTAAATCCGAAAATAACGATAGAAACCCCTATCAGCGGCTTATTCCCATCACCTACATTACGAAAACACCGGATTATTACAAAATTTGACCAGAACAAGTGGAATTATAGCACTTTGAAAATTCGTAAAAGAGTCCATTTTCGACCCCGTTTTTGAGCCCAAAAATGGGTCACAAAAATGCGAGATCTCAGCTAATATGGGAGCTACGACCTTGCGGTTGGTCTCGTTGGATTCAGAAGGACGAAACTAAGTCAAAACCGTTGGAATTTTCCCGATAGTGCCCATAGAAGCCGAGATATGGACCTCCAAAGTTAGGAATTTTTCATTTTTAGGGTATACCCCCCCGTATCGAATTTTTCACCAAAAATTAATTTTTTTCGAATTTGAACTAACTATACCAGCGGCTAGTTCCCATCACCTACAACACGAAAACACCGGGTTATAATGAGTTTCGAGAAAAACTAAGGGAATTATAGTACTTTGAAAATGCGAAAAATCGATTTTCTTTAAACCCGAAAATAGCGATAGAAACCCTTATCAGCGGCTTATTCCCATCACCTACATTACGAAAACACCGGATTATAACAAAATTTGACCAGAACAAGTGGAATTATAGCACTTTGAAAATTCGTAAAAAAGTCCATTTTCGACCCCGTTTTTGAGCCCAAAAATGGGTCACAAAAATGCGAGATCTCAGCTAATATGGGAGCTACGACCTTGCGGTTGGTCTCGTTGGATTCAGAAGGACGAAACTAAGTCAAAACCGTTGGAATTTTCTCGATAGTGCCCATAGAAGCCGAGATATGGACTTCCAAAGTTTGGGATTTTTCATTTTTAGGGTATACCCCCCCGTATCGAATTTTTCACCAAAAATTGATTTTTTTCGAATTTGAACTAACTATACCAGCGGCTAGTTCCCATCACCTACAACACGAAAACACCGGGTTATAATGAGTTTCGAGAAAAACTAAGGGAATTATAGCACTTTGAAAATGAGAAAAATCGATTTTTTTTAAATCCGAAAATAACGATAGAAACCCCTATCAGCGGCTTATTCCCATCACCTACATTACGAAAACACCGGATTATTACAAAATTTGACCAGAACAAGTGGAATTATAGCACTTTGAAAATTCGTAAAAGAGTCCATTTTCGACCCCGTTTTTGAGCCCAAAAATGGGTCACAAAAATGCGAGATCTCAGCTAATATGGGAGCTACGACCTTGCGGATGGTCTCGTTGGATTCAGAAGGACGAAACTAAGTCAAAACCGTTGGAATATTCCCGATAGTGCCCATAGAAGCCGAGATATGGACCTCCAAAGTTAGGAATTTTTCATTTTTAGGGTATACCCCCCCGTATCGAATTTTTCACCAAAAATTGATTTTTTTTCGAATTTGAACTAACTATACCAGCGGCTAGTTCCCATCACCTACAACACGAAAACACCGGGTTATAATGAGTTTTGAGAAAAACTAAGGGAATTATAGCACTTTGAAAATGCGAAAAATCGATTTTCTTTAAACCCGAAAATAGCGATAGAAACCCTTATCAGCGGCTTATTCCCATCACCTACATTACGAAAACACCGGATTATTACAAAATTTGACCAGAACAAGTGGAATTATAGCACTTTGAAAATTCGTAAAAGAGTCCATTTTCGACCCCGTTTTTGAGCCCAAAAATGGGTCACAAAAATGCGAGATCTTAGCTAATATGGGAGCTACGACCTTGCGGATGGTCTCGTTGGATTCAGAAGGACGAAACTAAATCAAAACCGTTGGAATTTTCCCGATAGTGCCCATAGAAGCCGAGATATGGACCTCCAAATTTAGGAATTTTTCATTTTTAGGGTATACCCCCCCGTATCGAATTTTTCACCAAAAATTGATTTTTTTCGAATTTGAACTAACTATACCAGCGGCTAGTTCCCATCACCTACAACACGAAAACACCGGGTTATAATGAGTTTCGAGAAAAACTAAGGGAATTATAGCACTTTGAAAATGCGAAAAATCGATTTTCTTTAAACCCGAAAATAGCGATAGAAACCCTTATCAGCGGCTTATTCCCATCACCTACATTACGAAAACACCGGATTATAACAAAATTTGACCAGAACAAGTGGAATTATAGCACTTTGAAAATTCGTAAAAAAGTCAATTTTCGACCCCGTTTTTGAGCCTAAAAATGGGTCACAAAAATGCGAGATCTCAGCTAATATGGGAGCTACGACCTTGCGGATGGTCTCGTTGGATTCAGAAGGACGAAACTAAATCAAAACCGTTGGAATTTTCCCGATAGTGCCCATAGAAGCCGAGATATGGACCTCCAAAGTTAGGAATTTTTCATTTTTAGGGTATACCCCCCCGTATCGAATTTTTCACCAAAAATTGATTTTTTTCGAATTTGAACTAACTATACCAGCGGCTAGTTCCCATCACCTACAACACGAAAACACCGGGTTATAATGAGTTTCGAGAAAAACTAAGGGAATTATAGCACTTTGAAAATGCGAAAAATCGATTTTCTTTAAATCCGAAAATAGCGATAGAAACCCCTATCAGCGGCTTATTCCCATCACCTACATTACGAAAACACCGGATTATAACAAAATTTGACCAGAACAAGTGGAATTATAGCACTTTGAAAATTCGTAAAAAAGTCCATTTTCGACCCCGTTTTTGAGCCCAAAAATGGGTCACAAAAATGCGAGATCTCAGCTAATATGGGAGCTACGACCTTGCGGTTGGTCTCGTTGGATTCAGAAGGACGAAACTAAGTCAAAACCGTTGGAATTTTCTCGATAGTGCCCATAGAAGCCGAGATATGGACTTCCAAAGTTTGGGATTTTTCATTTTTAGGGTATACCCCCCCGTATCGAATTTTTCACCAAAAATTGATTTTTTTCGAATTTGAACTAACTATACCAGCGGCTAGTTCCCATCACCTACAACACGAAAACACCGGGTTATAATGAGTTTCGAGAAAAACTAAGGGAATTATAGCACTTTGAAAATGAGAAAAATCGATTTTTTTTAAATCCGAAAATAACGATAGAAACCCCTATCAGCGGCTTATTCCCATCACCTACATTACGAAAACACCGGATTATTACAAAATTTGACCAGAACAAGTGGAATTATAGCACTTTGAAAATTCGTAAAAGAGTCCATTTTCGACCCCGTTTTTGAGTCCAAAAATGGGTCACAAAAATGCGAGATCTCAGCTAATATGGGAGCTACGACCTTGCGGATGGTCTCGTTGGATTCAGAAGGACGAAACTAAGTCAAAACCGTTGGAATTTTCCCGATAGTGCCCATAGAAGCCGAGATATGGACCTCCAAAGTTAGGAATTTTTCATTTTTAGGGTATACCCCCCCGTATCGAATTTTTCACCAAAAATTGATTTTTTTCGAATTTGAACTAACTATACCAGCGGCTAGTTCCCATCACCTACAACACGAAAACACCGGGTTATAATGAGTTTCGAGAAAAACTAAGGGAATTATAGCACTTTGAAAATGCGAAAAATCGATTTTCTTTAAACCCGAAAATAGCGATAGAAACCCTTATCAGCGGCTTATTCCCATCACCTACATTACGAAAACACCGGATTATAACAAAATTTGACCAGAACAAGTGGAATTATAGCACTTTGAAAATTCGTAAAAAAGTCCATTTTCGACCCCGTTTTTGAGCCCAAAAATGGGTCACAAAAATGCGAGATCTCAGCTAATATGGAAGCTACGACCTTGCGGTTGGTCTCGTTGGATTCAGAAGGACGAAACTAAGTCAAAACCGTTGGAATTTTCCCGATAGTGCCCATAGAAGCCGAGATATGGACTTCCAAAGTTTGGGATTTTTCATTTTTAGGGTATACCCCCCGTATCGAATTTTTCACCAAAAATTGATTTTTTTCGAATTTGAACTAACTATACCAGCGGCTAGTTCCCATCACCTACAACACGAAAACACCGGGTTATAATGAGTTTCGAGAAAAACTAAGGGAATTATAGCACTTTGAAAATGAGAAAAATCGATTTTTTTTAAATCCGAAAATAACGATAGAAACCCCTATCAGCGGCTTATTCCCATCACCTACATTACGAAAACACCGGATTATTACAAAATTTGACCAGAACAAGTGGAATTATAGCACTTTGAAAATTCGTAAAAGAGTCCATTTTCGACCCCGTTTTTGAGCCCAAAAATGGGTCACAAAAAAGCGAGATCTCAGCTAATATGGGAGCTACGACCTTGCGGATGGTCTCGTTGGATTCAGAAGGACGAAACTAAATCAAAACCGTTGGAATTTTCCCGATAGTGCCCATAGAAGCCGAGATATGGACCTCCAAAGTTAGGAATTTTTCATTTTTAGGGTATACCCCCCCGTATCGAATTTTTCACCAAAAATTGATTTTTTTCGAATTTGAACTAACTATACCAGCGGCTAGTTCCCATCACCTACAACACGAAAACACCGGGTTATAATGAGTTTCGAGAAAAACTAAGGGAATTATAGCACTTTGAAAATGCGAAAAATCGATTTTCTTTAAATCCGAAAATAGCGATAGAAACCCCTATCAGCGGCTTATTCCCATCACCTACATTACGAAAACACCGGATTATAACAAAATTTGACCAGAACAAGTGGAATTATAGCACTTTGAAAATTCGTAAAAAAGTCCATTTTCGACCCCGTTTTTGAGCCCAAAAATGGGTCACAAAAATGCGAGATCTCAGCTAATATGAGAGCTACGACCTTGCGGATGGTCTCGTTGAATTCAGAAGGACGAAACTAAGTCAAAACCGTTGGAATTTTCCCGATAGTGCCCATAGAAGCCGAGATATGGACCTCCAAAGTTAGGAATTTTTCATTTTTAGGGTATACCCCCCCGTATCGAATTTTTCACCAAAAATTGATTTTTTTCGAATTTGAACTAACTATACCAGCGGCTAGTTCCCATCACCTACAACACGAAAACACCGGGTTATAATGAGTTTTGAGAAAAACTAAGGGAATTATAGCACTTTGAAAATGCGAAAAATCGATTTTCTTTAAACCCGAAAATAGCGATAGAAACCCTTATCAGCGGCTTATTCCCATCACCTACATTACGAAAACACCGGATTATTACAAAATTTGACCAGAACAAGTGGAATTATAGCACTTTGAAAATTCGTAAAAAAGTCCATTTTCGACCCCGTTTTTGAGCCCAAAAATGGGTCACAAAAATGCGAGATCTCAGCTAATATGGGAGCTACGACCTTGCGGTTGGTCTCGTTGGATTCAGAGGGACGAAACTAAGTCAAAACCGTTGGAATTTTCTCGATAGTGCCCATAGAAGCCGAGATATGGACTTCCAAAGTTTGGGATTTTTCATTTTTAGGGTATACCCCCCCGTATCGAATTTTTCACCAAAAATTGATTTTTTTCGAATTTGAACTAACTATACCAGCGGCTAGTTCCCATCACCTACAACACGAAAACACCGGGTTATAATGAGTTTCGAGAAAAACTAAGGGAATTATAGCACTTTGAAAATGAGAAAAATCGATTTTTTTTAAATCCGAAAATAACGATAGAAACCCCTATCAGCGGCTTATTCCCATCACCTACATTACGAAAACACCGGATTATTACAAAATTTGACCAGAACAAGTGGAATTATAGCACTTTGAAAATTCGTAAAAGAGTCCATTTTCGACCCCGTTTTTGAGCCCAAAAATGGGTCACAAAAATGCGAGATCTCAGCTAATATGGGAGCTACGACCTTGCGGATGGTCTCGTTGGATTCAGAAGGACGAAACTAAGTCAAAACCGTTGGAATTTTCCCGATAGTGCCCATAGAAGCCGAGATATGGACCTCCAAAGTTAGGAATTTTTCATTTTTAGGGTATACCCCCCCGTATCGAATTTTTCACCAAAAATTATTTTTTTTCGAATTTGAACTAACTATACCAGCGGCTAGTTCCCATCACCTACAACACGAAAACACCGGGTTATAATGAGTTTCGAGAAAAACTAAGGGAATTATAGCACTTTGAAAATGAGAAAAATCGATTTTTTTTAAATCCGAAAATAACGATAGAAACCCCTATCAGCGGCTTATTCCCATCACCTACATTACGAAAACACCGGATTATTACAAAATTTGACCAGAACAAGTGGAATTATAGCACTTTGAAAATTCGTAAAAGAGTCCATTTTCGACCCCGTTTTTGAGCCCAAAAATGGGTCACAAAAATGCGAGATCTCAGCTAATATGGGAGCTACGACCTTGCGGTTGGTCTCGTTGGATTCAGAAGGACGAAACTAAGTCAAAACCGTTGGAATTTTCCCGATAGTGCCCATAGAAGCCGAGATATGGACCTCCAAAGTTAGGAATTTTTCATTTTTAGGGTATACCCCCCCGTATCGAATTTTTCACCAAAAATTAATTTTTTTCGAATTTGAACTAACTATACCAGCGGCTAGTTCCCATCACCTACAACACGAAAACACCGGGTTATAATGAGTTTCGAGAAAAACTAAGGGAATTATAGCACTTTGAAAATGCGAAAAATCGATTTTCTTTAAACCCGAAAATAGCGATAGAAACCCTTATCAGCGGCTTATTCCCATCACCTACATTACGAAAACACCGGATTATAACAAAATTTGACCAGAACAAGTGGAATTATAGCACTTTGAAAATTCGTAAAAAAGTCCATTTTCGACCCCGTTTTTGAGCCCAAAAATGGGTCACAAAAATGCGAGATCTCAGCTAATATGGGAGCTACGACCTTGCGGTTGGTCTCGTTGGATTCAGAAGGACGAAACTAAGTCAAAACCGTTGGAATTTTCTCGATAGTGCCCATAGAAGCCGAGATATGGACTTCCAAAGTTTGGGATTTTTCATTTTTAGGGTATACCCCCCCGTATCGAATTTTTCACCAAAAATTGATTTTTTTCGAATTTGAACTAACTATACCAGCGGCTAGTTCCCATCACCTACAACACGAAAACACCGGGTTATAATGAGTTTCGAGAAAAACTAAGGGAATTATAGCACTTTGAAAATGAGAAAAATCGATTTTTTTTAAATCCGAAAATAACGATAGAAACCCCTATCAGCGGCTTATTCCCATCACCTACATTACGAAAACACCGGATTATTACAAAATTTGACCAGAACAAGTGGAATTATAGCACTTTGAAAATTCGTAAAAGAGTCCATTTTCGACCCCGTTTTTGAGCCCAAAAATGGGTCACAAAAATGCGAGATCTCAGCTAATATGGGAGCTACGACCTTGCGGATGGTCTCGTTGGATTCAGAAGGACGAAACTAAGTCAAAACCGTTGGAATATTCCCGATAGTGCCCATAGAAGCCGAGATATGGACCTCCAAAGTTAGGAATTTTTCATTTTTAGGGTATACCCCCCCGTATCGAATTTTTCACCAAAAATTGATTTTTTTCGAATTTGAACTAACTATACCAGCGGCTAGTTCCCATCACCTACAACACGAAAACACCGGGTTATAATGAGTTTTGAGAAAAACTAAGGGAATTATAGCACTTTGAAAATGCGAAAAATCGATTTTCTTTAAACCCGAAAATAGCGATAGAAACCCTTATCAGCGGCTTATTCCCATCACCTACATTACGAAAACACCGGATTATTACAAAATTTGACCAGAACAAGTGGAATTATAGCACTTTGAAAATTCGTAAAAGAGTCCATTTTCGACCCCGTTTTTGAGCCCAAAAATGGGTCACAAAAATGCGAGATCTTAGCTAATATGGGAGCTACGACCTTGCGGATGGTCTCGTTGGATTCAGAAGGACGAAACTAAATCAAAACCGTTGGAATTTTCCCGATAGTGCCCATAGAAGCCGAGATATGGACCTCCAAATTTAGGAATTTTTCATTTTTAGGGTATACCCCCCCGTATCGAATTTTTCACCAAAAATTGATTTTTTTCGAATTTGAACTAACTATACCAGCGGCTAGTTCCCATCACCTACAACACGAAAACACCGGGTTATAATGAGTTTCGAGAAAAACTAAGGGAATTATAGCACTTTGAAAATGCGAAAAATCGATTTTCTTTAAACCCGAAAATAGCGATAGAAACCCTTATCAGCGGCTTATTCCCATCACCTACATTACGAAAACACCGGATTATAACAAAATTTGACCAGAACAAGTGGAATTATAGCACTTTGAAAATTCGTAAAAAAGTCAATTTTCGACCCCGTTTTTGAGCCTAAAAATGGGTCACAAAAATGCGAGATCTCAGCTAATATGGGAGCTACGACCTTGCGGATGGTCTCGTTGGATTCAGAAGGACGAAACTAAATCAAAACCGTTGGAATTTTCCCGATAGTGCCCTTAGAAGCCGAGATATGGACTTCCAAAGTTTGGGATTTTTCATTTTTAGGGTATACCCCCCCGTATCGAATTTTTCACCAAAAATTGATTTTTTTCGAATTTGAACTAACTATACCAGCGGCTAGTTCCCATCACCTACAACACGAAAACACCGGGTTATAATGAGTTTCGAGAAAAACTAAGGGAATTATAGCACTTTGAAAATGCGAAAAATCGATTTTCTTTAAACCCGAAAATAGCGATAGAAACCCTTATCAGCGGCTTATTCCCATCACCTACATTATGAAAACACCGGATTATAACAAAATTCGACCAGAACAAGTGGAATTATAGCACTTTAAAAATTCGTAAAAAAGTCAATTTTCGACCCCGTTTTTGAGCCCAAAAATGGGTCACAAAATTGCGAGATCTCAGCTAATATGGGAGCTACGACCTTGCGGTCGGTCTTGTTGGATTCAGAAGGACAAAACTAAGTCAAAACCGTTGGAATTTTCCCGATAGTGCCCATAGAAGCCGAGATATGGACTTCCAAAGTTTGGGATTTTTCATTTTTAGGGTATACCCCCCCGTATCAAATTTTTCACCAAAAATTGATTTTTTTCGAATTTGAACTAACTATACCAGCGGCTAGTTCCCATCACCTACAACACGAAAACACCGGGTTATAATGAGTTTCGAGAAAAACTAAGGGAATTATAGCACTTTGAAAATGCGTAAAATCGATTTTCTTTAAACCCGAAAATAACGATAGAAACCCCTATCAGCGGCTTATTCCCATCACCTACATTACGAAAACACCGGATTATTACAAAATTTGACCAGAACAAGTGGAATTATAGCACTTTGAAAATTCGTAAAAAAGTCAATTTTCGACCCCGTTTTTGAGCCTAAAAATGGGTCACAAAAATGCGAGATCTCAGCTAATATGGGAGCTACGACCTTGCGGATGGTCTCGTTGGATTCAGAAGGACGAAACTAAGTCAAAACCGTTGGAATTTTCCCGATAGTGCCCATAGAAGCCGAGATATGGACCTCCAAAGTTAGGAATTTTTCATTTTTAGGGTATACCCCCCCGTATCGAATTTTTCACCAAAAATTGATTTTTTTCGAATTTGAACTAACTATACCAGCGGCTAGTTCCCATCACCTACAACACGAAAACACCGGGTTATAATGAGTTTCGACAAAAACTAAGGGAATTATAGCACTTTGAAAATGCGAAAAATCGATTTTCTTTAAACCCGAAAATAGCGATAGAAACCCCTATCAGCGGCTTATTCCCATCACCTACATTATGAAAACACCGGATTATAACAAAATTCGACCAGAACAAGTGGAATTATAGCACTTTAAAAATTCGTAAAAAAGTCAATTTTCGACCCCGTTTTTGAGCCCAAAAATGGGTCACAAAAATGCGAGATCTCAGCTAATATGGGAGCTACGACCTTGCAGATGGTCTCGTTGGATTCAGAAGGACGAAACTAAGTCAAAACCGTTGGAATTTTCCCGATAGTGCCCATAGAAGCCGAGATATGGACCTCCAAAGTTAGGAATTTTTAATTTTTAGGGTATACCCCCCCGTATCGAATTTTTCACCGAAAATTGATTTTTTTCGAATTTGAACTAACTCTACCAGCGGCTAGTTCCCATCACCTACAACACGAAAACACCGGGTTATAATGAGTTTCGACAAAAACTAAGGGAATTATAGCACTTTGAAAATGCGAAAAATCGATTTTCTTTAAACCCAAAAATAGCGATAGAAACCCCTATCAGCGGCTTATTCCCATCACCTACATTATGAAAACACCGGATTATAACAAAATTCGACCAGAACAAGTGGAATTATAGCACTTTAAAAATTCATAAAAAAGTCAATTTTCGACCCCGTTTTTGAGCCCAAAAATGGGTCACAAAAATGCGAGATCTCAGCTAATAAGGGAGCTACGACCTTGCGGATGGTCTCGTTGGATTCAGAAGGACGAAACTAAGTCAAAACCGTTGGAATTTTCCCGATAGTGCCTATAGAAGCCGAGAAATGGACTTCCAAAGTTTGGGATTTTTCATTTTTAGGGTATACCCCCCCGTATCGAATTTTTCACCAAAAATTGATTTTTTTCGAATTTGAACTAACTATACCAGCGGCTAGTTCCCATCACCTACAACACGAAAACACCGGGTTATAATGAGTTTCGAGAAAAACTAAGGGAATTATAGCACTTTGAAAATGCGAAAAATCGATTTTCTTTAAACCCGAAAATAGCTATAGAAACCTCTATCAGCGGCTTATTCCCATCACCCACATTACAAAAACACCGGATTATAACAGAATTCGACCAGAACAAGTGGAATTATAGCACTTTGAAAATTCGGAAAAAAGTCAATTTTCGACCCCGTTTTTGAGCCCAAAAATGGGTCACAAAAATGCGAGATCTCAGCTAATATGGGAGCTACGACCTTGCGGTTGGTCTTGTTAGATTCAGAAGGACGAAACTAAGTCAAAACCGTTGGAATTTTCCCGATAGGGCCCATAGAAGCCGAGATATGGACCTCCAAAGTTTGAGATTTTTCATTTTTAGGGTATACCCCCGCGTATCGAATTTTTCACCAAAAATTGATTTTTTTAAAATATGAACTAACTATACCAGCGGCTTGTTCCCATCACCTACAATACGAAAACACCGGGTTATAATGGGTTTCGAGAAAAACTAAGGGAATTATAGCACTTTGAAAATGCGAAAAATCGATTTTTTTTAAACCCGAAAATAGCTATAGAAACCTCTATCAGCGGCTTATTCCCATCATCCACATTACGAAAACACCGGAATATAACGGAATTGGATCAGAACAAGTGGAATTATAGCACTTTAAACATTCGGAAAAAGTGAATTTTCGACCCCGTTTTTGAGCCCAAAAATGGGCAACAAAAAAGCGAGATCTCAGCTAATATGGAAGCTATAACCTTGCGGATGGTCTCGTTGGATTCAGGAAGACAAAACTAAGTAAAAACCGTTGGAATTTTCCCGATAGGGCCCATAGAAGCCGAGATATGGACCTCCAAAGTTTGAGATTTTTCATTTTTAGGGTATACCCCTCCGTATCGGAATTTTCACCAAAAATTGATTTTTTTAAAATATGAACTAACTATACCAGCGGCTTGTTCCCATCACCTACAACACGAAAACACCGGGTTATAATGAGTTTCGAGAAAAACTAAGGGAATTATAGCACTTTGAAAATGCGAAAAATCGATTTTCTTTAAACCCGAAAATAGCAATAGAAACCTCTATCAGGGGCTTATTCCCATCACACACATTACGAAAACACCGGATTATAACAGAATTCGACCAGAACAAGTGGAATTATAGCACTTTGAAAATTCGGAAAAAAGTAAACGTAATAGAACCCTAAAGAAACCCTACGAATCTAAAAAAATTGTACAAAAACTGAGAGAATAATTAACGTATTAACATTTTCATAATAGTACCATACCATATAAACCATATACAGAAAAAACATGTATGTTTTTAATTTTCTAATATTAGGTATTGATTTTTATTTTACATTTCATATGTAATTACTATTAGCTCTATGGCTTTTAAAAAAATGTTCTAAATATATATCAATATTAGCAGAAAATGGTAAAGTTTTATAATACTTTAATTTAATTTCTTGTTAATTTATTACAATGTAAATATTTAATATAAATATAATAGCAGAGCCATGCACAATATCTATAATAGACTCAAAAATATCAAGAGACTGTCAGTGCGCTCGACAACACAACAATGAAAATTAAGTGGACTTGGCCCTTTTGTTTTGCATTTCAATAGCCGCTACCATTACTTTCCAAATAAAATGTGTCATTTATTCACAAACATTTATTAAACTTTAAACAGTTACTTTAAAAGATGTATTAAATTATATGTGAAGGAAAATGTATAGTGATTATAAGAATGACTAGTTAGAAAACTAAAAGCATCACACTTTCAACAGTCGAACGATATTTTATCCAGAAAAAGTAATTCGTTCCCATTCTTCGCAAAAGTTGTCCTTAAAAGGGTAATCTCGATTTATGTAGCGTAAACTTGTCCTTAAATTTATAACAGATCTATTGAAGGAACGGGAGGTGTTTGCTTTAAAGTTTTAAAAATAGGGTTAAATCTAGTCTCTATGATTTATCGGTAGCTCATAATATCTATATTTTAGGTTTGTTTGCGTTTTATTCTTAAAGTAAAATATAAAACAAAATAATATATTTAAAAAATGTGTTAATTTATATGCAACTATCCTTAAAAAAATTACGCATAATTTTTTTTTCGGTTCTATATATTTTTTTAATCATAAATGAAATAATAATAAAAAAATATGCCGAAAATAAGCTATTTTCTTTCAAAGAGTTAAAATAGTGTTTTCTTTTATACTGTTTTAATAAAGAAATCCTCTTTTTAAGATGTTTTTAAAAGCATAAAATAGAGTTTTTTACAATAATCAAAAAATAATGTCTTAAAGTATTGTAACGTTACTCAAAAACACATTCTTTTTATTGACAACGTCATATTATAAAACTTCCACCTAACTCGCGTTGACTGTCGTTTATTTGTTTCCTATGTCAACAACAAAACTGATTAAAGTGTCATGAAGACCCGTGGAATAATTTAGAAATGCTTAGAAGTTTGTAAATTGTTTTTGCCATTTACATTTTCATAACAGTATATAATATCTAAGGTCATATTAATGTGAAATTTCATGAAATAGTATACCGTAAACCGGGGTGACTTTTCCACCCCCGTGTAGACTTTGCTCCATTTAAAAAAAAAGTTTATTTTAATTCCCGCTCAAAAACGTGTAAATATAACGCACCCAAACCGCGAGTGTATCCTACATTACCAATTTGGCTATATGGAGCGCGCTGCGCACGTCGATACCTTCAGTACCGTTCAGTCAACTGCAGAGGGAAGATACGCTTAATATTTTGTTATAATTTAACCTTAAAAAATTTTGTGTGTATTTTGCTTGTAACAAGTAAATAGGGCAAAGTTGATATTGAATTACCTTGTGATTATTTTTTACCTAGTAGAACTATTTAATAGTCGTAAATAATTCTTGAAAAACGAATTTCGGTTTTACTGTCAACATGTCGCAGTTTTGGGGGTTTCTTTTCACCGGAGCAAAGCCACCTCAAACTACAAGCCTGGGGTTACTTTGCTCCGGCTAAAGTATTTCAAATAAATAATGAAGAAAGCTTCTGTTTGTTTTTTATCAAAAAAAAATAAAGGTCGGCGTCATGAATTATTTTTTTTGTTTCAGCATGCCTAGGAAATATCAAAGAAAAGCTGGGGCCAGAAGGTATGCAGACTATACCAATGAAACATTGGAAGAATGCTTGGCTGAAGTTAGATCAGGGGCACTATCACACAGAAAAGCAGAACAAAAGTACAAGATACCTAGAAGAACGATTTTAAATAAACTTAAGAAAAAACATAATAGAAAACCAGGTGGTCAACCTGTTTTTTTCTTTACAAGAGGAAGAGGATTTTGTTAAGTGCATTATTGCTTTGGGAGACTTTGGTTTTCCAGTCGATATTCAAAAGCTGCGTCATATTATAAAGGATTATCTAGACAGATGTGGGAGAAATGTGAAGAACTTCCAGAATAATTTACCCGGCATTGAATGGGCAAATTCGTGTATTGCAAGACATGCATCACCATTTGTCTTTACGCTTTGCCGAGAATGTAAAGCGTGCAAGAGCGGCAGTAGATGAAATTGTTCTACGCAACTTTTCCAATAATTTGGCCAGTGAATTACGTGATGTTTCTTCAACCAATATATGGAATTTTGATGAGACAAACCCTACGGACGATCCGGGGAAAAAAGGGTCCTTGTCAAGAAAGGTTCCAAATACCCTGAATATATTCGAAATGCTTCGAAGGCATCAATATCTGTCATGTTGGCAGGAAATGCTGCTGGAGAACTGTTGCCACCATATGTGGTTTATCGAGCTACTAATATGTAGACTACATGGACAGAAAATGGGCCAAAAGGATGTCGCTATAATGCTAGTTCTTCGGGTTGGTTTGATAGCAATATATTTACTGACTGGCTCGAATTTCAAATGATGCCGATATTGAAAAAATTAGAAGGAAAGACAGTGCTAATATCTAAAGCGTCAAAATCAAGTAAGTTTAGTTTGTTTGCCGGCAAATAGTACCCACCTAACACAGCCTTTGGATGTGGTATTTTTTCGTCCAATCAAAATAGCTTGTATTATCAGAATGGAAAGGCACTAAAGATGGTATTAGAAACACAAACATTCAGGAACAAAATTTTCCTCCACTCTTATCAAAAATGATGAATATGATTGAGCCAACCATCAAAGATAACTTGCTTTCCAGCTTTCGCAAATGCGGAATATTTCCTTTAAATATTGAGGAGGTTTTAACTCGCATTCCTTCAACCTCACATAATAAAAGTATGATAAAATATTTTTTCCTTAAAATACTGGACACAAAAAGAACTTTGTGTACGATTACAAAAAATAATCGTAGAAAAATAATTAATATTCCTCCAGGCAAGAGTGTGTGCGCTCAGAATGAAATAGAAGAAGAAGAAGAAGAAGCAATAGAACAAGAAGATGGAGCAATAGATGAAGCCATGGAACAAGAAGATTTTATTACACAAGGCACCCAACAGAGAGAGGATATACTTCATTTTAATGACAATTCATCAGATGATATAAACTTTGAAGAGCTTGAGAAAGAACATGAAATCGAAAATGAGTTTATAAATTTTGTTGAAGGAATAGACCCTCAAAAAAAAGATAATTTCAATATGGTTGTAAAGGAAGTAGGGCGTTTTGTTGTATTTGTTTATTAAAGACAACTTTACCCCGGGCAAATCGTTTCCTTTACCAGAGAGGATGTCCAAATTAAATCTATGCAGAAGTCGCTAAAGATGTGGAAATGGCCCTCAAAGCCAGACGAGCTTACTTATTCATGGTCTGATGTTCGGGGATCTATTAAACCCCTTAAACAAGTTACAAAAAGAGGCATCTTCTCTGTGCCTGAGCTCGCCTGCTGGTATAGTGACTAAATCCATACTTTAATTATTAACCTAATGCCTTACCTATTATACGTGTTTTCTTTCCTATTTTTAGAATCTATTTTTAATTTTTGTAGTTTAGCATTTATTTTTTAATTAAACTGCAATGCGTTATTCAAGTGTTAACATTTTTTGTAATATTTAAGAAACATTTGCATGTAAAAGTTTGTAAAAATGTAAGAGTTTTGCCTACATATTTAGGGTGGGGCAAAATAACCCCGGGCTATGGGCGAGTTTGCTCCACTTTTCAAACTAAAAAAAAAACAAAATATTCGATATTTTTACGCACAAATCTTCAAAATAGTAATTCTTTAAGATGTTTCTTGTATGTAGAATGCAACTAGAGTATTATAGAGAAATTTCGTGATTTTGTAATAATTTTAGCAATTTTTAAATTTATCTTCAAAAAGAGGAGCAAAGTCACCTCGTTTTACGGTAACATATTTTCTATGTAAAACAATAAAAAGCGTATTAGTTATATCTTAGATTTTTTAACGGGATTGTTTTTGTTAAATCAACAAAAAACAATAAATTATAAAATCAAGATTATTTGATATAACTAGGTTATTAGCTTTAAAAAAAATGAAATAAAAGGAGACAAAAAATTGATTTAAAGATCGAGATACCGACATAAAATACTGTCTATCGAGTATTAAATATTTGAGTCAATATATTATAATCCAATTAAATATCCTTCAAAATATATTATTACAACCCAAAATAAATAGGGTAAATATTTAATTATTATTTATTTTATAAACCGATTATGGTTGCGAGTAGTACAACAAATATATATTTTTTAAATAATAAATTAGCAAATGATAAAAAATACCATAATAGAAAGATTTATTATTCTATGTATTAGATTTTAAAAAAAGTACATTTTTTCAATAATATTTTTTTAATAGTTTTTTTTTGTATCTTGGGATAGGATATAAAATTTTCTACGTGCTCGACATTTATTATGGATTGTTAAGTTAAAAAAAATACGAACGACAGCTAAGTAATTTTTTCTTCACTCTATTTTTAAATTTTATTTAAATTACAGAACTCTTAAAAGTTCTGTAATTTAAATATCTGTGTTATTTATGAAAATATCAAATAAACAAGTCAAAATTAAAATCTATTATAAAGCTCAAGATGTTTCTTAAGCAGAATTCGATTTATATCCTATACAAACAATTTTTGTACTATTTTTTTTACTAATAAAAGAGTTATTAAAAGTCACAATAACTTTTTAATGACACAAATATTATTTGCAAGTCGGTGGCTTTTCCACTTTCAAATTTCCGTTCAGACTTTTAATAAACTCCGCTTTGTCGTTTTATTTTCTCAAACTTTTTGAAGCGTCGAATTAAAAGGAAGTATTTTCTTTGTACAAAACAAAGTGCTAACATCCCCCTTGAGAACTTTTAACTAAACAAAGTAATAACAGCAAAGCTAACAGAACTTTTCGTTTGTCGTAAAGAGCATTAGGAGCATTGCTGCAATGATTCTAAAAGATGTGTACGTAGTTGCAAAAACATTTACTGTTAGCTAATGATTTTAAACGAGCTATTTAGATTAATATAATAACTAAGATATTATTACAAAATGATCACCGCAATACTGTAAACAGAACTGATAAATAAGTTAAACTAAAATGAAAGTAAATTTAGTAGTAAGAAATATTAGTGATGCATTGCTTTTTCTCTAATTACATAGGTAGTTAAAATTGAAAATATCAGGATTTTCTGCTGGAACTACCAAATATTTTCGCATCTAAGACATCGCCTTCATCTCTTTGACAGTTTTGTTTCAATATTATTAGAACTTAAAATCATTTATTCGTTTTTTTTTTAGAAATAATTCACAGTCTCAAAGCATGAAAGAGTTAAAATATTGTTGTGTTATTTTCATATATAAGTCAGTGTTTTTTCCTTGGAGTAGGAAAGGAGAAGTTCAGACCTGCTTTTTGCACATTTTTATTGATAATAATAATAATAATAATAATAATCTTTATTTAGCATAAATAGCTACATAGAAAAACAAAAAATTTCCTCAAAAATTGATATAATATTAATAATAATGTTTTATGTCATAAACCTAATTCAACAACATATTTGGTTAGCAAGAGTACCATATAAGTAAGCAATAAATATACAAGGTGTTTCAGAACTATGGGATCAAACTTCTGGGGGTTGTTCAGTGCAACAGAAGAATCCATTTGAGTATAGGAACCCATGTCCGGAAATGCGTCACTACGCCACTACGGCCCTAAGACGCGTTAAAATTTATAAAAAACATTAATTACCTAAATAGGATCTGCTGCATTTATTTTTACCTTTTGTACATGATACCATAACAACAATTGTTTAAAATCGACGCTTATCAATGTCAATTCTCAATGTGGTGTTTAAAAATTTTATAGCTTACAATTTTTAAACATTTATTGCTAATGGAAAACTTTACCAATCAAGAATTGGCGAATATGCATTTGGCATACGGAGCAACAAACTGCAATGCACGAGCAGCATCGCGGTTGTATCATGAACGTTATCTCGAACGACAGCATCCTGGATACAAAAAGTACTTAACCAGTACTTAGCAGGTCATCTAGCTATAAGGTCTGATGATGCTTTATTAGCGAAACATGTCACCACCTGATTAATTAAAAAGACATTTTGAGACTGAGACTTGGGGTTTTCATTTTTGCTCTAGTTACGTAGGTCTCTTTGAGATAATAGACGAGTTCTTTCAATACAAAAAGTTTAATGCGGTTCATCAGCGGCTCGCTGAGACAGGCATGTTTAAGACCAAGATGCATGATACTGGTGTTGCTCGAACCGTAAGAACGGTCGAATTTGAAGAAGAGATGCTTCAGCGAGTTGCCGATAAACTATCAAATAGCAAACGTGACGTCGCTAAGAATATGAATACGAGTAACGCTTGTGTCTGGCGGGTACTACATGAGCAACAACTCCATCCTTACCACTTCCAGAAAGTTCAAGGTATGACTGCAGCCGATTATCATCCTAGAGCTCAATTTCGTCGATGGCTTCTGGATCACATCATTGCATAACCAAATTTTTTACGATATGTTTTGTGGACCAATAAAGCCTCTTTCGCAAGAGACGGTATTTTTAATAGTAGGAATAACCATGTTTGGGACGAAGAAAATCCTTATGCAATTTTTCCAAGAAAACATCAGAATCGTTGGTCTGTCAACGTATGGGCAGGCATTGTTTATGATTATTTAATTGGGTCATACCTTCTACCGGAACGGTTAACAGAACCTATTTATCTGCGTTTCTTGGAGGAAGCTCTCCCAGAAATCCTTGAACATGTTACACTAAACGTTAGACAGCAAATGTGGTTTTAGCATGATGGAGCGCCGGCTCACTTTGCTGTACAAGTACGCGAGTATTTGGCTCAGCGGTTTGGGCACCGTTGGATTATCAGAGGTGGATGAGAGTGTCAGAAGAGATGTCTCACTATAAGAAATAAGCCGGATATTTTCAGGAGAGTTCGTCAATCAATGTTTAAGAGACTAGATGCCTGTATTTGAGTTAAAAGCGTCCACTTTAAACTTTTATTGCAAAAAAAACTGTTCAATATTTTCTATCGTTGTTATTTCTTTCCAAAAAGTTTAACAGGCTTAACAACTTGCAAAACATGTAATATCGATCAAAGGTTATACTAACTATTTAATAAATACGATTCATTATTCTGGACGTAATTAGAACGTTACTTGTATTTCTTAAGTAACAATGCTCATGCTCGAAAACAAGGCTATTAGGATGGTAAAAGTTTGTCTATATATTTTAATAACACCCTGTATATTAAAAAATTGCTTATAGTCATTGTAAGTGACCTAGATGTAATTTTTTTAGAAGAATTTTCTGTTTGTTTTTAAGAGATATTTGTTGTGTGCAGTGTGTCAGTTTTAATATTTGAAATGAAACGTATATATACAGCTCTAAGAAGAATATTCTTTGGTAAAATCTATAGTGGATATTTTCCAGGTTAATTTTTTAACTAGGTTATTAGATAACAATCGAAACAATGAGTTGGATTATTACATTATTTTTAATATTTTTTACAAACAGAAACATAAAGAAACGTTAAAAAAATATTTTTAAAAAAGAAAATTTAAATCTAACTAAATAACACTAACTAAAAAACAAATCATTAAGGTTTTTATAAGAATATTGAAATAACTAAATATTTCCTTTTAGAATTTGGCGTCTATTGAAAAAAATTGTAAGCTTAATTTTAATTTAAATAACTTCTTTCTTAATAAAGCCAATAAGTAATATCTACGTGTATTAGAGCATGTCAGTTAAAAACTATTGCAAACATTCCAGGAACTTAAAACTTTTTAATTGCGTGTCAGAGTATTAGTTACACGAGAGAATTTCCACTTGAAGCCATTACAATGAGCATCCAGAGAGAAACCGCTCTTAGAAGATATTCAATCAATAGAGTAGTGAAAAAGTACATTTTATAGAAAATAGTTCAACTTGTTTAACATTGTTAGAGATCTATATGAAGTTTTATTGAAAAGTTCTTATTTAATTAATGGATTTTAACTAAATATATTTTTTGCTTTAGGATGCTATTAAATGAAAAGGAAATCATGTGGGTAAATATTTAAAAGGTTATATGGGTAATTAAAGTAGTCCTACTATATATGCAGCATAAAAATAATGAATATATTTAATTTTAATTTATTATTTTTATAGTCCGTTATAAGCTATTTTTAAGTTTTTAAAGTTTGTTTATTTTAAAATCCCTTATCATTTACTTCTGTTACATTTGAATAACTTTTTATAAATTACATACCAAATTTCGTAAATAAACCACTGGTGGGTTAGTTAGCAAATATTGAAGTTTGTCGTTCCTAGTTTTCATAATAACAAAACAATATCAAATGTAGTTTTACAGTGGTACTTAATCGTCTTTGCAGTAGTTTATCCAAATTAATAGCAAAAAGTATTAGTATATTTAACAACAAATAAATTCGAGTTAGAGTTCTATCAGTCTTACTTCCATATATTGTGAAATATTTAAGTAAATAATATGTAAAATAGAAAGGCAATTATTTGATCAATCAAGCTTTTGCTATTGTCAGCAGTAGGGTTTCCCCCCTCGTGCTCTCGATTAAGTTTTTTATCGCTATAAAGTGTAATCTAATAGCAACTACTATTCTACGGCCTATATACTAATGATGGAGTTGGAAACTGAATTAACTTTACCCTTTTTAGACGTTCTTATAAGAAATAATAAAGGGCGTCTCTAGATTTCAGTCTACCGCAAACCCACGCATACTGGCCAGTATAAAAGGGTGCCCATATTGTGCCCGTCACTGTTATTTTCAATAACAGTGACGATCTTAAGATGAAGATAGAAAATATCACCAAGGACCTTTAAAAAATGGGAATCCACCAAAATTGGTCAACACTACAATCAAGAAAGCAGCGGTAACAAAAAGAAGAGAACTACAAGATCCAGAAGAATCCTTAGAGTTTTTAACGATCTCGTACATCAGGGAAACTTCAGCGAAAATCAGGAGAATCACTAAGTTTAACGACTAAGTTAAGACGTCGAATACAACCATACGAAGTTTAGTGTCGAAGACCAAACCAAAAAGCCTAGTAAATACCAAAAACTGTAGATATGAAATATCATGTATATGCGGGCAATCATACATTGGCGAGACAAAACGATCCGTGGAAGTTAGGAAAAAGGAGCACCAAAAGTGTACCCGAACAGGAAAAGTTTCTAGATCAGAAATTGCAGAACATGCTTGATTCAATAACATAAATTGGGCAGAAGCAAAAATTCTATGTAAGGAACAGTACTGGTAAAAAAGAAAATTTCTTAAAGCAACGTATGTACATCAAGGAATCTTCAGCCATCCTAGTGCAAAAATTCCCAACATCTGGAGATCTCTACTGTCAAGACTCTACACGATATAGTGCATTTCACGCGTGGCCAAAATTTTCACATGACTACGCACATCATTAGTACAGTACTACGGGCTTATACCATAAAATAGTAAATAGTTGTTAGTTTACACTTGATAACGATTGGAGATACACACCAATCGAAACGTCGTGTTAAATTTAAAAATAAAGGGATTGCAAATTCGAAAATCCAGTTATTACTATGTACCAATAATATCTACCATCTTCAAAATTCATAATTTATTGGTTTACAGTCCCTTATAAGAAAGGACTAATGATGGATGGGCTTATTTCCAAAAGAAAGTTTTATTATCTGTCTGGTTATCCGGAGAGTCAGAAATGATTGTGATATGCTGATACTTCAAAATGAAACTTGGATTGAATTAAATGGTATGAAGCTAAATGGCTTCAATAAATCAGTTTGTTAAATCTGGCAAAAAATAAATAAATTCTGCTTGTAAAATTTTTACAGTATTTAATTGTATCAATAGAGCACTTTAAATATTTAAAAATTAATTTAGCTTCTGATGAATTTTTATATTGGCACCTCGATTAACGATGACTACAAGTTTGTAAGTTTTGTTATGCAAAATTTTAAAATGAATAGAAAATACTAGTTGTATTTTCTATTCATTTCATATATGTCATAATGGTTGTACGTGGTTGCCAACAAATGTAGCTAGTCGGCGATACATATAATTAATTTTGTACACCTGTCAAAACTCTTGCTTTTTACTTAACACTTTTGGTTAGTTCAGGTCGGGCGGCAACTAAACATAAAAACGTAGCCTTTATACATCTATAATAGCATCATATACTGAGATAAAAAAATTCATTACAAAGAAAAATATGTTTGTTACTTACTTATGTTTAATCCATAGGAAATTCTAAAATTTACTCCAAATTATACACATAACAATAACAAATAAAAATTACCATTATTTAGAGTGATATTGTATTTTTAATGCCATTTTAATGTTTTGTTCTATGCTAGCTTCGTTCTCATTTATTTTAAAATAATAAAATACATATACTCTTATAAATCTTTTAAATAAATTTTTGACTTCAAATTTTCCTGGTATTTCATCTCATCGAATAGAATTTTAAAAATGTTCCCTTTTACAAAAATGAACTGGCAATTGAGAACAATGTCAGACCAGGAAAAATGAAAATAGATTATTCTATTTACGGGAGTGACATAATTTCGTTCTCGTTCAATTTCGGAAGCCGTAACAAGTATTATGTGAGATTTCTCTTCTCGGTTAGGTTTAAACTGCCGTTTTCGGATGTACGACTGAGAAAATCGTATTATCGGATCTGCGACTGACCGTATAATTCTTTCAATATGAAACAGAATTTTTTACAAATTGTACTGTCAAAGGCAAAACAAGTTAAGTATTGTCTTAAAATCTTTCAGATAATAAAATAGGTATTTTTTAAAAGATTATTCACTCAGGTTTATTAAATTCCTTTTTAATATTAAAAATATTATTCTTGAATCTTTTTGGTCGATAACTAGCAAACACCCACTTTCTCCACAAAAAAATGAGAAAGCGCAATTACATTTTGGTCAAGAACATGTCTAGTGGATGACATTTCAGTGGAACCAGAACGTTTTTAGTGACGAATCAAATTTCAGTTTATTTTGGAGGGTTAGACCTTCATATCTAAAATTATATTAACGTTTTTTAGTAGCATCCACCTTCGTCAGTTTAAATCCTATTGAGAACCTGTAGTTAATAACAAAATAAGGCATAAAACATAGTATTATCCCAAAGTACCCTTTTCAGCACTAGAATCTATGTGGAAAAATAGCGGCAGCGGCGTGTACAATTTCATATAATAATCATCATTAAACACTAAACATACAAACTTATAAGAATATAGAACGAAACGAAAACCTCCGCCACTGAATTTTTCAATATTAGTCAGTACTTTTAGACAAAAGCAAATAACGTGTGGCACGATCTCTGTCCAATAACCGGTCCAATTTGAGCATAGCAAAGAGCATATTAAGCAATTAGGTGCGATTAAATTGCATCGACACACCCCTTTCTCGTGACGTTGCCAGTTTAACTGACACGGATAAGATTTTTCGAAAAATGTTAATAGTAAATTATATGCAGTAATAAGAAAATATAGTTATTAAGTACTTCTTTTCTATATTTCTTTGTGATTGTACAACATTGAATTTTAAATGAAAATAACTTTCCGTCCAGCTCAATTTAGGCAACGTCGACAATTTTTGTGTGAGTTTCTTTCGTACCCGCAAATTCGATAGCCACAGAATATACAGTACCACTTCACAATTAATTTTGAGAAGAAAATGTGTGTTTGTATGCCTATAAATAATTTATTCATTGAAGAAGTCAAGACAATGGACTATGGGAGGTATTGATGCGGATTTCTTGAAGAAAATAATTTTCTCTGCTGAGTGCTGAGGTAAATTTTTAACTGAATGGGTACGTCAATAATCAGAATTCCCGAACTGGGATTTCTGAAGACTCGTTTATAATATTCGAACTAATGAATCCGCCGCAAGTAGCATTTCTTGACTAAATTGTTAAGGCGCATACACATTGAGGGACCGAATGCGATCGAACAAATTCTTTCGAATGAGAAATTTGTTCTGCCATCCACATAAGACAAATTTATTTCAACTCATTCGTTTATCATTGAAAGTATTTGCAAATATATATTTAATAGGAAATATACAGTATTGTGCATAAATATAGCAACAAGCGATATTTCTTTACTTTTAAGTACACGCCTCTGTATTATTTATAAATATACCGAGATATCATAAGAATGCGAATGCAGAGTAAGGAACTTCATGTTTGTTTATTTAGACAATGTGCATAAATATAGCAACATTCTTGTTTCGCATTTATTTTATCAGTTAAATATTGATTTACCTGCTGTAAAGTTGTTATTTTTGAATCTCAGAATTAACTTAAAATGGGTCGCTCAAAAACCGTCTCTGGTGATGTAAGAAAAATTATTGTGGAGCATTACGAAAATGGTGTTAGGCAGAGTGACATTGCAAGAAGCTTACGGCTTCACAGGTTAATCGTATCCAGAGTTTGCAAAAAATTTCGCCTTACTGGATCAGCTGCACCGGCGCCCATTCCTGGTAGACCCAGAAAAACAAATTTGAGGATGGATAGGCAGCTGCTACGAATTTCCAAAGAAAATCCTTTTTTGTCTTCTTCCCAAATTTTGGCAAAATTAAAAGAGGGTGGAGGAGTAAACCTCAGTTCCAGTACCGTAAGGAGAAGATTACTTGATGCCAACTTACCTGCTCGTCGCCTCGCCAAAAAACCGTTACTCTCAAAGAAGAACGTCAAGGCTCGTTTTCACTTTGCCCAATCTCATGTCCACTGGTCTGTAGCTGATTGGAAGAAAGTCGTATTTAGTGATGAATCTAAATATTATTTATTCAGGACTGATGGAGTGATGTACGTCAGACGCTCCAGTGAACAAAGATTAAACAAAAAATACATTTGCCCCACTGTTAAACGTGGAGGGGGAAATATTCTTGTATGGGGATGTTTCTCGGCTCGTGGCATGGGACCCATAGTAAGAATAGTGGGCAAAATGGATCGTTTCATGTACAAAGACATTCTGCAAATACATTTAGTGCCATATATGGATAAAGTCATGCCAGTAACAGCCATATTTCAGTATGACAACGATCCAAAACATGCTTCTCAATTTGTTACGAGTGGCTTTATCCGATGAAAAAATAAATGTAATGGTCTGGCCATTTCAATCGCCAGACCTAAACACTATAGAGTATTTATGGCATTACATTGACACCAAAATAAGGCACCTAACATGCTCTAATACAAATATTCTCTTTGAAATAGTGGAAAAGGCTTGGAAAGAAGTGACCAATGACTATATTATGAAATTAATTGAGTCCATGCCAAGACGATGTGCAGATGTTATAAAGGAGAAGGGGTACTACACGAAATATTGAATTGATTTTAATTTAGTTGGGTTATATTTTTTGTAGAATCAAAACTATTTTTTGTTGCTATATTTTTGAATAATAAATTTGCATAAAACAATTTGGTGTTTTATTTATTATGATACAAGAAATATGATAATATAAAAATATAAAAAGGCTCTAACTATTCTTGTAAATAATATATAAACCTTACTTGTAAAATAGATACTAAAAGATATATAACAGGAAAGTTCAATGTTGCTATCTTTTTGCACAATACTGTAATATTTTTGCGCATCCTAGTGGTTTTAGTTTCTGACGGCATAAACTTGTCCGTCAAGAAATCTTATCCTTGAATGAGTTAGCTATTTTAGAATATGCTCTCTGTTTCTGAACTATTTATGGTAAAATGACCTTGCTTTTGTATAAAAATGGATTCAATTTATTACGAAGCGTATATATAACAATAATAATAATAATAATAATAATAATAATAATAATAATAATAATAGAGGTGTAACTAACCTAATAGAGGTGTATATAGAGGCATACTCTACTAATTAGGGCTATGTGCAAAAGTTGGAAGCTTCCGAAATGTGAGGCTATCGTGAAATGATCAGGATATCTTAGATGGACAGAATACGTAATATAGGCGTTTTACTTGAGAAAGACTTTAAAATTTTATTCAACAATAAATGACGTAAACTTGAATATTTTGGCCTCATTTTGAGACACGAAAAATGTAAACTTTTAAAGCTTATAATAAAAGGCAAAATCAAAGGCAAAGGTGGGGGAGAGGCTCAGGTGGTAGGCGTACTTCCTAACCCAATAATCTTAGGCACTGGTTTATTGTTAATACAATGTCGCTTTTCAGAAAAGCAGTGGAAAAGGTGCAAATAACGCTAATGATAGCCAACACTTAAAGAGAACATAGTATTTGAAGAAGTGCGGATAAACCATTGCTTAAAGATAGGAGCTTTAGTGACAAATAAAATTTTAAGTACTTCAAAAGTAAGCATTTACGTACTCTTTTATAAAATTTTTGTACTGACAAATTGTAGAGTTGACAAGGCCAGGTCATCTAGTTTATAAGGTCTGATGATGCTTTATTAGCGAAACATGTAACCTTCGGGATATATATAAAGGATGTTTTGAGATCGAGACTTGGGGTTTTTATTTTTTCTCTACTTACAAAAAAATAAAAACCCCACGTAAGTCTCTGAGATAATGTACGAGTTTTTTCAACTTCTTATATTAGATGGACATATTACCCATACAAAAAATATTAAAGCTAGCTTGTGAGTATGACATTATAATGCTATCCTTACCTGCATCTCCAACCTTTAGAAAGATGTTTTTTCAAATCTCTAAAAAGCAATTTTAATGAATCCTTCTTTGCGTGGTTAAGAAATAGTCTGGGAAACCCAATTAAACAAACTACTGTATCCACACTATTTAGAATTACATACCCAAAATCTGTTCGTATGGTTTTGAATAGTTTTCAAAATTTTGACTATGCAGGATAATAATTTTCTATTTCTCAGTTGAAAATCATAAGCAAGAAGAGCTTTCTGTAGTGGCTACATAAGAGAGTGGAGAAATCCATAAGGAAGAAATAGGGAGAATACAAATAAAAATAGAATACCAGAATATAAACCAAACGTGTTTAAATATGAATTATGGGTGCTGGAGTTAATAAAATTTAAAAAAAATATCTATGTGAAACTTGAATAAACACCTGAAAAAAAGTGTTATGAAAACTGTTTTATATGGTCTTTTTTAACAAATACGTCTTTAGCTACCTTATTCAACCTTATGTAGGTACAATATTTACTGAGTTACGAAAAGATCTGACAGAAAAAAAGTTAGGAAGTCAGGAAAAGATATGCGATTAAAATAATTTGTTAAATAAAAAAACGTTAAAGAAAAAAAGGACAAAATTTGTAAAAACGTACAAAACGTAAATCTTTGTTATGTAATTTATAATCAACAATGAAAAATTATACTGTTACTTAAAGAATCTAGTCGTGAAACTTTAAAAGCTTTAACGCAAGAATAAGAGCAGCGTGTCAAAAAAAAATCAATAAATATTTCGAAACGTCACAGGAGATTTGCAAACACATCGTATAATTGTCCTCAAGATAATTTTAAACACCTGTAAAATTAGGACATTTTAATATTTTTTATGTTTTATTACAACTCAGATATTGGAATCAATTTGGCTTTTTTTCGTGATTTATGTATGAAATGGAACAATATTTAAAACAAGGTATCATTTAGCTCCCCCATTTAAGACTTAGGGGATTGAATTTACCATCCCTGGGGACTGGCTATAATTTGACTGAAAATAAGCGCGTAAAATGTCTCCCAAACAAACAAGGTGTACGTGTTCTTGTATTTTGTTTTTTTATTTTTTATTTAGGCTAAAATATTAAGGATGATATGTTCCTTTATTTTAAGATATCAGTTATATTTTTAAATCAAATATTGTTTCATTTTGAAGGTGGTATCTACTTTTAGTCTTTTATTGTAATGGTAAATAATAAAGGTTTTTTAAGAAATATTAAAGTAAGAACTTAAATTAAAATATTCCAAAGAAAAATTCTTTACTCTTGCTGATGATATTAAACATAAATAACATATTTTTATGATATTTTTTTTTTATAAGCCCTATTGAACTTTCTATTATTTTAAGTTAAACTCGGCTTTTTACAAAATGATATTTCAAACATTTCCGAATTTATCTCCGTTAAAGTAATTCTGCTTCGTGATTCCGCTCCCTCATTCTAATCGGATTTATAACTTCAAAGGAGCGTCTTACTTGATTTCAATTTTCTCTTTTCATTTTCAGTCTATTATATCTACCAACTAGCTACAATTTAATTAAAAAAAAATAGTTAAAAATGTCATTTTTATTATCGTTGCTATTTTAACATTCAATTCTTGTTCGTTAACTTTACTAAAGCCCTCCCCTATCGTGCAATGCATCTCGTGTTCCTGCAATACATATTCCTATATTATTTTATCATTTTTCTTAGAAAAATTTTTGGAACTCGTCCAGATATTTTAAAATGGAGTTTAATATATCATACATGGAACTGTCTGAGCAAATTTTGGTTTAAAAGATATTTATATTTAAAGTTTTTGGGAAAGGAAAACTTTAGGAAAACAATATGGCTTACTGTCTGGCTTACTTTTTTTATTTAGTTAAGTTAAGTCCCTAGGAATGTTCCAGGTGTTGACTTATGGGATAAGCTTGCTAAACAACTGTTATGGATTTTGTAATTTGTTTTCTTTTTTCTCTATCTATTTATTTTAACTTCTTATTTTTTGTTTGTTATTTGCTTTAGTTTAGTTGTTAGTGGAGATAATATTCTATTAATTCTAAATACATTTGTAAAAAATTATTCTATTTTCTAAAAAAATAATAAATAAACTTACACTCTTAGATAGAAGCTCCTGGATCTGTTCCTGTAAAAGCGATCGACCTGAAATAATTCTTAATTAATTACAGGCATATAGTATTAAAGGTATAAAGAAAAATATGTACAAATTTAATTGATTAAAATCAGATTTCTTTTTTATAGGTTTTTCTTTCTGTAATGTTATAAGTTTCTTTGACTTCTGAAAGCATTTTTAATCCTTATTTTGATAAATGATTTTACTACGAATAATGTAGGAAGATATATTTTGTTTATAGATAATGCAACCATATTGTCGCAGTGTCTTAACTTTTCAGGCCTGAATTATTAGAGTACGTCCACAACGGCGCACCGCCCTAAGCCTGTACCATAGTATCGCCCCTGCCTCGCACAGAGCATTGCCGACAAGTGTCCACGTTGGCGCACAGCGCACAGTACGTTTTCCGTAGTAATTTGTTTTTACTTTTAAACATGGCCTCATCATCTTCAGATGAGGATGATATTTTATTAGATTCTAACTTAACAAAGTGGTATTTAATTAAAAATAAACCAAGGATGTCAGTACACCCTTTAAATAAAAAACGAAGTTACTTTGGAGAATTCCATCACCTTTATAAGAATTTAAGAAAAGATGGTCGACGTTTTCTTCCACAACTTCGATAATAATATCGAATTATGATGATTTCTACTACTTTTGTTCCAGATCGCCTCCCTGGTAAACATACTGGTAATTAATTTATCCTTATCCATCCCGCTAACAATTTCAAAAACAAAGCGAACAACCACGTGCGAGGCTACGAAAAATACTAAGCTCAATCACCGAACATAAACTAGAATAGAAGGATCACTCTAAGCGCCGCCCAAAATGTTGCCTTTCTCACTCGCTTTCTGATGCTACTCTTTTTTGCTGCCCGGTGGCGACTGCGTTATACAGGGGCGTCTTCAATATTAGAACTATAATAGCGTTGTGCGGAAATTTTCTACTTTAAAAATGCCGGCGATATGTTGCGTAGATGGCTGCAGGAGTAAAAGGGGATATACATTTTTTTTAAAATAAAAATGGATTAGTTTACAGAAAAAAATACACGCTTTTCTTTAGTATTTCTTAAATATCTCGGAAAATTGAGATCCTACAAAAAAATTCAAAAAGTGTCAGCGATTTAGAGTACATATTTTTTTTAAATCGTGATTTTAATCTAAAAAAATGCAAAATTTTTGGTAATATTCTGTTATTAGTGGTGGTTTTTAATAGTGAAAGCTATCCGATTTATTATTAGTTGCATTGCAATCATTTGAATGATATAAATTTTAGCCACTTATACCGTCTAACCATACTTAAAACTGCATTTTTTTCGTCATTAAGGGTGGTTTTTAAGGGTTTAAGTTTCAAAATATTGATGTGTACTATAATCCCCAATGTAAAACTATATTTATTTTGCATATTTATATGAATTCTAGGTTGTAAAACACCTATTTTCGTTTTATTTGAATTTTAGTGGTTTGTTCTTTCATCCCCTATTTAAAAAGCAAATAATTAGGCATTTAATAAGTTTTTTTATTTAACTGCCTTTTTATATTTCACTGTTACCGAGTTCCATATGCTGAGTGTTGTTATCACATTATTATGTAAATTTTATTAAATATTTAAAAAATGGGTATATTAACGAAGTTATTATTAATTAAGTGTATGTAATATTAGGTAGGTAGTTTCTAGGTCAGTTAAGAAAAGAGCATGAAAGGGACGTAAAGCTAAGATTTAATTGTGTACATTCTAATAAACTTAATTTTAAAGCTATCTACCAAGTGTTTTTCTTACAGTTATTTGTTCAAAAGAGATACTTAATAATATTCTTTCAATTTCATTTTAACAATAATACAAAGTGCCTTTAATTTCAAAAAATTCCATATATTACACGCTGCCCGCCGCGATGTACGAAAATATTCCTTATTAAAAATGTTTCAAACACCCCTTGTATCGTAAAGGATTGCCGCCGAAACTAAATAATGATTTACGACCGCGTAAAAAAAGTCGGCACTGTTTAGAAGTCCCTACTTCAAACGGCCGCAAGAGAGTGAACCTACTGTCTTGTTCTTTATACTGTGGCTCAATTTACTGTGCGATGCGCCTAGGTACAAGGGCAATGCGAAGCGAGGGGCAGTGCGCCGGTATGGCCGCACGCATTGAATTTAATAGTTAAGTTTGCTTAGCACACGGATGCTGAGGTACAATGCTAAGTGAAGTGCGATGTGTGATGCTTCGTTATGGCCGCCTACTTAGGTTGAAGAACTGATGTCACTTTATCCCTTTTTTGCTAAACTTAACCAAAATTTACATATTTTCATCTAGGTATTATTTAGGGCTTCCTTCAGTCCATATTGTCTTAATTGAATGTCGACCAAAGAGAAAAAATGTTGATTGTGATGAATTTAAGTGCAAAACATAAATAATTGCTATTTTAAGGAAAATCTTATTTTCTTATGCAGTGACATTTTCAAACAATTTCAACCAAGAAAGTGGGATCTGTATAATCCCGATCAGCCTATCTTTGATGTCAATCTTTCGAATATGCAAGAAACTAAATTTGTAATATTTTAAATATCATTAATATTTTCATGTTTTGCGGATGACCTCAAAGAGATCGAAACGTTGACATAATATGCGGACATGGTTGTCCAAGAATGTTTTATTTATGTGGTGAATACAACAAACACTGATTGTGCAAAAGTAATCTAAGGTCACGAAAACAACTGAGATAAACTATAACATAATAAAAATAGAACGAAAATTAGGTCGACATTGAAATACTTATAATTACGTCCCGTATTTGAAATTTTTATTCTCTAGATACCAGCGTAATATGAGTAATGGAAACAACGAACTTTAAAACGAACTTTTTACTACCCCAACATCGATCAAATTACTGCACTAATACTTACACAACTTACTACATTATCGAGTCTGCATGTCTTGGTCATTGCCAGGCTTTTTAGGTTTCAGGAACTCTTCCTTTAGAGAACACAAAGTATCATAAACGTCCTTATAGGTTGGCTTTTGATGTAACGCTTTTTTTATAACCAGGTAGACAAACTTTTTATCAGTCTCTTCATCGTTTGTCTTTAGTGCTTGCACGACTATGGTATTAGACCGATACAGCTCTTCAATTTTTTCAAACTTTATGCGGAATTCATTCAGATATTTACAAATCCTTAGCAACACAATGTGCTAGAGCATACTCTGCTATAACAGTAAATAAAAATAAAAAGTCTTGCTGTATTTTAGAGGCCACGCTGTACTAAGTCTTTCGGCTATTAGAATGATGAGTCATGAATTTATCAAATGTTGAATCATGAATGTATTGGTTGTATTTGCCGTAGCTCAGCATCTTCATGGGTTCTATAAGAATTTAGTAGTTCTATAAGTTCTCTTCTAAGGTTCTGTAATAGGAAACTAGTCAGTTAAATCAAGCTTCACGACACGGGGCTTTTGTTTCCTTATGAAAGCATCGTTGATGACCTCTCAAGATGATTTAATGACAGACTATTTGGTCTCTTAGGTTCAAAATCTCTCCAGACCTTTGTTCCACATAAGAAAATAAATGCTTCACTATCTGCCTATTTTTGTTATTTACCCATGATCTAAAATTGAGCTGAATAATCAAATCTCCTGATGATTATGACAAATTACTTAATAAATAACTTGGTAGTTTTGTGCGAAAGAAATAGTATGGAACTTAATCCAGCTAAATGTTACATTATGACATTTCCTCACAGATATACCATTGATTTCGACCATATAATTGGTAGCTATACCCTCTTGGGTATCATTCTCATGGGTATCACAGTTCTCTCATCACTTATACAGGGTGTTTATTTGAAAACCACGGATTTATCGAAAACCACTGTTAAAAAAAAAAACGCCGAAAAACGTCAAAAGGTTTGTCAAGGGGGACAACTTTCTAACCTAAAATTACTTCACCACCTTTCACCCATTGCCCCCCAGGGTCATCCCGTAAAAAATTTTAAATGGCAAGGGGTATCGAGTAAAAGCTTGTTTAAAAGGTCTTTCAAAGTCTTTTATTTTGATGTTTCATTTTTTAAATCGGTCGATTCGTTTTTAAGAAAATTAGAAAAATCTTTGTTTATCTTAATTTGTTCAGATAAAAAACAAAAACATGAAAATATCAATTTTTATTTCAATAAGTATTCAAAATGTTGCCCGTTTTTGGCCAAACGATGACATAGCGATGTTCAAATTCCTGACGGACATTTTCAAAAACATGTTGTGGGATATCATGGCAGCTGTCGATGATGCGTTGACGAAGTTGATCCAAACTTTCAGGTTGCGGAGTAAACACAATAGATTTTAAATGACCCCATAGAAAAAAGTCTAACGGCGCTATATCAGAAGATCTAGCAGGCCAGTCTATAGGCCCCTTTCGCCCTATCCATTTATCTAGAAATTCGTCGTCTAGCCATTGCCGAACGGGAAGAATATAGTGAGGAGGAGCGCCGTCTTGCTGGAAATATACTTCAGCCTTAGCAAGTATAGGGTTTCCATCATCATCGATTTGATTTTCAATGGATTCAGTGATAAGCGGATTGATGGTATTTTCCAACATATTCAAATAAATGTCTCCATTTAATTTTCCGTTAATAAATAATGGCCCAATCACTTTATTTCCTAAAATGCCTGCCCATACATTAATTTTTTGAGGGTACTGGGTATGCCCTTCTACAAATGCATAAGGATTTTCATTGCTCCAATATCTACAGTTATGCTTATTAACAAATCCATTTAGATAAAATGTGCATTCATCGCTGAAGCAGATATTCTTTACATGAATAGTATTATCATTAATCGCTTCAGTTATTTTTTCACAAAACTCAACTCGTCTATTGAAATCGTCTTCGGTTAACTCTTGCAATTTTTTCATTTTGAATGGATGAAATTTATGAAGTTTGGTAACTGTCTGAACAAAGCCTAATGAAATACCAGTGGCAGCAACAATTTTGCGTAATGAAGTATTAGGATTTATTCCAAAATGACCCAAAACTTCAACTTGAGCGGCTTCATCCAAAATTCGCCGATGATCACGTTTTTTATTTGCAACAGATCCAGTTTCAGTAAACTTAGTAACAAGGTCCAAAACATACCTATGCGAAGTTATCTTCTCCGGATGTCTGGCGTTAAACGTGATGGCAGTTTGCCGAGCACATTGATTTTGGGCACCATAAATTAGAATAATGTTCACTCTTTCGGCTAGTGTGTAAACCATTTTGGAAGTAAAATCTTCAATTCAACAAATAAATTTTTACTATTCCAAGACCGTCACAAATGTAACTGGGGGGCAATGGGTGAAAGGGGGTGAACTAATTTTAGGTTAGGAAGTTGTCCCCCTTGACAAACCTTTTGACGTATTTCGGCGTTTTTTTTTTTTAAACAGTGGTTTTCGATAAATCCGTGGTGGGAAGTTTTCAAATGAACATCCTGTATATATAATGTTATTAATAAGGCTTTGCAAATACTTGGTTTTGTTAGGAGGTGTGCTCACAACTTTACAAATACTGTCACTTAAAAAACACTCCACTGTGCTTTGGTTTGCTCTCATCTGGAGCACGCTTCCTGTATATGGTCTCTTTTCTATGAAATACATAGTGATGCACTTTAACTAGTTATTCACACATTTTTAAAATAAATAGCACAGAAAAAAGAAATATTTTGAAGAGTGCTACAATACAATGATACTAATATACTTGATATGCTAAATATGGCCAGCATCACTGCCGGTCATAAGAATTCTTAGATCTTATAGAAATCTTATTACCTTTTACAATATCCTACATGGGAGATCTGAAGCTATAGAAGTACTTCCAAAAAGCAATAATTAAATCAAATTTTTCATAAAAAGCAAATTCATGTTTCTTTGAGACCAAAAAGAGCTACTGATAGTTTTGACTACTCAATCCACCGTACTAACTATGGTCCTAATCATATGCTCAATAGAACATTCAGAATAGTAAACCAACATCATATTATTTGACCTTTTTGAATCTTAAAGTAAATTCCTATGTCAAGTTTTAGTAAATATTAGTTAGAACTTAGAAATATTAATACCTAATCATCTTCTGTGAATTCTGAAAACCGTCAACCGTCTAGCAATCACTTGCAGGATACGAGCCTGACATTTATTTATGTTCTTGGCGGTTTCTCTCCATCAATGAAAGAATCCGTTTCTTCCAGTGTAAAAGACCTAGACTTTTTTTCTTTTTATTCTTTTTCTAACTGGCATTGTTTTCCAAAATCGCAGAATTCTCTTTTAACGTTTCCCCAATTTCACGAGTTTAAGAATTTGTTTGTCAAAATTTAAAAAAAAGGTTTTATCTTTAAGCTTATTAACTTTAAAAATTTGCCAACGCTTGCTAAGAAATTTGGAAGGAATGCAGAATAAAAACAAAATTTATAGATAACACAGTTACTTAGAAATGACGAAAATAAACGCGCGTACATTTCAAACCTTTGTACTGGTAACAATTTGTGTTTTTTGTATCTACAAGCCTTGTCTTTGTGTCTTCCACAGTTTAAAATGGGTAGAAAAAAAATTGCGATCCGTCAATGCGTAAAATAATTTTTACGCTAAGGGAAAAAGGTTGGACTTATAGTAAAATAGCTGACCACCTAATATGTTCAAAAAAATGGTTTTCTATGCACTCAAACACATAAAAGAACATAAAACGTACGAAAATATTCCACGCAAGAGAAGATCTAAAAAAACCTGCCAACGAACTGATGAAACTATTATTCGAATGGCTAAAATTAATCCATTTTTAACCTCCAACCAGAATAAAGAAGAATTTTCTCCAGGTATCGCGAAATCATCACGAACTATAAGACGACGACTTAATGAGGCCAACCTGTTTGGACGAGTAGGTATCCCGCAAGAAACCACTGCTAAAGAAGAAAAATCGCCAGGCTAGATTAAAATTCGCTAAGGACCATATTAATTGGACCATAAAAGAGTGGAAAAAAAGTATTATGGTCTGATGAGACAAAAATAAATCGCATTAGTAGTGATGGTACAATATTTGTGAGAAGACCAAGGGGTGCGGAAAATAATCCGAATTATACAACCAGCACAGTCAAACATGGAGGTGGAAATATAAAATTATGGGGATGTTTTTCGTGGCGTGGTGTTGGTTCATTAGTGAAAATTGACGGTATTCGTGACCAAGAAAAATATAAAGATATTATGGAGAACCACATGTTGCCGTTTGCTGATAAAACTTTGCCGGTATCTTGGGTTTTGCAACAAGACAATGATCCCAAGCACACGGCTAAGTCTGTAAAAAATGGTTTGACGATAACCATGTTGATGTACTTGATTGGCCCTCATGTATGATTTGCTACAAAATATTGATTTATTTAGGGTTTAGAGTTCTTATTTTGTTTTTTTAAATTGATAATTCTTTGGTTTCTAATTAGTTGTCCAATTCAATATTTGTATAATAAATTAACTTTTTTTTAAAAGTATATATGTGAAGACAAATCCACTAAATTTATGGTAATATTAAAGGTAAATGTTAGTTACGACAATGGGCGAGAAATCTAAGAGCAAACAATTTTATTTAAAAAGATTTATGATTTTTATTAATTTATTCAAACTGTTTCTAATTCGTTGGCCACCACTGTACATGCAACTCTTTTAACCCTTATAAAATTTTCAATTGAAAAATAATATAATTATTAAATGTTTTTATTGAAACACGGTTAGACTAAAAAGTGCTGTAGCATAAAATAAAACAAAAATAAAAAATAAATAAAATGCTACCAAGCTTTTACCATCTAAAGAGTTTGGTTCGTAGAAGTATTTTATTTTTCTTACTTTTTTATTATGGTAAATACGGGTTTCCTTACTTCTTTAACTTAAAAAAAAAAATCTATAAACTTACGCCTAAAAATTCGTTGCATTAAATTTGTTTGTTTTTTTAATTTTTGAAAAAGAATTCAAATTCCCTAGTGAATAAAATAATAAATTTAAATGGAATGTTACAGAAATGTGTGTAAAAACATTTTCAGTGCTCATGTGCGATGTGCGACATGCATTTTGTTTACGGACTGGCCAACGGCAATTTATTAGCATCCAGGCCTCTTTATGAGGAAAAATATCCGAGTCGAGCTCTCCCGCATTATACGACGTTTGTACGTCTCCATCAACGACTTCGTAAAACGAGAATTTTTAAAAGATACCAAAAACAGCAATTCTTCAAGTAACAGAAAATGTGCTTTATGCAATTTAAAAAAATCCTACAAATTCTACAAAGATTCCATTTAATCGTAAATATAAGATCATCTACAATTTCATCTCTGATGTTCTTAGTATATTCAGCGCGTACAAGCACTATTATCGACTGATTTCTCAGTTTTAAATTTTTCGAGGTAATTTATGTCATTGCATGCAAAAAATTAACAAAAAATAACTAGTTGTCCAAATATTATTTATTTATTGCCAGAGAAACTAAAATATAATAAATTTTTATAATAATTATCTACGAGCGGATGAGATTCTACATGCAATTGTAGAAAGCCAGGTCAACACCGTTGCAGATTATTTGATACCCTTCTTTTTGCCACCGGGGTTACTAGAGAAGTTATCGTCATTTTCTTGGAAATGATTTGACCATATTTTTGGATTATATTCCATACCAGTTTAAGATTGTAGTCAAATATATGTAGTTCATGTACCACGGTGCTTTACCTAATTTTAGTTTAGTGGCACGTGAATATTTGAGCACACTATATCCAAATCATTGGATAGGTCAAAGTATAAAAAAACAAGTAGATAGCGCCTTCTACGAGTAGAGGCCTAAATACAAATCCAGATACAAATTTAGATTTAAAAATCAGCATAATTTTAAAAATTATCTACAAAAATTGAAGTTTTACACCCTGTTTGAAACCCTTAGTACTGAGACACTCTGTATATTAATATTTTTCCTAGTTCTAAATCTAATGAGAGAATTTTGATGAATAATTTGAATTTTTTGAACTACATTAAAAGTGTATTGTAAAATTACAATGGACGCAAAATATTTAAATATCCGCATAATCTACATGAGAAAAAGGTAATAAATTATGCATTGTATAGCCATAGTAAAGCCAAACAACGGTCAAAAAATACACCGACCAATTGGGGCCTTTTACTAAATAGGACAAATTAAAACGAATCGTTCGGAATAAATCTAAATTTCAAAATAGGAACTTGTCATTGCGTTCCGTTTGAAATTTCCACCGGAGGGGTTTTATTATAAATAAAACATTGTACGTCAACATTTATCGTGGAAATTAATTGTGACAGGTGATGAAAAGTGGAATTACAAATTAAATTTAATAAAAGATTTTATAGTGTTGATTTTCGCATAATCGAGTAAGCTTTGAGCATTAATTAATGTTGCTTCGCTTGTTTTAAATAATGCTAAACCTTAGATTGAAAACCTTGAAAGTTCCGTTCTACTAAATTTTAATTTAACCAAATCTGATTTTATTTTATCTCTCTTGCGCTTAAAGATAATTCAATTTCTATGTCGCTCCAGCTGTCAGCAGCCTCTCGTTGACTGTGCCTCAATTGCACGAGAATTTCCGGAAGATGAATGGGCAAAAGCATCGTCAGGCGGATAGGTATGACAGAAAACGGCGATTTACCTTATTCAATTTAAAGTCTTATTTAAACTGAAGATAAAGATTAATTTTTTACGTAATCCTTATGTTTGTATTGAACAAAACTATTTGTGTGCAATTTTGAAGTAAAATTTTATTCTAAAACCTGAAGTTTTATAAAAGACTATAAATTTTTTTGTTGGATAACTTTAATTTATGATTAATATGTAATCATAAATTAATCCTAATGTCTTGTTAAAAAGTGTTAGTCTTTTTATTAGTTTTAGTAGTAGCCAGTCGATTTTCAATTTATCATTAAAGGCCTTTCAAGGAACACAGAAGTATAGTTTCATAACGATCATTTATAAATCTAGCAATAGTGAGAATGTTACCAATCATCGTGGAGTTAATTATGACAATTTAGGGAATCATTGACTGATGCTATATTTACCGATTTTTCTAAGGCCTTTGACTCCGTTAGCTTTGTGCTGCTGCTAGCTAAAAAAAACGACTTTTATTCACACATTAATGTATCTTGAAATTA
Organism: Anthonomus grandis grandis; assembly: GCF_022605725.1. Taxonomy (NCBI): domain Eukaryota; kingdom Metazoa; phylum Arthropoda; class Insecta; order Coleoptera; family Curculionidae; genus Anthonomus; species Anthonomus grandis. The sequence continues at coordinate 15,120,989 of NC_065554.1, read as the reverse complement.
TGATAATTTGTGTAATAATAATTATTTAGATAAATTGAACTTGTTGTCTAATCTGGAAATAAGCTCCACCAATGTTATATTAATACTGTCAATATTAGATGTTAATAAAAGGAAGTACGGCCATATCTTTTAAGATACTTTAAAAGGAATTCAGGGGGTCTCTTTATCTACCACTGCTCCTGATTTTTAATTAATCATAAAAAATAGGAAAAGTTCCTGGTAAAATGGAAGTTGTCACATTTCTGTCGAATCTTTAAATCTCATCTATTTCAGAACTTTTTGAATAGTGTGTAGAAGCATTTTTAATGAATGCTTTTCAGGAATTTATTAGAGATAAGCAATATGGCTTTATTATTGGATGTTCAGTTGATATTAAGTTTCATTTAGACAAACCATTTTTTTGTCTTTGTTTGTATTATCTAGGTGTTTTTAGTCCTTTGGTGTCTTGTATCAGTTATTACTTAACTAATAGTGGATAACAAGTAACAATAGGTATTTACATATCTAATATATATTTGGTAGCACCTTTGCCCTCTGCTTTTTTTCCATTTACCAATGCTATTGGACTCTACAAATTGTCTCTCCAAATTATATTATTCCTCTGCATAAAGACATTTATAAAATTGCACCTTGTTGTTAACTAAACGTAGTACTAAATTCATCATATAAAGAGACCATCAAGATTTAGGGGTCTTTCTAAACTTAGATTCTAAGCTTATACATAACCTTAATTGATACATGCTTATCATTTTTAAAGTAGAAAGGTCTTTGAAGTTTATGGAGAGACGACAAAAGGACTTTATTTTTTATTTTTACATATTTCCTTTGTGTAGGTCTTCCTAATATAATCTAGTCATCTAATTACATGAATCATATGAATTGCATTGAGAAAGTTCAGCATAAATTTATTTTCAAGATACACATCTAAAATTGGATACAGCTTTATGCACTGATTACACTGCTGAGTTGTTTGCTTAAAGACCATAATGGTATTATAAGAACTGAATATTTAGGCACTTTTTCAGTGCAGGTTATTTGGGAGAAACATCATATAGAACATTATCTTCTGGTAATACAATTATTAATTGTACAGGTGATATTGATTAATTTGCAAATATTTAAATAAACTTAGAAAATCTGTTTGAAATGCTATAGTTTTGGGTTACGTTATGTTTATATTATGCTACCGAAAATGTTTTTTTAAACAATAAATTTTATAAAAAAATAAAATATTTTCGTATTTCTTTAAATAAGTTAAGTACACGAGTTGAAGGAGGAGTTTGCCTAAAAAATCCTAAACTGTAGAAATTTTATCTATTTTGCATCTCTTGCCATATCGTCGCCTTACTGTGAAAAGTGCATAAGTCCAAAATGTGTAATTTTACAGGAGAAGCAAAAAACTGTATTTTCGGGGTTATATTTTAAAAAAGATGCAATTTTTTTACTGAAATTTATTTACTTATTTTAAAAATAGTTAACATTTTGATTTTTCATGTTTTTTTGGAAACTACCATGTAGGAAGGGACTTATGCATTTTAAGAAAAACACTAATCATAGAACAGAAACATTTATTAAACAATAACAAATTAAAATCTTTTTATTAAATAAAAGGTTATTCGTGCTTCAAGTTATCGTAGAAAGGATGATAATCTGCCTCCATTGTTTTCTTCAAAAACATTAAATTATTAAATTTTTCCTTTTTTATTTTTAAGGAATCTTTATAAAGCGGTGGTAACGAATTAAAGGGTAGAGAGACTCTACTTTTACTTTGCCTAATAGGTAATTCCTTAAAATTGTGCTTGTGTCTTTTGTAATCAATTTTTCCATTTACATTATATCTTAATGCCCGTATATCATTCACAGTGGGATCACCTGCTTTAAATCCTGGTCGAATGGACTTCACTAACTTAATTTCGTCAACATTCTTGAAATGTTCATGACTTAAATAATTAACTTTATAGGGCTTCGGCAATTTTCTCGCATATTTACAGGCAGCAACAATACAGCGGACACAGTAATATTTCGTCCTTTTAAATAACGTTCTATGGTGGAATGCATCGAGTCACATTCCATTTGGGTGTGACCCTTTACCAAATATTTTTGTTCAATACACACCTGGTTTATTACAGAAAGATTAAGAAGAGCATTTGATAATGTGACATTCCTATTCTGTGCTGCACATCCGTCGCTAATTAAAATGATCTTTTGATTAGGGGTAAGGTTTGGAATAATATCAGTCATGAGAAATTGGGAAATAATAGAGGAAAAACAATCTGCGGTTAGTTCTCCTTCACCCTCATGCCATACAAAGCAATGTCCTTCTTTGGTATGAAGATCAAAAATCGTAAAATTATGGACTACTAAATTTGTTCGATAATACTAAGCCGAAGCGTTCGACTTCGGGCAAAGGAGAACCGATTGTAGATCTATTGTGAATACTTTGTCGTCAGAAAGTTTATCAGATTCTTTTTCACTTCTTGCTTCATTTTTCTTTTCAATGTGCTCGATGTAAATTTGCTCTTCTATATTTTTTTGTTTTATGTCCCACGCATACATCACATTCATCTTTTTTTGAAGCATATAGTGCCAAATTAAGTTCGTCAAAAACTTCGTGAAAAGTCTTTATACTTAGAGCATTTATTTTGTTTTTAGCACATCAATCTTCTTTATAAATGTGGTACACTTCGGCTTTTGATCTAAAATGTGGTTCAAGATACCGTCTCGATGTTGTTTTGCGGCAGTAATGAGAGTCAAGCTTAGGCAGTGTATGAAAAAAAGATTTTAGGTTTTCCTTTTCTTTGATGAATCTTAAGTTTTTCTTTCTTGAAGTCTTATTATCACAATTTTCGCTCGACCTGGCATCACTTTTATTAGGACTTTTGGTGCCACTTTTAATCTATGCAGATATTGTTCTTACTGAAACTCCCAAAGTGTTGTCAAACAAAGTTTTACGGCACTTTGAGTGTTTGTTGTTTGGGAGTTGTTGCAAAACAAAGTTTGGCATACGCGAACTTGTTCATTTTTTGTATGTAGAAAGTATTAATACGAAATGGATCTTTAATGTCGTCTTCTTTTCTGTTTCTTGTTTGAGCTGTCGGCAGCGCTAATACCCTAGATGACACCTAAATTCTTTTCTCTTGCCATTTTAACTTCCAAAACTTCTGAAACATCTTGTCTCGTTCTAGGTCACTTATTTTAAAGCACTGAATTTTCGTATTTACTTTAACACATTTACACCTTTCCTTTACAGTTTTCTTTCCTTTGTTTATTTTAAACTCACTCGCCAACCATGTTTTCGTCTTTTTTTTATTCCATTATACTTCCACTGTTCAGGATTGCAAAATTTTCTTTTTTTTTTTCGTTTTCGGTTTAAGTCCTGGTTATCAATATCTTCACGTGAAGAAATTTATGCTTGTTCTTCCTCCTCCGGTAGTAGACCCTAATCACTCGCTTCACCATCGGTCGCTTCATTTTCTTCTTCTTGTTCCATTTCAAAACTGGAATCATGGTCTTCAACTATTTTAACATCTTCGTGCTCTGACACATTTAGCTCGTTCAAGGTTTTCGTAATATTTGGGTTATGTTCTTTTCTTTGGTCTGATTCTAATAAATTTTTACTTTCAAGTTCTTTTTCATCGGTTTTACTTATATTCTCTCCTACTTCCAAGTCAATTGTTGTATTAAAGTTCCAATGATTATCTTCATCTTCATTAATTATTAACAAAACTAGTTGATATTACCGCAGAACTATCAAATAATATATTTTCATCATTTAAAATTTCTTCTGCTAGTCGGCATTCCTCTAACAAATCATATGTTTTGCTAGCTTGAATATTATCGGAATTTTTAGGTGGCTGGTCTTCAAAACTCTCACTCTCCAGTAGCTCTGAATACTGATTATCAATCGAGTTTTTAATGTCTTGTAGGCCAATAGACCGTTGGAGTAGTTTATAGCCTCTTTTTGATTTATCCATATCTGAAAAAATACAATTTTTAAATTAATAAGTGGTGATAGAAATTGCTAGATATTGTTTATAATTATTAAAAAGTTGTGATGTTGTAAAGACTTGTGTTGGCACTACAGAAAAATAAGAATTTTTCCCGTTTAAGGATGCCAACAAGAGTTACTTATTATTCTAAAACCAAGAGGAGATCTAGAATGTAAAGCGGTTTAAATACTTGTGAATCTGGGATCTGGGGACCAAACTTAAATCAAAGTATTTATATAGTTGTCCATCAACGACGAAATTTTTTTAAAAATTATGTGCCTATCTAACTACCTACATTTAAAAAATTGGAAAAATTACTTATTTCTCAACATATTCAACCGTGCATAACTCCGCCCGTATGTTAAATAAAAATATATAGTTTAAGTTGTTATTTTAGTGTTATAATTTTTTTTAAAGAAAAGAAAAATATGGCAATATAATACGTACTTACCTTTTCAAACAAAAATCATAATTTTGTATACAAAAAGCCCTCATAAGTATAAAAAATAGATCAATAAGTTGAAAACGTAAATTCAATACCATTTAACCACAAACACGCACTATGTTAAAGAGAAAAAAAAACGAAAAAATAGGAAAAATAAATTTTTATTAATGGTACGCTGAATTAGACTATTATTAACAAAAAAGTCATCGCATATGTTGCAATAGTAAGTCAATCAATAATATAAATTTCACTAAGAAGGTCTTACTAATTTTATTTTTAAAAATTCCAAGGAAAAAAATACACTACTCATTAAGAAATTATTTAATTTTGAAATTTTAGTCACATAATTTCTTTCTTATTCAATATTTATTTTAACCTCTCGAGAGTCTAACCTCTCTCTTAATCATTTAATTCATTTTGATATTGGGTAGCACAATATTGGACACTAAAGTTTTCAATATAAGTTGGCACAGCTTGTTTCAGCTGCTTTATAGTAATTAGTGGAAATATTAGTTTTCATGTCAATGCGGCTTTAATCAATCACGGAAACAATGCGGTGCAACGTCATCTGCTATTCTAATAAAGCACAAATAATTGCATGTTCATGTTTAATAAGTGCCATTGTAAATAATTATTTGATGAATTTTATTGCAAATTCCTGAAAATAGTTATTATGTGAAAAATTATACATGCTTATTTATTTTAATAATTTACTTTAATTTGTTAGGCCAAATAAATTAATATTTTTAGGCCCTTTTATTATATCTAATGTTCTTTTGTATTCTCATTTTTTAAGTTTAGTATTAGCATAGTATTAACATTATACTTTAATGTATTCAATGAATATTAAATAACAATTTTGAAATATTAATGTAAGAGAACATAAAGAGCTTTACACAGGCAACAACATTATTTAGGTCAAAAGCAGATTAAAAGGCACACACATTATTATTTCATTACAAAAGTTCTAAAAGCTTTTGTTTAGTTCAAAACTAAGCGGCACTAATGCCCTAAAAATTTATTTTTTACGTTTTTTTTAAAATGAAAATTAAATTAATTTTCGCATAAATAATGTCCATTTGATACAATTAGATTATGCATCTGTTGACGTAATAACAATTTTTCTATTTTAAAGCACAAAATGGGGTTTAATCGTTTTAATTTTATTAAAACAGATGCAAAGGTATTTTGTTAGATTTACTTTTTAATAAAATTATTAAAGTAAAAAATAGAGAACTCAAAAATGAAATTCCAAATAAATTTTATTTAGCCTTAACTTTTAATACAAAAAGTCCCTTTGCTTTTTGTATATTATACCAAAATTATTACTTAATTAGTGAATAATATCTTGACGCAATAATTTGTTACTACTTTGTCTAAATATTTATGTTTTCAGGCATGTTTGTAACCTTAACTAAAGGGTATAAATGCAATAACATTATATTTTAAGTTAAAAATTAGTTTTTATAATATTCACATTTATAATGAAATGGGTATTAAAAAAATATTGTAGACTTGATAGAAAAATTTAAACTTATTTATAATAATAATAATAATAAATATTTTTTATTTGCAATCTCAACATAACAGATTCTGGTCTTTAACATTGTGGCCAAAACTTAAAAAAACTAACTAGAAAAAAAAATGTAGAAACGCTTGTAACAAACTAAGTTTAATTATACACACCTACCCAAAGAATTTAGAACATTAACATTAACATAGTACCTCGCACAAAAAAAAAACACGCGCATTAGTTACCCACACTAAACACAGATTTTCAGTTTCCACCCATACCCAAACTAACAATATTGACACTTCAATATTTTTACTCAGATAGCTGCTGACTCATCAGACGCACCATCATTCCTCTGCGAAAAATCTGAACTGACATCAAACCCAACTCAAAATTTATGCCCAAAGAGTTCATCTGATATGCAAAATTATAGGAAAAGGACCTTTTAAATAATTGAGTCTTATGTCTTGGAATATGAATTGTGTTTCTTCTTAAGCCCAAATGGTAAACATCATTTCTAAAAGTAATCTTAAGGTATAGGTAAGGTGGACTACGGTATTTAAGAATTTTATAAAAAAAAGTAAGTGAATGAGCAACCCTACGATTTTGCATATTTAACCACCCCAGCTCGGAAAGTCTATGGGAAATGCGATTATGTCTGCGTATGCCAAAAATTAGGCGAATACATGAGTTCTGAATCTTTTGCAATCGGCACCTGTCATTATAGTCTAGGCACCAACCGTAAACAACATCGCAATAATTGCATTGTGACAGCACTAAAGAGTCACCCAACATTTTTTTAATATCTTCACTTAGATAATGCATATGTAAGTAAATTAGATTTAAAGCAAAATACCCTTTTTTTAGAACATAAGAAAAGTGTTGATGAAATCGCAAATCACTATCCACTATTCAGCCCAAACTTTTGCAATTATCTACAAGAGGAATATTAGCATCACCCATCCTAATATTAATAGTGTTGCTGTTTAAAATATGGTTAATTTTTTGCTTATTACCAATAAACATTACAGACGACTTAGAAGGATTTAATTTTAGAAAATGTTTTGAAGAAATATCGCATATGGCTTCTAAGTCTTGATTAATTTTTGCTTCCGCATTTTTAGCATCTTCTGGCAGAAAAGAGTAATACAACTGAGCATCGTTTTTTAAATAAAAATAAAATCTAAAAGTATAAATAATAAAAAATAAGGGTCCTAAAAACCACCCTGAGGCACGCCATTATCAACTTCTAAGGGTTCAGATACATTTTCCTCTATCTTGACTCGCTGCACCCTACCGCTTAAATAAGAATTAATGAAATTAATAGCTTTATCAGAAAAACCTATATAGTGAAATATAGACTTTAAAATTTCGTGATTAACAAAATCAAAGGCTTTCGTATAGTCCAATAGAACAAGGGCAGAAATCATACCATCAAAGTATATAGATTTTTTTGTTAGACTGTGATACCATCATCCCTAGATCTTATGATGTCATCAATAACATCCGCCATTGCTGAGGCACAACTGAAATTCTTTCTAAACCCAGACTGTTTAGGGGGCAAAATATCATTAGCATTTAAAAAATTTCGAATTTAATTGTCTAAGATTCTTTCAAGAATTTTTGAAAATGTAGGCAGAATACTAATGGATCTAAACTAATTAAAATCTGTTGGATTATTTACCTTTGGCAATGGCATCACAAAGGCCTCTTTCCAACATTTGGGAAAATAGCTGCTTTCAATGCATTTATTAATTATATGCAATATAAACGGTATTATAAAAAGGCAGCACATATGAATTAATGTTATATTAAGATTGTCGATACCAAATGCTTTGGATTTAATGCTAAATAAAATGGAACATATATCATTATAACTTATTGTGCGAAATAAAAATAAATTTGAAACGGGCAAGGAATCATTTTTATAAAAATTAATTATTTCTTGACTATTATCGCTGCTAGGTACCCTACTGCTGTCAATAAAATAATTGTTAAAATTATGGGGATTCTTAAAAGCTCCAGGAATCTGTTTCTGCTTACAAGCTAATATTTTTCTTAATTCACTCCATTTTTCCCTATATGTACAGTTCCTAAATTTATTTCTATAAAAAGCTTTTTTTTCTGCTCTAACGGCTGTGATGGTATAGTTCCTAAGTTGCTTGTAATACTCCCACTTTGCAGGCAATTTACTTGTTTTGAAATCTTTTAGCGCTTTATCTCTTAGTTTTTGAAGAAGTTTTATATTGTCTGTCAACCAAGGAGAGTTTCTCTTTTTTCGCACTGTAAATGTTTTAACAGGAGCATGGGTATCAAACAATTTTATTAGGTTGGTATTTAAAAATTTTACTTTATCGTCAATAGATTGATAATCATATCTAAGATGAAGTGGAATGGCCTCTAGATCGGCCTGGAAGTTATATAACTTTATATTTTTTAGGGGTCAATAGGTCACGACTTTAGGAAGCACTTCCGGCACCATACCACTAAATTCAAAGAAAATGTCAAAGTGATCAGAAAACATAGAGTTAATAATGCCAGTTTTTAAAATATTTAGCTGATTAGTAAAAATAAGGTCGATAATAAAGCTGGTGCCATTAAAAATACGAGTCGGCTCAGCTATAACCTGCTTTAGATTAAAAATCTCACACAAAGAAATTAATTGGCGTGCATGGTTGTCATAAGCTTTTGAAACATCAATATTAAAGTCCCCGAGGCAGGTTATATGGTTAAAACTAGAAAACATATCAATTAGTGTTTCCTCTAACGTTAAGAAAAAATTTTAAATATTAGAATTTGGAGGTCTATAAATTATTCCAAAAATATGCGGTTCACCATCAATATTAATTTTTCACCACAGACTTTCTAAAAATTCATACATTTCAGACAAAGGAATTTCATAAGTTAATTTGCTCTGAACTAATGCAACAATACCGCCACCTCTATAATTTTGTCGATCATTTCTTATTAGTTGGTAATTAAGGATGTGTACAGCATCACTATCAATATCGCGAGTCAGCCATGACTCTGTAATTGCAATAAGATTCGAACAGTATTCCGCAGAAAAATCATCAATATGGGCCAACAGCGACCTACAGTTTATATGTGAAACCTTTACCAAGGACATAAATTAATGTATATATTAGAACCCGAGTAAATAAGTAAAAACAAAAATAAAAGAAAAAAAACCTGAATAATGCGTTTGAAGAGATGTTATGGAAAAAAAACTATATGTAACAAAGATTATATAAAAAAAAAATTAAAAGAAAAAAAAAGTAACTAAGAAGTTTAGGAAGTTAATTTGTCGCAAAGTTATCCAAGAAAAAGAGTTTTGAGCAACCAAATAATTACAAAAGTACCTGTCATTTTATTCACATGTATTAGTCCTTTTCACGCCTATTTTTTTAGCCCCACTTACACTTATATTAACTTTTGATAACACTTATTTAATATAAGTGTTATCATTATTATCATAGCTGATAAACAAGAGTATTTACTAATTTGAAAGGTCAGTGGCCAGAAGGCTCACCTCTAATATTAATATTCTGACCTCGCATACACATACTTAATATTAAATCATTATGAAATTCTCGAGGTAAATCCTCTCAAGCATGTGCCACAGCAAAACGAAAGTCCTGAATAATTTGTTGTGGTGTGGCAGTTTATTATTTTGTTGCAGCAATAAATTAGGACCTATTTCACATTAATGTGGAACAATTATGGAAAGCACCATTTTATCCCAAATTATTTCTGTATCAATTCGTTTTTTCTCCAAGTCTAATTTGACCCCAAAACATCATTGATCCACTACACTGTCTCAGTACTTTTCGAATCAAAATAAAAACGATATAAAATAAAAATAAAAAATCGACATTTGTCTGTAAAAAAAAGTACTACCCATCTTTTAAATCCAAATCTACCTCATCACGTCTTATGCAAATAAGTTCTGATAGTTTTATCCGAAACCTTCATGTACTCACAAGACCCGCTGTACCAAAACAGATGCCGGTAAAATGAGTTTTCTTTGGACCTGTATTGCGACAAAACGGTCTAGGAACCAGGAGAATCTTGACCCTCGTTTCCTTTAAAAAATTATTATTTTACTAAAAAACTTAAAACGACTCAATTGCTTTTTTTGTCTTTTCACTAATAACAAAGTTACCAATGGTGATACATAATTTGAATAACCCTATATTATATCTGTTAACAAAAAAAGTTCTATTATTGCTGTTGTTATATTGCCCTAGAGAAAATATTTAAAAAATGAGACAAAGGCTGTTAATTTAAAATTGTATGCACAATTAGTATGAAAAGATCTTATTTAAAATGTCTCTATTTATTTCGCCCAGACTTTTCTTAGTCTAAAATGAAACTTTTGTTTCAGCGAAACTTTTGTGGCTTTTAAAAACTGCCACCTGCTATTTCGAAATATCTTGAGAATCCATTGTTGGTAAAATTGTGGAAAAGTATGTTTCAAAAAGCTACAAGAGTATGAAATTGAAGCGAGGGTTTCCGGCGACATATTTTTATTGTTTCAGCCAGGGTTTTTGATTCTCATAAGAAAATTCTTGCATTTCCGCATATAAAATAGTAAAATTTATGCCGGGGAGGAAAGGGGTTTTTTAAATATACGAAATTAATGAAAAGAAAATGATTCAACGTTTTCAGCATGTAAGTGAAATATGGTGCAATTATAAGATGAGAATGATGGACAGGGAATTTCACAAATATAAAATTGTCGAGTGAGAACTAATGTGTTATTTACCCGAAATAGAAAAAATTAAAACAATACATAATAATAAAACTTATTCCGATCCATTCTGCACTTTTACTAACCTTAAATAGCGTTATTATTTTAAATAAACTGGATTTTGCAAGTTGCGTCTTTTTTTTAATTTTAATTATAAAATATTAAAGGCAAAGAGTTACGACGCCAGTTCTTTTGACTCTGTAGATTATCTTATAATTGTTTAATTTCACATTTCGATACAAAAAATACTATTAAAAGAAATACGTAAAACGCTTGTGCACAAAACTAATTTCATAAATAGCAGTGAAAAATTAATTTACCCAAACGTTATTTTTCAATTTTTTCATACTTCAAACAAACGCTCGATCCATATTAATATGTCAAAACAAATAAATTATAATGCCAATGGCATATGTCTAAGTCTGGTAATGTGTCCAATTACCAGAAAATGTTTAATCAAAAGTAAAGCCTAAAAACGGTTAATAATTTTAATCACTTTATCCAAGACTGTAGCTTATTTGCTGTCAGCATAGATACAGGACTGGATTTAAACCTACATCGACTAATACAACATTTAATATTCATGAGCTTTATTTTCACACATATGCACGTATCTTGTTTGGGAACGATTACTTCGAATAAGTAGGATGCAATATATCTATGTGGTACATAATAGAATGCCATCAACATATTTTAATGGTAATATGAGCAAATAGAACACAAAGCACCTTGCATATAGACGAGAATGACTTAGGTACGCCATATAATCCTAAACTTTCAACATTAATATACAGATAGTCAATTTTATATAAAAAGACAATTAGTTTCTTACATAAATAATAGGTGTCGGATCGGATACAATTAGATTATGCACACTTAATGATTGACATGACCTTTGTTTTCTGTTTTTAGAGCTGAATTTAAATCTGTTGGCGGCTTGCTGTACATATTTGGAGTTGTAAAATATAGAGCAAATAATACCTCCACGGATTAAAGGAGCATATGGTTTGATTAGTATTGGAAGACTATGCAAGAATTACAAAAAAAAAACACTTCAAGTATACTTCAAAGGAAAGAATACCCAATACATCTAGCTTTTAAAATATCTGATAATAAATATTCTGCACAACATCTGTTTCACAAAGATGCACTTATAGAAAATTAAAAACGGAAAAGTATTATTTATAAAGAATAAACAAATGGTTACTACATGCAGATATATTTGCAAACAATTTTTAAGTTTTGACAAGTTATTAGTTACCATAATTTTAATTACTTATTATTTCTTATTATCTTATATGACGCGTTATTTTTATTTAGCATTTATTGAATAGAAAACTTAGTAATCAATAACAAGAGTTAAATTCGCGCGTAAATTAGTTTTACTATTTTCAATTTGTTTAAAATAGCACTAAATATTCAATAGATTAAAAAAAAAAAGGAACCATATGTCTACTACAATATATCTTTTTACAATAGACCAATTAAAAAAATAACCTCTATCGAGTGAATAAGAATTTTAACATTAAATATTTTTTGTTTATACAACTCACTAGGATCAACTATAAAACTCTTGTTGTTGGGCGTATTTTAAATAGCAGTGCAATTTATCTTAGTTTTTTGTGTGCTATATCAAACAAGTATACTTATGTTGCATATCGAAATCTTTGTAAAATCAAAAAATGCAACGTTGTAAAAGTTGCGCGACATAAATTGATGCAGTATTTTGGTAATCTTAAATTAAAGAAATAACAATAGCGCCCAAGCAAAAAACAACTTAAGTGCCAGCATTATCACATTAGAAAGCTACAGTCTCTCACATTACGCTATTATTACGTATTACGCTAAGTATCATCAAATAGTCGTAACAGTATAAAGTGTGTTACATGTAAAAGATGGTTTCGTCCAGTACGAGAATAAGCGACAGCGAATTGTGGAGTATGCACAAAAACAACTCTACCCTGATTTGCAGAAAATATAAACTACAAAACGGTGTTGGTGCTAGAAGAAGCTGTAACTATAGTATAGATGTACTTGTAGAAGAAACCATATTAACGTCAATATAGCTAATGGAAATACAAGATAATCTTTAACATTCTTAAACAAACGTTTGTAAGAAGAACGTGAGAAAAAGTAAATATTGAATGAATATTGAACAATCAATTAAAGCTGAATTGGAATATGTAAAAAACTATATTCAGCAGCAGGAAAATATAGCAATACAGAATTTAGTTTAACATCATTGTCCAAGAACCCACACGAGAGTTTAAGTCATGTGCGGAAAAAAGCTATTAAGATTTGATATTTGTGGACAAGATATTTCAAATTGAGGATTTTTCTTTTATAAAAATAATAAAAAATGTAAAAAAATTAAGAGGTTGTACAAATTGCTTTAAGAAATCAAAAAAAGGAATATAAGGTACTCAAAATGAGCTCACAAAAAAGTAAGATAGCTGGAGTAATATGCAATATTCAACAAGCAAGAAATATTTTTATTATATTATATTGTATATTAATAAAAATATATAATATTAAATTATATAAATAAACCTAGAGTTTCAATAGGGGTACAGGATGGTAAAGGAGTAGAAACATATATGCTAGATTAAGGCAGGAAACAAATGGGATACATATCAAATCACATGATCTTACCTGAATTTTTCTGAAGATTCACTAAATACCATACTCTTAAATCTATATAATTTAAAAAGGCATTTAAATGATTTATTGACTTTTGATTGGTATCCCCGTAATTCATGACGTTTGATCACATGTATCATGAAAGTTTTTTGAATAAATGCAATAGTTTTATTTTTTATGTTAGGAGCTGTTTATTAAGGGAATGTTTATTAATAAAATAAACATTAATTACTAAATTTATAAAAGCAGTTTTAAATAAAAACAAAACCACTATAGGTTTTATTGGGTATTATAGGCTACCATCACTTAATAAAAATTACTTCATCTGTGAATTAAATGATCTCTTGACCGAAAAAATTATAATTCTTTGATATAGAAGTGTTTTATGTACTAATTTATGAAATAGGTTGAATTTCTGTAAACTATGCCACAAGAGTTCAAATAGTGCAACAGCCCTTCTGTATTAATAATTTTTCTATGTAATACAAAAACATTTTGAGATACAATCAAGAGTTATGCAGAGTGAAATATTTTTCTATTATCTTAAACGTTAAACTGCAAATAAATCCCTAATATTAAAAAATGATGTGAATGAATTAAGCAGGAAAATTGGAATTATATTTTACCATGCACTGATATGGATAGGTATTCTGATATTTTGGTAAATAATTTTAAGCATGATATTAGTATGGCTACTAAACAAAAATTTATTAAGTGTAAAGATAAAATTTTAAAGCCGTGAATAACATTAAAATAGACAACGCGATAAACTAAGAGAGATCAATGCAATACAAAATACTGTAGAAGCATATAATAACTATAGGACTTATAGAGATCAACATAGTATTCTATTAAATATAACAAAAAATATGTTTTATGCACATAAATTCTAATTATCAAAAAGTAATAGTGGACACAAACAAGAAAATTAATAAAACAAGCAACAGTTGAGAAAGGAATGGGTCAAGACGATAAATATAGGGAGATTGACGATAAAAATCCAGAGTTGGATCATCGAGAAGAAGTAGAAGAAGAATTTAACAAATATTTTTCTGAAGTGGGTAAAAATATAGTCAAGGAAATTTTAAAAATCCATCTAATAGAAACAGCTTTAATATAATTGAAAATGCGAGTATACTTGTAGTATACCTTGCTTTATGTTCTTTCGTTCCATAAATAAAAACGATATTTTCTAACAAATTAATAAACAAAATGAGAAAACGAAAACTAGTACACAAAAGACCTTTTACAAAAAATGTTTTTGCAATATAACGTTAAGTTATTTTTGAATAATAAAAAACAGATCTATGTTTATATTTTAATAGCAAGAATTTGAAAATTTCATCGTTTTGCATCAAGGAGATGACTGGCATCTATAAGTATATCTAAAATGTATATGGAAAAAGTTATTTTACCTTAATTAACATAGCCAAACGTTTCATATCAGCTTATTAGTAAATTATTAATATGTTTGTCAAAAATTAATTTTTCGTCAAAAATCATCAAGCTTCCAGATCCTTCTTCTTCACCTTGTTTAAGAATAACACGATATGTTCCGTAATCGTATCTTATCTTTAATTTGTCTTTAGTAAATGAAATGACATGTAATCCGTATTTAAAAATAAACTATTAATATGACAATATTTAACAAGCCGTTTTATATCTTCCTAAATGAGATGACAATCCTGAATTGATTAAACTGATTTATAGATTTCGATCGTCTACATAAAGAAAAAATTAAAAGTTTTTAAGACATTAACAAATATCATTTATGATATGTATCCCAAATGTAACGTCTACTAATTTAGAGATTTTACCATTAAACTTTACTAGACTTTAACTAGACTAGACATTACAAGACTTTAAAAAGCATTATTAAGTGATCTACTTTATTAAATGTCTATACTCTATTTCAGAAGTGTATAGAGCAATAAACTGGGGAATTCCGTTCTGTTTGGCTACATTTCGTGGTAGTTCATAGGCGCAGGTACTTATAATATTTATGAATTTAATTTTCACGGATTAAATGCCTTTATTTTGAAAGAGATTAAATACTAAATAAATACTTTTAATCCTTTTGTATAGGTACCTATCTTTTAACGCTTTGTAACATGCAAAAATGGGGTCAGGTAATATATACAGACTATAAATACTTTTAAATCATATTTTAAACGTTAGTAGTCACTGCTACGCTGTAGTGTAATCACAATATTATTATCCCAATATTTAAAAAATGGAGGTATTCAGTCCAACGAAAGGATGTACTAAAAATTCTCCACTATCGCTGAGTGAAAAAGTTATTATTTTAAATGTACATGATTGCATAAAACACGATTACCCTAGTTTTACTGTGCAAGAAATTGTTGAAAAATGTTCTCGAATGAGTGGAATTGGAAAGTCCACCATTTTCAAATTGTTGCGGGAAAGAAAAGTAGCAGGTCAAGTGGAATCTCCCAAGCAAAAGCCAGGACGACCTACAAAAGTCCTTGATGAAAATGCTAAATATATAATTCGAAGAAAAGTTCACTCTTTTTATTTTAAAAAGGAAATACCCACCCTAGACAAAATGTTAATGGAGCTTGGCCGAGATGACAGTATTCCGTTGATAAGTAAAAAACTTTTATGGAAAACTTTAAAAAATATGGATTTTGCCTGGGAAAAGCATAACCGCAAAGCACTTTTACTGGAGAGCGATGAAATTGTTTGTTGGAGACGACAATACTTGAGAAGTATCAAGCAGTACCGCAGGGAGCAAAAGAAAGTTTTTTATCTTGATGAGACGTGGATTAACGAAGGTTATATAGTCCAAAAAATGTGGCAAGACAAAAATATAACCAGTGCTCGCCAAGCTTTCATAGAAGGCCTGTCTACGGGTATTAAAGTACCTTCGGGAAAAGGAAAAAGACTTATAATCACACATATTGGAAGCGAAGAGGGATTTTTAAAAGAAGGTCTGCTTTGAGTCGACTCGCACAGGAGATTACCATGAAGACATGAACTCTGACGTTTTCGAGGACTATTTTGGTGAAATGATAAAATTTCTTCCGGCTAATTCGGTGGTGGTTATGGATAACGCAAGCTATCATTCACGGCGAATAGAGAAGACGCCAACTTCAAGTTGGAGAAAGCAAGAAATTATCGATTGGCTGACTGCAAAAGGTATTGCGTTTGAAGCAAATTTGATAAAAAAAGAACTGCTGGCAATAGCAAACTTACACAAAACTCGTTTCATGAAATACGCCGTGGAAGATATAGCCGAAAAATATAATATAACTGTACTGCGCTTACCGCCACATCATTGCGAAGTAAATCCTATAGAACTGATATGGGCGCAGGTAAAAGGATTTGTAGCAAGACAAAACACGACTTTTAAAATGAAAGATGTTAAGCTACTGTTTGATCAAGCCATTACGGAAGCGACACCACAGAATTGGCGAAAAGCAGTCCAGCATGTAATTAAGCAAGAGGATAAAATGTGGGATCTTGACAACCTCATCGATCAGACAGTCGATCCTTTAATTATAATGTCAAGAAGTGATGACAGTTCGTCAGATGACGAAGAAGACTACAATCTATTATAATTTAAAATTGTTATACACTGTTCAAAAAGTGCCAGATCCAAAAGTGACATTTTCAACTGTTTTACTCTACATATTATGTTCAATAAATTTGTGAAAAAAATATATTATTCCATTTAAACAAAAGTAACTTTCTAAAATAAAATAGCATTTAAGTACATTAATTATAAGGTAAAAAACAAGTCCCAGTTGCACGCCTTTGGTGAACCGTTTTCAATGTTTATCAGTGGGTAACAATGGGCAAAACTCATAAATTGACCCAAAACCGGGTGGCACTACCTGCAATCAACGAAAAGAAAGAATTTTACATTGAAACTAATACCCAACTAAGGTAGTGGCATAAAATATTTGTGGATCACCAGGTACCACTTTTGCATACCTAATGAGGTTTTATTGCTCTACACACTTCTGAAATAGAGTATAGCTGAAGTTCATGTACCTGAAGTCTGAGATAACCTTAATACGTGTATCCATTTTACTCTTTAATAATTCGGTTTATGGAAGAGGGTAACTATCAACAATCCGTACTGCTCAAAAATAAATTGTCGTTTTACCAAATTAAAAAAATATTTGTTTAAGATCTTTTCAAAAAGTTTAGCAAACATATAAGATTTACTTATAGATTGATAATTTGAAATAATAATATCTATGCCCACTTTTAAAAATTGGAATTACCTTCGATATTTTCCAAGCGCTTGGGAATTGGCCATTAAGAAGCAATTGGTTATATAACAAACATAAAGGATTCGAAAGTTCAATAGCACAACTTTTAGCAAATACAGAAGGAATGTCGCTAGAACCTGCGCCCTTTCTACGTTTTAACTTATGTATTACAGTGAGTGCATCTTCCAGTTTAAATTGAAGACATAAATTTTTATTTCTAAGGCTGTTATTGTAATAATTCTAAAATCATTATTTGGTTGACTTTACAAAAACAGATTTAAAGTTTATAGGATAAATTGTGTCACATTTGATGGCAATTGAAAGTTACCCCTTTTAAATTTCCAAAATAATTTGGTATATCACTTTCTATGTGGTTAATATAGTTATTAAAATCAGTTTTAATAAATGCTTAATGATATCGTTAGGATTTTGATAAATTTCCAATAAATTAATAAAGCGTATTCTTTTCTTTAATTATTTTATATGTTACTTTTGAAAAATATTGGGTATATCCGTTAGTTTAGTAAGCAAGAGTTACATTTTCTGTAACAATAATTTAAATACAAAATAATATGATATTTGAAAATTTAAAATATAAATAAGCGTTCTCTCCCAATTATACTTAAGATTTCCTCGTTTGTTTTTCCTTCTGTCCATGGGACCATTGTTCAAGATTCTTCGATAGATTCACGTACATAATATTTTGTGTTTATTCTGAGATTGAGGTTAAATTCAGAGTTCGTAAAACCATTTATCAATAAGCTTGTCGATTTTTCTACCCAACTTATGATTTCTACGTCTGAAGACCAGTCTCCACATAACCAAGTCTTCAGATAGATAAAATTTTTTACTCGTTCTATATCTTTACTACAATATGAGAGTTTAGCATTCTGAAACTCATTGAGAGAGAGTTTTGTGTTTTTTATGCTGATGTTAATTTCCAAAGGTCGTTCGGGAATTCCAGTCCAAGGGTCTTTGGAGGTCATTGATATTATTAGCACTGTGTCATCTCCAACTGTATATTATTGATCCATGTGCCATTTGCCTTGATGTTTAATTGTTTTCCAAAGCTTCTTGGTTGAAAAATGCTTTAAGAATAAATGGTGAACAGAATTGGAAAGAGAGGACATCCCTATCTTACACCTATAAGGATTTTTTTTGCCTTTTTATTATTGTTGACAAATATAATAAACAGCAAATGATTAGTTCAAGATTTCAATAAAGCGTATGTCTTTTTGATATATCTCCTGAATTTAAACGAGTTTATGAACTTGCCCTTTATCAAATGATTTTTCGTAATCTATGAAACACAGTTCTGATCGTAGCAGTTCTGAATCAATACTTGGATTGTGACTGGTTTAGAAATTTTATAGATTCCAAATGAAGTAAAAATTCTAGAACAGTCTGATGAATATCCTCCTTGACTGCAGGTATAGAATAGTTGATAGTATTTCTATTGGAGTTATTATTACAGCATTAAATCCCTAGATTCTATTATTTCACTCGTAATATCGTACTTTATTTTATTGCATAATTTCACAAAAAAAATAGTGCTCCTAAAGGATCCGTATCGTCTGCAATTACGGTGGTTTTATTTTGTTAAGAAATAATATAAAAAGTATTTGTTTGGGAAAAAACAAAACCTTTTTTATGCCAATATCAATTAGTTCTATAGACGTATATTTTACTGATTAACTCTTTACTATTGGGAGCGTTTGGAAAATTTGGTGGTAATAGAAGTCGATCAAAAAAATATAATTAACATATTTTGATATTTGAGGCACTTTCAGTTATAGCGGAAGTAAATGTTAACTAGAGTCTTTTTTCAGACTCTTAAATGGAAAATCGGAAACCTTATAAAATAGAAAGAGTTTGATTTGGAATATCATGTTAAAAGTATTTTAATACGACTACCTAAAATGCGCAAGTTCCAAGTACGATATATAAATGTATCGATTCAGTTCGCACAATACTACAAAAATAAATATAAATGATGTTTCAATTAATGATAAGTTAGTATTATAAAAAATATTTTAAATAAAAGAAAAAATCTAGATCACACTGTCCTAATTTTCATATTTTACCAGTTAAGTAAATGTTAAATTTCCTCCAGCGCATCGTCAAAACCGGTATCACGTCTAATAGCATCGGAACTTGAGACGTCCATTGTCATGGAAATATATTCCCTGTTTTATTAATTAATGGGACTGTTTGTTATCACTTTACCTACATTAAATTATTTACGGAATTGAAATACTGCACCTTTTTTTATTTTGCTGAATTAGAACTACCAATTCATTTCAACAAATGCCCTTTGTGAAAGTTAGAAGTAATGACGCTCGAGGTTAATGGAGCTAAAACCGAGAATTCGAGCTATGCATACTGTGTAGAAACTCTAGTCTGGTTTAAAACAAAGTAAACGAACAGACGCCTGCAAACTAATTCAGGAAATGTGTTTTCGAGTCAAGAAAAAAAAGTAATTCTTAAATGATTTTTTAGAATTGTTTTACCTTTTTAGAAAATTTTTCATTTATATAACTTATGATGCTAGTTTTTTTAAATTTAGTTAATATTTACAAATACTTAAGTGTAGTTTCTGTAAAGCTAATCTTTTCTCCGTGAAGGTAACTTCTGCATTGTTCCACATTTTTATGCTTTTCACAAAATTTATATTTTGTATATAGAAAATTTCTCTCTAATTTATTAGGTAGAAATCTTTAATGTAATTTTGCAAACATTTTTCACAAATTTACACAAGATTTTTTTTTCTTGTTTTTGTTTTTTGCTTATATCTTAAGAACTATTGGCAGCATAATAAAAGTTAAAAATGTATGTTGAATTGAAATTCTCTAAAAATTTTTTAAGAGATTTTTCAATCCAACACTTTAAATAAATATCAATTTTCAAATAAAAATTTATTAAAAGCAACTTTACTATTTTACGACACCGAATTATATTAATTTAATATCATAAACTTTGCAATACAACCTATGCTTAACAAGCTTAAAGGTGAACATGTTGACAAAATAACACTTCTTCTTCTCATCGCTTAACTAGACTTTTTCCAGGACTTCTTATTCATTAATCGATCATGCATTGTTTTATAAGTGCAAATCATAAAAAAAAGTTTTGAAAGGCAAGTAAGGAAAATCAATTGTTATATTGTAGCTGATATTTGTGTAACAATTCTGTAATGATTTAGTCGTTCGTAGAAAATAACACGCTTATTTCATTTATAATTCAGGCACTTAATTTTTTACCTTCGTGTCAATTAAAACGTTTAATGAAACAAATTAATATTGAAAATTTATAAAAATATTCATTCAATGCCTTCTTTCACATATAATAATTTCTTTTTAATTTTTAAAATTTCCTTTTATTTCCTTTTAATAAAATTTAATAATGATAAAATTAATTGAGTTCTTTTAAATTATGTTTATGAGACACAACATCAAAATAGTCTAGGAGACATGGAAAAAAAGCTGTTTTATTTTTGAGCGAAAAAATTTATTTCTAGTATAAATGCTGTTGATTAAAACTCACACACCTGATTACATTCATCATATTATTAGTTTAAGCAATACTTTCTTGAAATATTTTTGTACAAGCATTGTTTTTTTTTTCAGATATTTTGCTACTGGTAGTTCGTTTTAAGCATTATCCTACTATTTTTAAGAGGACATACTATTGTACGCAAAATTGTGTACGAAACATCTACAGCAGTTTGGACAGTACTCCAGCCAGAATATCTGCCCAAGCCATCAAGACAATTATGGCTTAAAACAGCGAGTAGATACTGAAAACTTTGGAATTTGCCTAAGTGCTGTGGCTCTATTGATGGAAATCATATCAGGATTAAAGCCCCCCGAAATCTGAGTCAGCATACTTCAACTACAAAGGATATTTTTCTATTGTATTGTTAGCTATGGCTGATGCAGACGGGCTATTGTTGTCAGTTGATATTGGTGAATATGGACGAAATAGTGATGGCAGAGCATTCAAAGAAAGCACATTTGGAAAAGCAGTAGTTTAGTCTATGGTCTCTATGCTGCAAAGAGTTTAAAATTCTTGTATGTCTGGATTATTAGTTTTTTTGTTTTAAAGTTGCTTAATATTAAATGCAGGCAAGTATTTTATGTAAGTTACTTGAAAGTGGTAAGTCATCTCAGGCATATATTGCATCAGGACTAAAAAGAATATAAACTTTTGCTATTTTATAATACCAAACAACCATGCTCTAAAAGATTGTTTAAAGGATATCTTTTTAAAAAATTGAAATTTTAACTTAATAGACATAAACAAATAAATATGTTATTTATTTCAGGGAGGTTTAATTAAATTTGTTTAATTGGCTATTATGAACAAATGCACAAATAGGTTAACAGACTAAATAACCAATTAATTATTTTTTGCCTAATGGTTGTCTAAAACCATTTTATTTCTTTACGTATTTATTTGGATTATATTTTATACTGACGTTTATTTTAGTTATACATGTATTTTTATATATAGTAAATAACATTGTAGCTAAATGGTTTGGAATTGCTTAATTTTTTTCTAAATCGTCTGTTCAGAAAACCCCTTACTCCGCTTCCCAAAGCTAAAAAGTATAAATAAAGGCGTCATTTATTTATTTATATAAGTTCTTTACTTGACATATTTTATACAGTAAACAAAAGTCTTTCTTCTGTAAGTATTAAATATTTTATTTAGACGAATAACTCAAAATTAGTGGAAAATTAAATATTATATGCACATAAACTTATCCAGTCAGAGTATGTCGGCATTTTTCCATTGGGTTGATATAAGATTTATGCGATGTAAATGAAAAATGTACCAGATTTCCAGATTGCGAGCGCACATTTTGGAGACGCCGATGTTCGTAAATGATACGTCTACTAATGTAAATTTAATGTTAATAAATGCAGCATATTAGTTTTAAATTTTTATGAAATTCCATTGTTTAATTATTAATTGGCCGACTTTAAGGGTTAACTGTAATTTATTGGAATACCCCAAGATGACAAAAATATTTCAGAAGTGTTATCGCTTGTACAATAATTTTTTTTTGGAGTGAATAGACTCTTTGGCTCTAAAAATTAAAAATGGATCACCTAATTTAGATCCAATATACCATCCTTTTTATTTGAACACAGCAATTAAATTTTTGGTCCAAAAACATTATCATATGTTTTTTGGTGAATTCGTTTTTGATTAAATAAAAGATAAATATTCTTCTGAAAATACACTGTAGGAGGAAACATTTTTAAACGGACGACTGAATTAAAACAGGTTACAAAGTGATAAGTATACGTTTGCGCTTCTTAAACGTAAATATCACGTTTATCTTTTGTTGTGGAAATATCTTTAAAGGTTTAAAGGTTTTCTTTCTTGAAGGTCTTTTCATTTTTCAAACTTATTATTGCAAGTTATTATATTGATTTGTGCGACCTAAGACCTATAATTTAATACCATTAAACTACCGATTTTGTACCATTTAACATGGTGAAGTAGATGATAAGTAAAATCTCTATTTTTAAATTAGCAGTCAAAGATATTTTTAGACTACCTGAATGAAAATTGTGGCAAACATCAAAAAATAACTTTAATTATCTAAGTAGAAATTTAGAAGTTAAAGGAAGAAAAATGTTGAAAACAATCTCTAATTATTTTTATATTGACACCAGAGTTTTATCTCACGCTATGGATACAAAACTATCGGATTAATATAAGATTTGAGTGGATCCTTAAGACTTATGATCATTTTTTTAGACTCAAAGTTGTGCCTAAAAGTTGGAGTAGCTAATAGTCTCATTAAATTAAGACAATCAAGAACATTTAAAAATTATTGGAATTATTAAAACCCAAGAATAGTTTTTTCGCAATCGTTTGGGTTTTTTAATTTTTTGGATATCTGCAGACATGGATTTTTTTAGATGGTGTGACGTATCTTTATGTTCAAATTTTGCAAGCGCCTAATTCTAGACTAAAGAAAAAAAACATAAAAGTGATATGTTGAAGAAGTAGTCCATACTTGCAATGGAGTTAATACACAGTGTGGTGACTTTAACTGGAATAAATTCAGTTAAAACTAATCAAAATTTATATCGCAAAATTCCTGAGACCCGTCGATTATTATTTATTTTTTTTCACATTTCAAGATTTTGTATTTTTTTACCTACAGGGGGGATCCAAATTAACCCCAAGTTTTTTTTTTCAAATGGAAAGCCACTTCTTTTAAACTCTCATTGAAAAGAGCCCTTTTTCTTGATTAAATTGCCCTTTTTACTTTTGTGATTATCTAAAGGAGAAATATGAAAAAAAAATAAAGACCATTAAAAGCTGCGTTTAATGTATAAGATGCTCAAAACGAGCACCATTTACTTGTTGGCAAAGCCCAAGACGATAATAAAATTCGTTTCTGACATTTTCTAACACTTCTGGAGATATTTGTCGGATTTCTTGCCTAATACGTTCTTTGAGTTCCACTAGGTTTCCTGGTTTGCTCATATAAATTTGACTTTTCAAATGTCCCCACAGAAAAAAATCAAGTGGGGTGACATAGGGAGAACGTGCCGGCCACTCGATTGCACCTCTTCTATCTGTTCCTAATCTGTTTGGAAAATTGTCATCTAAATACTGACGTACATTACGGGCATAATGTGGGGGAGCACCATCTTGTTGCATCCAGATTCTTTCATCATACAAATCTGGATCGAACTGACTCAAATATAAGACACGTAAGACTGGAACTAGTTCATGTTCAAGAAATTCTAGATATCTTTCCCACATTTAAAGTATCATTGAAGAATATGGGCCCTATAACTTGCCTGCCAATTATGCCAGCCCAAACATTAGTTTTCTGAGGATATTGTGTATTAGTTTCCCTTACCCAGTGTGGGTTCTCGTCAGACCAGTAGCGACAGTTCTGCTTATTAACATGGCCATTTGGGGTAAATGTAGCCTCATCAGAAAAAGGATCCACTCCGAAGATATGCGATTTTCGTCAATGGCGTTCATTATTAATTCACAGAACTGAACTCTGCGATCTGGATCGTCTTCCAATAACTCTTGAACGGGTTGCATTTTATAAGGTCGTTTGTTTGCACTTTTTAAAATTTTTAGCACAGATTTATCATGAATAGAGTTTTCGCGAGCTACTCTTCTGGCTGCAGTTACCGGATTTTCTTCCATCGCTAACAATACATTTAATTGGGTGTTTTCATCGATTTTAGAAGACCTTTGTCTTGAAACATCCCTCACGTGCCCAACTTCTCGAAATCTGCTTTCGATTCTACTAACCGTACCTTGGTTAATAGGTGGCAAATCTGGATATTTCTGCCGGAATAAGTGGACAACCTCTAGCTGAGTACCACTTCTGTCCCCATAACCAATCATCATTAAGATTTCAATCTTGTGGGATTCGGAAAAAATAAGGCATTTTTTCAATATAAGTTAACTTATTTAACAACTTTTAATATTTAACAAATTCACTTTAACAGTGACACGAATTTTTGTGCAGATCTAGTTTTAGTCCCATTCTCATACATCTTAATATGGCACTTTTATTAGTTGTTAGTTATTTTAACCTTTTGACCTTGCCGGAGGACTATATCTTTAATATGTATTGACGAAAACCCTTAATTTGTATCCCTGATGATGAACATGTTATATGTCCGAAACATGTAGGATTATTAATTTTTGAATAAATTTATGGAAGGATTTTTAGTTACCTATTGATAAAAGTAACAGGTCGATTTCTATTCGTTCCAAAGTTACAAATTAACAGATTTCAATTGGCACACTAGATAAAAACTTATCTAATTTCTCTGATGTCTGTTTTGTTTCACAATTGTTTTCGAAACCAAGATAATTGTGTTATATCATTTTAACCAAAATAAATGTTTACAGTATATTTCATTAGAATATCAAGTGTGAATTTCAAACTTTCTTTCAGTTGCAAGTGTGTAATCAATTATTTAAAATACCGTACAAACCCAGGAGCATTTTATTTTTAGTTATAGCAACGGAAATGCACGTGGAGTATTTTTGGAAATAAACAAGCAGATATTTAAGAATGCGGGTTACATGATTTTCTTCTCGACGTAGCAGTAAATTTGTCAGCAGATTTAGATGAACAAGTATTGGATGCTAATCCTAGAGTAACTGACTTTACAGTTTACGTCGACTATGAAAATATCAAGACTATAACAACCACAAATAACTGTTTGGCGAATTATGGCGAGCATTTATATTGTTATCGGAAATTGCGGTGCTTTCTTGATAAAGACCATTACTGTAATGTGAATTGAGACCGCCTAGTTAACATTTAACCTAATGTAAGGGATAGCTTAATCGATGATTTGCTAATTGGTCCTTACTTTCTTCCTATGAGAATAAATGCCAATAATTATCTAAAGTTCTCAATTAAAGGATGCAATGCTCAAGCAAATGGATAGTACACCAGCAATTTTTAAATTGCAGTCCAGAATTTCATGGATCACAATTATCCACAATGGATTGTTTATGGTGGTTCTATCGCATTTTCAGCTAGATGCCCTTATAATAAGCTGCTAAAGTTTTATTTTCAGGAACGCGTCAAAAGCTATAGAGCTAAGCTACGCGATAGCTTTCGAATATATTTCGGTAATGCTCCTAGATTAGGATTGGATTTCGAAAGTTCTGCCATTTCTTGAGCAAATGAAACTTTCTGAACTTGTCGGATTAAAAGTAAGAGAGCTCTATTCAATTCTGCCAATGTTACATGACCTTTATTGTCAACGAGTTTTGAAGCCTTTACATATGTACAAAAGCGTAAAACATATGCAAAAACACGAATAATTTTGGATAAAGAGGAGAATCTCGAGATAAAATTATTCCATAAGTCAACCACTGGAGTTGAGGCTAATAATACAATCTTCCTTTTTTTAAGGTCCATATTATCGTCAGGCGTGTAAGAATCGTTAACCCATTTAGTGAGACAGGATGTAAGAAAACCGGGTCGAGCCCACCATTTTTCGAGGTGAAGTAACACGGGGGGAAGAAGACCTCTAGTTGCACAGCCAGCAGGATTATTTTCCGACCTAACATGAGCCTAGCAATCTGCCGATAATTTTTCTTGAATATAGGACACACGGTTACTTACAAAATTAGTCCATTTATGAGGAAAAGACTTTATCCAGCCTAAAGCGACCGTGGAATCCGTCCATGCAAAGAATGACGAAAGATTTATAGAAGGAGCAAAAACTTCTTTAGCTGACGCCATTAAATCTGCCAATAAGACAGCCGAGCATAATTCTAGCCTTGGAAGCGAGATTTTCTTTAGAGGGGCTACTCTACCCTTAGAGCATAGCAAATAAGTCTGCATGTTATCGTCATCAGTAATTATGCGAAAATAGACCACAGCTGCATAGGCCTTTTCCGAGCTATCGCAAAAACCCTGCATTTCACATAATTTCATCTGAGCAGGGATAATCCTTCGAGGTAATAAGAGGTCCGATAGAGAAGAAATACCGTCCTTGAATAAAGACCAGCATTCTTTAATAGAGTTAGGGGCTGGTTGGTCCCAGTCCAGTCCGGAAGACCATAATTATTGGATAATCAATTTCAAAGAGACGGTAACAGGAGAAAGAAATCCCAAAGGATCAGAAATACGAGATAAATCTGATAATATGTTCCTTTTTGTAGATGGTTTTAGTTTCGAGTCTATTTTAAAAACAAAAGAATCATTAAGAGGATTCCATTGTAAGCCCAAAATCTTGACGGTGGAGGCATTTTCTTTATCAAAAGAAAGGGGATTAAACTGTGTCAAGGAAGTGTCTAAATGAGAAAGCAATAAAGGAGCATTACTCGCCCGATTTCGCAATTCAAAGCCACCAAGAGAAAACAGAGAAATTAATTTTTACTGAGGAAAAAGAGCTGACTCGATCGAATTAGTACCACTAACTACGTCATCCACAAATATTTCGTTTTCTAAAACCTTAAAAGCTCGAGGGAACTCAGCCTTATAATCCCTGGCAAGTTGAATAAAAGTTCGAATAGCTTGGTATGGTGAAGAAGCTACACCATAGGTTAGGGTATTCAATTGATAGTCTCTCACAGAATCTGATTTAGAGAACCGCCATAAAACTCTTTGAAAACTCCTATCGGGTTTATCTATGAGTATTTATCGAAACATCAGCTTAATATCAGCAGTGAATGCAATTGCATAAGTACGAAACTTCAACAACAAGT
This sequence comes from Anthonomus grandis grandis, assembly GCF_022605725.1. Taxonomy (NCBI): domain Eukaryota; kingdom Metazoa; phylum Arthropoda; class Insecta; order Coleoptera; family Curculionidae; genus Anthonomus; species Anthonomus grandis. The sequence goes on along the minus strand of NC_065554.1, from coordinate 15,093,178 downwards.
GGAATATATCCTATTGAAGCTTGGGGCCGACCAACAAAGTGTTATTGAGAGAAATATTATTTGCAGCCTTCGCAGAAGCGTCGAAAATAACACGAAGTTTCGTCATTAAACTTTCTGGACGAAGGATACAGTGATGGGGTATATAATAAAAGTTTTTTATATCTATATTTGAGGGTAGGATTTCTATATGTCCAGTATCAAGAAAATCCTGCATAAAAGCACGATATTCATCATGGAGCTCGGGATTAGACTCCAGACGCCGCTCAAGAGAATAAAATCTGCGCAGAGCAATATCTCGAGTATTTTCAAAAACTGGCAAATTTTTCAAATTTTTGAAAGGAAGTTGAAGAACATATCTTCCTGAGGAATTTCGAGTATGTGTCCTCTGGAAAAATTCTTCTGCAGCAATCAGGAGAATGAGGACTGTAATTAGGGATCTGTTTCAGTTGCCAAAATCTTTTAACGATATCCATAAGTGTGGGGGCCACAGTATCGCAAAGGCTATTAGGGATTGAGCGAGAAATAGATTCCTGGTGAGGCACACGACCCATAATTATCCACCCTAACTTAGTATTTAGAGCGACAGGTTTATCTATGGACTGCGATATCTGGCCTTGCTTCACAAGGCAAGGGCTCGAACACAACTTATCCTTAAATCCTATATCTATTGATAATACTTCAATTCCTGTTGTTTCCGAGGCAAAAAATTTAGGCGTTATATTTGACAGCTCTCTCTCTTTTGAATTACACATAAAAAATAAAACGAAAACTGCTTATTTACGTTTAAAAAAACTTTTTAAGTTTAAGCGAAATTTATCGGCAAAACAAAAGTACTTATTGTGCGATAGTCTTATTTTGTCATTGTTTGATTATGGTGACGTAGTCTATGGAAATTCTTTATCTTCACAAAATAAAAAAATTATACAAAAAGTCCAAAATTCCTGTATGAGATTCTCTTATAGTATCCCCTATAGAAACCATATATCGCCTTATCTCAATAATAATAAAATATTAAATATGAACAATAGAAGAAAGCTACATATGTATAATTTTGTATATCGCATAGTAAATAATAATCAACCATTTAATTTAAGAAGTCAGTTTCAAGAATTCGAACATGCGCATGCCACACGAAATAACGTTTTTATCGTACCATTGCATAGAAGCGCAGCATTTCAACGTTCTTTTAAGTATGTAGCTGTTCAAATGTGGAATGGCTTAAACAATGACATAAAGCAAATGCCCTTGGGAGCTTTCTCTGGTCAAATAAAATCTAAACTACTTATGGAACAAATAATTGGCAATTAATTCAAGTAGGGTGATATATAAAATGTGATAATGCGTATAATAACATAATACAAGAAATAGTAACATGTAACAGAAGATATACATGTGTATATAATATGCTAATTTTCAGTGGAATGTTCGGAGATTATATTTTAAAATCCCGTTTTTTATTTTATTCTTTCTTTTTCCGTAACATACATACGTATATTTTTTAATAGCCTAGGCCGATGCACGCATCTTGGGGTTATTTTTTGGGGTCTTTTTTCGCCTCGTCTGTCCTCTCTCCTTGCGCTCGTCCGTTGTCGCACTGCCGCTGCCTGTCTTAAAATCTTAGGTTAATTAATTCTATATCTTACTTTGCATTCCTATATGAAAACGTTATTTTTATTTTTGTAAAATTGTTTCTGTAAATTGTAAAGGGCTTTTTCATCCCTTCTTTGCTTGTGCTAACTAGGGAAAACGGTTTTATAATCGAGAGTATAATAATACAATAGTCCTATTTGTCAATGTAATTTTTTTCCTTTGTAATTTTTATTGACCTATAAAACTGTACATTTTGACAAATAAACCATTTTTGATTTGATTTGATTTGACAAGAAAACCAAAAACATCACCTCCAACCAGCATGTCTATAGGACCCGAGATATTAAAAGTTTCATCCGCCAGTTCGAGATGAGAAAACTGAGGAAAGCAGTCTGTGCGTAAATCAGAAGGAGGGAGATTTTCGCAAATTTTAGGAATTACGGCAAATTCAAGAGAAAACCTGTGGTTCGTGAAACCTTTAGGAGTGAAGATGCATGTCACTTCATGAGAGACATTTGAGACAGTATCACCGAAGCCCTTAACAAACAGAGAAAGAGGTCGTTTGACCAGGCCCAAACGTTTACATAATTTGTTTGTAATAAAATTCACTTGACTTGCGCTGTCCAACAAGATTCGCGCATTGATAAATTGACCCTGGGAATCCAGAACCCGATTCTGTGCCGTGGCCAATAAAACAGAGCTTTCAGTATTTTTGTGTGGTTTGATATTCGTCAAGGCAACAGACAGAGAATTTGGACAAGATTCCTGCTCTACGGCAGGTGGCTGAGAAACTTCAAAGGAGTCATGATGTAAAAGAGTATGATGAGGCCTGGAGCATTTTTCGCACCGGCGACGAGATGAGCAATTAAGTCAGTTATGTTTTAAACCAAGGCAATTAGTGCACCATTTATTAGTTTTTGCAATTTTATATTTTTCGTGGGAATTTTTACTTAAGAATTCTGAACATTTATAAATTGAGAGATTATTTTTGTGGCAAAAGTAACATGACGCAGCACTAACAACAAAAGTTCTTTTTGGCTTTGTATATTTAGAAGTTTTAGGCTTTATATCTTTAAAAGAGCTTGAGACGGTATCTAATGCGATACACTGCTTCTTAAGAAAGTCTAATAAAATTTCAAAATGCTTATGCTTATTACAAATCTCGTCAAGAGACTTACCACATTCGAGCTTGAATTTCGTACCGTGCCTGAATCAAGGCGATCAAACAGCATATAAAATAAAATAAAATCCCATTGTGAAACAGGGTGACCCATATTCTCAATGGCAGTTAAATGTTCATTAAACGTATCTAATAAAGTTTGAAGAGCTTTTGCATCATGCTCGTTCGAAAGCTTCCCAGTTTTTTCAATCTCACGCCAGTGACTAACAGAAATTAATCGGTTGTTCTCATATCTACCCTTCAATGTGTCATAGGCTATGGGATAATTATTATGCGTTAAAGGAGTACATTGGACAATACTTAGTAGGGGTCCTTCTAAGCAATTTAAGAGGTATGTAAATTTTTCAACATTGGAAAGACTTGAAATTTTTAAGGTCAATAAAAGTCTTCCAATTTCGGACAGTGCCATTAAATTTTTTAAGTTCCAGCTTAGGTAATTTAACATGACTGGGGGTTGCCCTTTCTGCCCCTTGCTCAGTATTATCAAACAAATCAGCGCAAGTTGCTTGGATTGCATAAAAATTTTTATCAAAATGTTTTCGAATAGCCTGTTGAGTCGCCAAATCATCATCATCACCCTGGGCTACAATATTTAAAATGGAGGCGTGACGATTATTAAATTCAGTAACAATCCCTTCAAGGTGTTCGACCCGAATTTTTAACTGTGTATGAAGGCGTACATTATTAATGGCATTTTCAGCAACTACTTTGATTTCTTCTAAGCGGCTAACAGCACTATCGCGTTGAGCAATAAGACCTCTTAGCTTTTTATCAGCCATGTTAACGAGAGCGAAAGAAGAAAAATTAAATTAGGATTAAAATATTTTAACCCGAGATAAAGCAATACTGAGCAAAAAGGAAAGTTTTAGACAAAATGAAAAAGGGGTTTATTATTTTTCTTATTTTGATTAAACAGTAAAAATTGCTTAATAAGGTGAAATTAAACAAGCTACTTATACCTATTGATATAGAGCTATAAACTCAGAGATTCAAAAAATGGATTTATTTTGTATATTTATTTTATACGTTAACCGTGAAGGGTATAGTTGATTAAATTAGGTATAAAATTGTTCACGCAAGAGCAGAGATATAGAGAGATCAAGAGATATTAAGAGCATTAAAAAGAAGGAGAGATGGATGAGACCATATAAATGAAATTGTTTTGATACACTAAATTGCAACAAATTTCTGAGAAGGTATAGCAAATAGAGAGAAGCAGTCACAATATATAATCAAAACAATTTAGGGAGTTATGCGAGATATTATGAGTATAATATTACAAATAATACCATATACAATAAGAAGAGAGAGGCAAATATCGCCTATGAGTATCACAAAGAGAGAGAGAAGATTTGGCAAACCAGGGGGTTTAATATTTGGGGGTAATAAGATTAATTACCAAATCTTTCACCGAAAAGTCATAAAATATTAATATCAATATAATAAAGGGCGATGTATAACTATAAAGTAAGAGTACGATAAGAGGCAACAATGAAAAGCAAATTATAAGTCCGCGCGTAGAGTATGAAAATGAATAATTAAAGAACGAAACCGACCTGATTTCACTCTGTATAAAAATCGTGACACTAGCAATATAAAAGACGGATGATCGACAGCGGCGCTACAGCGGACGTCACCGTGCGTGGTGTACTTGACGCGAAACGTCGAGACGATAGATGTGAGGAGAGAGACAGGTAGACAGTAGGATAGGATTGACCCGAGAACGGAATTTCTATCATTTACCAAAAAAAGTCTAACATGAGGTTTACCGATAAGATTTGACCATGAGTTTTTTATGCATTAGTTATTTATTAAATACACGTTTTGGATGTAATTTTCAGCTAAATATATGCAATAAATCTTAAATCCAAATCCGCGATCGAAGTGACCAAAAAATGGGGGGTAAAATTAGAATAATGGACTATATTTTTATAGGTGGAATAAAATATTACGACGGTTAAGACAACCCTATTAAAGTGGTGGCCTACCTTGCTGTCGCTTCTTTTTCTATCCAATTCAAACTGCTTGTCCCACAGGTTCACCTCCGGAGGGTTATTTTGCTCAAAGGCGTGCCGGCACTTTATGTCTTTGGAATTCACTCGCGAAAAAATATGTGTGTATATAAGAGCAACCTATTTAGTTCAAGGTTTTTGCGCTCCTTCCGATTGCATCAAAATTCGGTGCAGTACTACTTGATGATGCGTGCGACTCTTCTCGGTCAAAAAATAAGGCTGTCTCACTATGACGCGATAAAAGACCGCAAGTAATTAGAATAAGATTATAATTTAAAACCAATAAAGCTCATGTTAATTATATTTAAACACAAGACCCTATAAAGAAAAAAATATATATATATAAATAAATAACCATTCCGCTTTGACGGAACAATAGATAACACAAGAATATAACTATTTCTCTAGAAAGGATGTTAAAAATGTGCACTATTAACTTCAGTACAGTAAAATAATCTATTGGAATCAATTATTCTTTAACGTAAATCGAAGATAGATTCTGGCTGGGTGACGTACACTTTTTGTTTTAAGTAGCCCCATAAAAAAAAAGTCTAGAGTTGTAAGATCGGGCGATCTGGCTGGCCACTCGGTAGGCCCTCGATGACCAATCCGCCGATTAGAGTTAGTATGAGTCAAATATTCTATAACATTTCTGCTGAGAAAAAACAGGTATTTAAAAAAAAATAAAAAAAAATAAAAATGCGAAAAATAGGATTTTGAAAGGCTGCCATTTTGCTATCGGTAGAAGTAATGACTTAATATTCTAGGATCATAAAGCATTCAGTGAGAGCTTTAAAACGATGTATCGATCGCAAAATGAGCTAGGGACCAAAAAGTAATATTTAAGTTAAGCTAATGATGTGTGTCAAATTTCAAATTTGTATATAAACGCATTTAAAATATAAGAGGAAGAGTCAATTAAGAGTCACACTGTATATGAATCTCATATTAACAGAAAAAGGTATTTTACCTGATCCAAAAAAAAATTAGTGCAATATTATTTAATATGCCTATTCTAAAAGATAAATCAGAACTTTAAAGGTTTTTAGGTATAATAAATTATGTAGACCCATTTGTACCAAACCCTTTAACATAAGACTAACAAATATTATATAAATAAATAAATGAATAAATAAATAATTTTTATAAATATAAAAGGTAATCTCTTAAATGGCAAAATCTACCTATATTAACTATTCAACTTTACCATACATACACAAAAAAATCATGGTCGTATTTTCTTAAGCCATTAACAAATCTAACACAATTATTCTGCATGACTTGCAAGTGACACTTTTTTTCTTGCGTTAAGCCAGGATAGTATAAAACAAGACAATAATATAAAGGAAAGATAACGTATGCTTCACATAACTTTTCACTTACCTTATAGTTTCAGATATACTTATTTCCGTACAGAACTTTAAGTGTTAGATATGCCTATTTACTCAGGTTAGACAAATGACTACTAAACCTAAAGTTACTATGAAATATCACACCCAGGTTTTTCGTTGGTCGATCATTGAGATTGAATATAACATATTCCTTTAAAAACTCTAAACGACATATAGGTGCAAACACTTTGTTTTAGTATTAACAAGTTGAAGATTATGCTTATTGTTATACTCAAAAAGACTTTGCAGATCTGCATTGATATTTCATTAGAGAATGTGGGTCAAAATAAAAGCTGTGTGTTATCAGCATAGGATTGGGCTTGTGAAGATGAAGTAAGTTAAGGTCAAATGTATATAATCAAAATAACAAGAGTCCCAAGGTGAAGCCCTAGGGCACTCCTGAAGGTGCAACATCCACAGCAGACTTCAGCAGGTTCTTACAAGTTGACGTCTGTCCCTCTAATAACTTTAAAAAAACGATATAGCAATTTCATTTAAACCAAAAAATGTATATTTGCACACAGCGATTTATGGTTAACACAGTCCAATACATGAGATAAATCTAGCAGTATTAAATTAGTATCCATAACTTTGATAATCGAATCATGTATTTGTGAATGAGCTGTTACAGATTACGTTGGGTTAAATAGGCATAAAAGTAATTGTTTATAAGCAACCCTCTTTAGGATGTTTATAAAAATGGGCCTATTATTGGTCGAAAGTCATTAAGACATGAAGACATTAAGACAAAAGCCAAGTTCCGAACATATATTAATTATATTACTTATGTGATTTAAAATAACTGGAAGACCTAGCTGAATTATAAAAAAAAGATCACTTTTAAAAAAAATTTTCATTTATTTGAGATGATAACCATAGTAAGGAGTTTTAAGACATTTTAGCTGAGAAGTTAGTTTTGCAATATTTTGATGTTTCAAAAAAATATGTACTTTGTGTGAATTCGCCAAAGGATGGATTTGGTACCTTCTTCTGCAAGATAATTTACCCTGTGTCTAGGCATCACACTCACTAATGACAAAATTAATTGGGAACAAATAACAATTTATCAACCATAATCCTCTAATATACAAATGAAAAAAAAACACTACATTTTTGTCGTTTTCACTTATAAAGTAATATTTAAAATTAAATGTTTTAAAGAGTTAATTAAAATTTAAAAATAAATGGTGTATTCAAATATGAATATCTGCAAAATTTATTTAAAAATTAATTAATCTGTAATTGGTTGTCCGATGAATTATGCATTAGGGTGGAGCGAAAAAAATTTTTTTTGAAACTTAAAATGCCTATATGCGGAAAAGTTGCGTTTTGTTATTACAAATTGGTGTGCAAAATTTCAGATTTCTACGACGTCGCCTTTGGCTGCCCAAATGACCTTGAAAATTGGCTTTTTATATTACGCGGGCACGTAAGAGTTTTTATATAAAATCCGCTGTCCGACTTCGTAAGTGTTCGTTTTTAATCGTATTACGCTTCGAGACAATGGGACCAGGGCGATTTAATGTGTAATTCTTTTTAGTTGATGCTGTGGTTTCATACGCGCCGTTCGTAATATTTATTAAAATGCCTCGCACCCGCTTTGATTTGTTTTGTCCTGTGTTTGGTGCACCAAAACCATTTAGTGAAAATGTGTTGCCTACATATTTTGATGTAATGAAGTATTATTTATTGATTCGAGAAAAACTATTAAAAACTAGTAAACAAGAACCTAGTTTAAGTGTTGTCTGTGTGCCATTAATAAAAGACTTAAAATCTTTGTGGGCAAAAAGTTCCATATCTGTGGTATCGGACCAACAGATTGCATCAAATAAGACAATACTACAGCAAGTACCGTAATATTAAAAAACCTCTTAAAAGGGATGGTATACTAAGTGATAAGGCAAAAGTCAGCTGAACGGGATTTTTTGTTAGATCAGCGAACCACTCAAAAAATGGCAATTGGCAATGTTGACGCCAAGGTTAGTAAAATAATCCAAAAAAAATTAGAGCGTAAAACTAAGGAGGAAGAAAGAAAGCAACGACATCTCTTGAAAGAAACTGAAACAGATAACCAGTCGGAAGTGCCTTTTTCTTCCAGTAAAAATAGTAAAATTATAGAAAAAGAATATTCCCAGGCAAATAGCGAAAGTTCTATAGAAGAAAGCTGCCCCTCAACTTCTCAAATGGGACTAAAACTTCCAAGTTTAGCGTAAGCTTGCGATAGAACAGGCGTATCCGATAGATCTGCCGCAATTATTGTAAATGCAGCTCTAACAGATGAAGACCCCTCCAAGATCGTCGATCGAAGCAAAATAAGAAGAGAGAGAACAAAAGCGCGTAGTGACCTAAAAAGAAAAGATAAGGAAATATCATTTCCATTATATGGTTTATATTTTGACGGACGGAAAGACCAAACAATAATTCAAGTCAAAGGCGAAAATACATGTTCAAGAAAAACCATAATAGAAGAGCATATTGTACTAGTATCGGAGCCAGGATCCACGTATTTAGGTCATGTAACTCCAACTTCTGGTCATTCGACCAATATCAAAAAAAGCATTTTAGAATTCCTAGAGAAAAACATGGATCTTTCTAAACTTTAAGCTATTGGATGTGATGGTACAGTAGTCACCTGTCAGTAGTCACAATACTGGTGTAAAAAATGGAATATTGAGACAAATTGAAGTTTCTCTTGGACGACCTTTACAATGGTTCGTTTGTTTGTTACATGCAAACGAACTTCCTTTGCGTCATTTACTGCAAAATTTGGACGGCGGTACTATTGGGCCTAAAGGATATAGCGGCGAAATAGGAAAACATTTGAAAAACTGTGAAAAAATGCCTGTTAAAAAGTTTGAAAAAATCGAAACTACTTTGCCTGCAATTACTCCAAGTGAACTTAGTAACGACCAGCAATACCTTTATGAAATCTGTACTGAAATTTCAACAGGAAACATTTCTTTGAGTTTGTCGCAGAGAGGACCAGAAAAATTGAATCATTCCAGGTGGTTAACTACAGCCAATCGAATTTTGAGATTATATGTTGGTACCGAAAATCCATCAATAAATCTTAAAATTTTAGCGCAATATATTATGAAAGTGTATGCTGTTTCATGATTTGAAATAAAATCTAAACCTTCCTGTAGGCATGGCAGCAAACATGTTTTTGGAATTATTCAAAAACCCAGATTCTTATTAGAAGAAATTAGAAATATTATTTATCCTGTCATTCAAAGAAACGGGTACTTCGCTCACCCAGAAAACATGTTGTTAGCTATACTCTCTGATAGTAGAAAAGCAGTAAGAGAATTAGGTTTAAAAAGACTGCTAAAATGTAGACAACACAAGCCATTAGGACTAAAAGTACCTGAGTTTAAGGTACCCTTATTAAATTTCAAGGCCACAGACTACATTGACCTAATTGATTGGCAGTCGATAACAATTACCGAGCCTCCCCTTACAGTGTCGATTTCCGATAGCAGCCTTATGGAAATGATCTCAGAAGTTCCAAGTGAAATTGACATTTTAAAGTTTCCATGCCATTCACAAGCAGTGGAACGCTGCGTCAAATTGGTAACTGAAGCATCAACTGCAGTCTGTGGCTTTGATGCACGTGATGGTTATATAAGTTCCAAAATAGCTTCTAGAGCCGCATTGCCAATATTTGAAACAAAAAGTCAAGATTATAAAGTTTTAGAGAACTAAAAAAATTATGAGCATATAAGCTATATAGTGGTGAAATGCGGGCGGGCGGGCGCATGTTGGAACTCGAGTTGCAGCCACCTCCACGTGATGAGTTCTGGGTTATTTTCTTTTAAAAAAGTAGTTTCAATAAAATTTTAAAAGGAAATAAGCGAAGAGCTGCATAGAAATTTGGAAAAATGTTGATTTTTTTTTTAATATTCATGCCTCGTTGGGCAGCCAAAGATAAGGTCACACCAAACCCATATTTTGCGGAGTAATCAGCGATTTGAAAAGGCAACTTTTTCAAATATAGGCATCGCCATATCTCACAAATAAAAAAAATCGGCCATTTTCACTCCACCCTATTATGCATAGCTGTCAACTGTTAAAAAAATATCTTAAAACCTTATTTCCATAACTATAAATTTAACTTAATAGTCCTAATTCTATATTATAATACTGTAATTTAACTAATATAAAAACTAGATTTAACTATAAAAATACTGGTTACACTTTTTCTTAATAACTAAAAAATATTTAAATAATTGCCAAACGACGACTAGTGAACAATTTCTACCATAACAGTTTATGAAAAAATGATATTATGTTCGACCTATATAAAAAGTAACAAACTTATTATAATATTGAAACCATAATAGCTAACATTATTTTCAAATTTATTTAGACATTTTGCCATCCAACGTAAAATATAACTTACCAAAGAAGGGCTTAAGAGCTTCTTTATTGCACTATTAAATCAAACTGACTACTCCGGATTGCAGTAAATATTTCCCAGATACTCAACTTATCATTTACACCTGTCGAACTTACCACTACAGAACTTTTAGAGGTAAGTGAAACACTAAAAGTTTGTTTACCAGTTTCTAGAAATAAATCTTATTATTGGAACATGTTTGTTCAACTCAGTATTAAATTCTCTTTTAACATGAATCAGCATTTTTAATTTTCGAATAATAAACAGCTCTGAAGCATAAAGTACAAATTCTCACGCAAAGTTTCAACATTAAAACGACCATAGGAAATCTCCGGCTGCATTTAAAACCTAAATTAAGTTAATCGTTCAGTCGTAGCGGAAAGCTAAATCCCGCGGGCCCTTGGGCCCTTTAAACTTTGCTTAGCACTCCATATTCAAAAGAAATAATCGTTCCGCTTAAGGTTTTCGAAAATCGCTTTGTGGGCGCACGTAGCGGTGTTGCTTGGATGCTTTTTAATGTTCGTAACTTCAGCTGAGAAGATAAAATTTAAAATATTTGTATGACTAAGCTACTCGCATATCCAATTAAATTGTGCACATAACAAAATTAGCTTAAAGGAAACAAATGGGAAAACTAGGATTTGCATTCGAATTATTAGTTTTGGTATTGTTATTCTTATAAAAGAGCAATGAGAATTTTATAAAATAAAAAGTAGCAAATTTTTATTAATAGTTGTTAAAATTGCTATATATTTTTCTGTGTCTCCAGATCCAAAAAATTCCGCAGATCGAAACCTATTTCTCCAAATGTCCGTGCTACTACTACTAAATAAAAGACAACGACGACTCTTGGAAAGCTTGAGAAATGATTCATCAAGTTTTCCCGGTGAAAACGATTTTGTTTTTGCTATTATATCCGATTTTCAGTTTTAGTTTCTAAAAGTATATAGAGTATTTTCAGCTGATTTTAATTGACAATCAAATTTTTTCAGCATGAATGAATAAAGATATTTTCTCAAATATAAAATTTTTATTCATTTGTGCGCTGCTCTATTACATCGCCGAACATACTGTATAAGAACAGTAATTTCTGTGTGATAATTATCTACATTTTTTAGTATTGTCGATTTTAAATGCTTAAGCTAACATTATTTTTGCTCAAAAAGAACATTAGATGGACCAAAATTTGTAGAGGATCAAAGGCCACTTTTAATAATTCTCCTTAATATAACAAAAATAAAAACTTAAAACATAAAATTTTATCAATAAACACTGAAATCCTTAAAAAATAAAAGTGAGAGTTTTTAATTAGTTAGTTAATTTTTTCCTTTTTTTTCCAGTAACATTAGGTAATTATTACCAGAAGTTTTTTGTTATTGCCGTTTTTCTAATTTGAGGCTATCTCAAATAAAATAGATTTATACATAAATAATATAGTATTAACACTAATAAATATTAAATTTGGAGAAAAAAATTATCATATTAACTTATTAGAATTATTAAAGCTATAACATCACTATCAGCTATGCAGCTTTTGAATTAAACTATTTGCCATTTTGATATTGATAAAAATTTTATTTATTATAATCATCTATAGTTTAATATTATTTAATGCGGGATGGGTATAAGTATTATACCGACGTAATTATATTAAATAATTGATAGTGTAAACCGCTTCTCAAAAAGTGAATACATAAATATACTAATTAAAATACGCAAAAATTGTTACAGCTTTCAGTGAACAATTTTGTCACATTTGGAAATTATTATTAAAACAATAAAATAAAATATATACGTTATTTTATTATATTCCTTAAAATATAATTTATATCGCGCCACCTACGACTAAAAAATTCCTACCTTTGGAGGAAAAATTTACACTTATAATTTATAATTTTTAACTTTGGCTGCATCGCTAGCAGAATATTGAAATTTGTTATGAATATTGGCAACAAATATAGACATTCCTTGATATTGTAACTTTGTATATGTAATAATTCGTGCTGAATTTTAAAGTTATAAATTGTTAATCGAAAAATTGTTAACAAACTGAATTTCTTGTAAGATTTTTAGAACAACATTGGCAAACGGATAGACATTTTTGAAAATAAAAGAGAAATAGTAATAGTGATAAATTTTTTAAGGTTAATAGCATTTTTGTAAAATAAGCACTATTGATTCAAAGTACTCCTATTAATTTTATTACTGTAAATTTGTCTGGATAACTTTTTTATGTATGACGCCACCTAGCGATCTCTACCTGGCAACATTAAAAGAGCCAATTTTGTTACTCATTCACAAAAAGTTACAAAACGCAAACTCTTACAGTATTTGAGATATATCATTTCGAATTTACCAACTTCTTTCCTGAATTTCTGGATATTACAAATAGTACAAAAAAAATGAATCGGTCCATTTTGTCGCGTTTTTTTTCGGTAAATGTCGTAACAATGATGGTCATATTTAATATGACCGTCAACAGCATGTATCTATTTACAATTCATTATCTTATCAACAGCTACATATATTTTTGTGAAAACGTCTCATAATTAACCGAATAATATCAGAGAAAAGTATGTTAGGTATAAGATACTAGACGTATATCATACTTCCTAGTCACATACTACGTTCATCTATCGTCTGTTGCGCTACCCGTTTCATGTGCAGAGGGTACAAGCCCTACTTCCAAGAGATTTGCCGCTTCGAGTACACTTTTGTGAGTGGTTGTTACATCACCAGCAGTTAAGCCCAAACTTTACCATGAACATTTTAGTTACGGATGAGGCAAATTTTACGCGCAATGGAATTTTCAACTTTCATAACATTCATTACTGGGCTTTGGAAAATCCGCATATTACACGGAGAACATACTTTTAACAACGTTTTTCTGTAAATGTATGGGCTGGAATTCTGAACGGGATGCTGATCGGACCTTTTATTGTGGAAAATCGTTTGACTGGTGCTCGGTATTTAGAATTTTTGTGCAACAATTTACCAGTGCTCCTTGAAAATATGAATCTCAACGTTAGGCAGAACATGTGGTTTCTTCATGATGGTGTTCCACCACATTTTTCACGAGCAGTGCGACAACATTTAGATCGTGTGTTTCCCGGACGATGGATAGGCCGTGATGGTCCAGTTGGGTGGCCCCCTCGCTCGCCTGACCTTAATCCATTAGACTTTTATTTGTGGGGTCATATGAAAACAATGGTGTATGTAAACGAAGTTGATACTGAGCAAGAACTACGACATCGCATAAACGCTGCCAGTGACGCAATTCGCCTACAGCCTGGTTTGGCCGTGCATGTACGTCTTCATGGATTCGACGAGCTCAAGTTTGTATCGAAAATAATGGAAACAACTTCGAACAGTTGCTTTAAATTAGTTTAAATTAAACACGTTAAAAAATACACGTTTTTTATTAAAAAAATATGGATAACTCCAAAACTAAAAATATTTTACTAAATTTCAATAGGGTTTCTTAATTTTAAACTATACATTTTTAGAAGAATTTCAAGTCAAATAAGCGGCCCTAAAATTAGAAACATAATATACACGCCCGGCAAACGAAGACCTTGGATGCGGAAATCAATGTTTCAACTTGCGAGAACGATAGCGTTTATCCTACTTCTCCTATACTCAATGTAGCCCGCTGTTTGACTTAAATTGATCATATAGAGATGGCAAAGACGTGTGGTGTATTGCATTTTGCTTTTCAGCATCAATCGTAATTGGACAATTGGGGAATTAATAAAGTATTGTAGTTCTCTCTGTTTCTTATTAAGGTTTTGCTTATGAATATATGTTATACAGGGTGTGACAAAATTCAGTTCAAATATTGTAACAGCGTATTGTTGGAATTAAAATAAGATTTTTTTTCCTATAAACATGTGTCCTAAAATGCATTTCCTCAGAGCTACAGCTCGCGCAAATTGCTTAAAGATAATTGATTAATTGGAACCGCAACTACAGTTATGCATCAAATCTTTTGGAAATTTGCAAGTCCCCATTTTTTTGGATTCTTTTGACATTTTCCGTCCCAAAACTGGGGTAAACCCAGTTTGTGTTTCCAATAAAAATTTAAAAATCTAACCATCTAATTAGCCATGAAAAAATCTAAAATTATCATTTTTTTGCATTTTTTCGATAAAATTAATTTGATTTGACAAAAATTAAAGCAGTCACAGCCCACTTCGTTTTTTCTAATTTCATAGTTTAATCGAGTTTAATAATGCTTCCCTTTCGTTTATCACCGATTTTCTGGAAAACTTAATTAAATCGAAAAAATGCAAGAGACAAAAATTTAAGATTTTTCCATTGCTAACTACATGATTTTTAATTTTTTAATCGGAACTATAAGATATTGACCATCAGAGAAAAAACGGGAACATTTCTAGCAGATTTGACGCATAACTGTAGTTTCGGTTCCATATAATTGATTTTCTTTAAGCAATTTCCGCGGGCTGTAGCTCTGAAGGGACGCATTTTAGGATACATGTTTATAGGAAAAAAACATTTTATTTTAACTCTAACTTAATGCTCTTAAAATATTTGCACCGAATTTTGTAATACCCTGTATAGTTATTTCAGTAGCAAAAAAGAAATTTGCGAGTCATGATTATTCCCTAGGAACTACTAAAATTATTAAGATTTAAAAAAAAACCTTTGAAACAGGTATGTTAACTATTTTAATGGATTAACTAAAAGTCTGTTTTGTTAGTACATTTTCACGTAATTTTTAAATACTTCATTAATATCATTGTATATATGTAATTAATGAAAATGTTAAATATAATTTGATTTTATGAGGCCCTTTTATTACAAGTGGTCATATTTCATAAAATTTAAAATAATTAAAATTATCAAATACATTAATTATTTATTAAATTAGGTAAATGGCAGTGGACATATACCGAGTTCAAAAACTGGGTGACGTAGTGAATACTTATTTAAAATGAAAATTCAAAGTTTTCAAATATTTATTTTAATTATCATTATTTACCAAGATTTTTTAACAAAAAATTTAAAAATATATGATTTTTATTATATATCTATAAAAAATTATATTTTTTTGGAATGGGCACTAGAAAAGCATCTTATTCAGTATTATTCAATTAGTTTTTAGTAGATTTGCGTTACTTTAAAATTAAACAGCTTGTTTACTTTTACTATTTTCATTTTTGCATAACTAATACAGATACCTTATGCCAAAGATTATCTTCTTTTTAGGTATATTTCCAACCAACATTAATTTTAATACCACAAAATCGAAGAACTTTCATTTACATTTTTTTTGCAAATATCTAAGGCACTTTTATACGATTATAGCCTTTTCTTCCTTTGAAAAGCAATAATGCATTTGAAATTCCGAATTGCCTAACAATTTCTCCATTTTGTCAGAAAAGTAGAGCATTAAGCGAGCCGACGGGAAACAATATCTTTGAAGAAATTCCAGTTTGAGAACTCCTGTTCGCCAAGAATTGCGGATATAAAATGCGCCAGTATGTCTAAGGGCAGAACAGTTAAAAGAATTATTTATATTCAATAAGATAACATGGTTATATTGCAGTCGGTCACAGTAGATTTTCCATGAATTTGTGTATTTATGTTTCTTTATATTTACTGCATAATTTGACATTAACGAGAGTATACATTTTATTTTTCTGCATAATCCTGACTATACACTGAATGTCCGACCATCAAGATGTCATTTTAAATAGAAAGCTTTAATTTCTCATACCGTGTATTTTATATATTTACTGGAAAAAATCGGGTAAAAGTAAATTTTAGATAGTTTATTTTAACTTCTTTTTAATTACTATGAAAAATTTGCTACACTAAGTAAAAATGCCCTTAAATAAAAAGCTAAACAACACCCATTAAAGAAATGGAGTATAATAAACTTTTCCTAAGTAAATGGGTTGTTTTACCACGCTAATAGCAGAAACTGTAGCGAAAGTACGCCATTATCAATTTTGCTTGAAAATTGCTAAGAACCGGAGGTAATTCAACGAGCGCTACCATATAAACCTTGGCCGCATTTTTATATTTTTATATGTTCGAATTATGAATATAACGAGGCTTCACCTTTAACTATTTTTAAAAGTGTTACCAGCAAAACGTTTCGGTGACAAATTATATCTGATTATTTTATCCACCCATTCTAAGTGCATTTTGCAAGCTTCTTTAAATCGAAGTTTTAAACTGCTGATCTAAAGAAGATTGCTACTGCACCACATTACTCCAGATATTTGATAAGAAATGTCGTTTTAAAAGGTTTGAGTTCACGCAAAAAGTACGATATTTCTTTCTTAAACTTCTCTCAGATACTTTTTAACTAGAAATAAAAAAGAATTGCGTAAAAACCATAAACTTTCAAACCATGTTTTGTCGTAAGAATAAATGTAGAGGAAATTATAGTAGTTAGTGGTGAGAGATATTAATATTTATTTTCTTGAATATTCAAGTAATATTGAAAAATACAAAAACATCGTTAGTGAATACGGGCTCATTTCATCAAGAAATGATATAAAATCTCTAGACAGAGGTGCCCCCTTGGTTCATGTATTTTTAAAGACGAGCCTTGATATCAACAACCTTAATTCCAGTAATAATCATCGATCTCTTTTATTAACTAGCCATTCTAAAGAAAAACCTTAAAGCATCAAGACAATCATCAATTTTAACTTGCTGCTCATGATTGCTTAAAAATGATTTAAACCAAGATAATAAGATGCCAGTGATACCAAGCTGTGAAAGTTGGTAAATCAACCTAAAATCGGTATAAATGGCATGCATCTCATGGCTTTCATGGAGTGAAATAAAAATAAAATTCGTAAATATGAAAAGGTTGGTATCGACTGAAAGGCCATCGACAAATCCGTGTTGCTGATTGTCTAAGATCTCTTGAAAAGCGTTCTTCGGAACAGCCTCAATACATTGCTTGCAAAAAGTTTAGGAATAGACAATAAGATGCTTATGGGTCGGTAATTAGACATATCAATGTTATTTCCAGATTTTAATATTGGGCAAACATTAGACAGTTTCCAAGTATTTTGTTTAAGGGAAGCCTTTAAACAGATTGGACGCCTTTAAATCTAAAAAAGCATACTTAGATTAAGATTGAGATTGAACCTTGGAAAAAAAACTGTATCTCTCATTCAAGAAACCTTGATATCTTGATTTCTCTACAGAAAATTTAATATCGTGATTACAAAATTATTTACACATCAAGAGAGAGAGTATCAAGAAATACAAACGAAGAAAAAGTAATAAAAATCACTATAAAAATTTAACGTATGCTGAACAATTTAGAAAACACCGTAATGGTGGTGCATCGAAAACGAAACAAAGGTGAAAAACGTTCGGATTCTTTAATTTTATTTGCTAGACCCCTAAAAATTATTCTAAACTCTAAAAGCTTGGCTGACTGATATGTTATTGGAAAGATCCTTTGATTATTTTTCCAATGATTTTGATTTAGTTTAAGTTATTACTTTTTAAAGATTTTCGCATGTAAACTTTAGATTGTAAAAATAAATAATATAAACTTTATAGATTATTACAGGTTTAGTAGATGCCAGAACGTAGCGTAAAAATATGGACTATTGCTAAATGTGAGACAAAAAAATGAGATAATTTTAACATACAAACAATTTTTAATTTTTTAAGTATAGACTATCAAAAAATTATCGCTAAAATATATGTAAAAAGAATTTGCTTATTAGGTCAAATGGCCACCTCCATTCTCCATACAATAATACAGATTTTGGTCAAAACGTTACTGCACGTTCTGAAATACCTAAGGCGTGATTTGAAGGTACTCATTTACAATTACGCTTTGTCAATCTTCTAATAGAGTGTGTTCAGTCTCATATATTTTGCATCTCATACTGGAAACGTGTGGTCTAAATATTGTCGAATATATAACGCATAATGCTCAATTTTTTTTATAACTCATACACTAGCACATCCCAACAGAAGATAACTGAAATCAACTACTCACATTGTGATACTATTAACATCACATCTTTAATAGAAAATGAAGTACTAAGTGCTTTAAAATCAGTTAAGCCCAAAGCTATAGTTGGTCCCGATAAATTAACTGTATTTCTTACATTTGACTATCCGTATGCTTTTTGTAAACCGCTAACAATATTGTTTAATCTTGCCCTCAGAACTGGAGAATTTTCTCTGCTCTGAAAAAAATCTAAAATTATTCCTGATTATAAAAAAAATGATAAGAATCTTATCGGCCAGTTACACTTATTAACAACTTTTCTAAAGTTTTTGAGCGGGTCCTTCATTCAGCATTATAT
Organism: Anthonomus grandis grandis; assembly: GCF_022605725.1. Lineage (NCBI taxonomy): Eukaryota > Metazoa > Arthropoda > Insecta > Coleoptera > Curculionidae > Anthonomus > Anthonomus grandis. Next base: position 15,074,288 of record NC_065554.1, on the reverse strand, counting down.
TTTCCTATAAAACATCTTATAGACACTGGATAGCATGGCTTCATAAAGGGCAGATCCACTACCACTAATCTTATTACGATCACGGAATTTATATCAGAATCTATAAATGATAATTCTCAAGTTGATGTAATCTATACAGATTTCTCGAAAGCCTTCGACCGTTTTGACCATTCCATTCTTATATCAAATCTTTCTGACCAATTTGGGTTTTCATCTCAGTTAACTTCTCTTATCTCTTCTTATCTTACTAAACGTCATCAACATGTTGAATGCTTTGGACACAGCTCAACTGAAATAGTCGCTCCTTCAGGCATACCACAAGGCTCCATATTGGGACCTCTACTTTTTAATTCATTTATTAATACCATTTCTAAGGCCCTAGAGGTAAACAGGTTATTATACTGTGATGATAAAAAATTATACTGTAGAATTGATACTGTTGAGGACTGCATTAAACTCCAAGCATCCATTAACTCAGTGAATGAATGGTGCAAGAATAACAACTTGCCTCTAAATGCCTCTAAATGCTGCTAAAAAAGAATCACATTACTTACCAATACAAAATTGATAATGTGATACTACCAAGATCAACCCACTTCAAAGACTTGGGAGTCATTTTTGATAGCTCACTTTTATTTAGTTTTCATATCGAAGATATCATAAAAAGAAGTTATAAAATGTTGGGTTTTATTGTCAGGAACTCTCCATTCTTTGAGAATATCGCTAGCATTAAACTCCTGTACTTTACATATGTTCATTCAATTTTGGAATATTCTTTTCAATTCTGGTCGCCATACTATCAGAACCATATTCAAGAGCTTGAAAATATACAGCAAAAATTTCTTAAATTCCTTTGGTTTAAATGCGAAAGAGTGTACCCGAAAATCGGCTTCTATGATCGTTTGCTTGAAAGATTTCAGATAAAATCCTTACAGAAAAAAAGGGATTCGGCAGATTTACAGTTCTTACATAAATTAATTAATGGCGTAAATGACTCGCCAGAGATCTTGCAACTTCTAAATTTACACACTTCTCGGCTATCAGCTTACAGTTCTCAAACTTTTTACTTTTCAATATCTCAAACCAACATTACAAAATTTTCGCCTATACGTAGAGCTTGCAATACATACAACTCTATACAGAATCAATGCGATATATTTAACTGTAGCCTAGCCGAAATTAAAAGAATTCGCTTACTTTAGATAATCCTATTTTCTTCTTTTTTATATATTTATTAATAATTTATCATATCTATAATAATAATTTTATTTTGATAAGATGATTTCATGTTTATATACATCGTTTCCACTCTATTATTATACTCTATTTCAGAAGTGTGTAGAGCAATAAAACCTCATTAGGTATGCAAAAGTGGTACCTGGCGATCCACCAATATTTTATGCCACTACCTTAGTTGGGTATTAGTTTCAATGTAAAATTCTTTCTTTTCGTTGATTGCAGGTAGTGCCACCCGGTTTTGAGTCAATTTATGAGTTTTGCCCATTGTTACCCACTGATAAACATTGAAAACGGTTCGCCAAAGGCGTGCAACTGGGACTTGTTTTTTACCTTATAATTAATGTACTTAAATGCTATTTTATTTTAGAAAGTTACTTTTGTTTAAATGGAATAATATATTTTTTTCACAAATTTATTGAACATAATATGTAGAGTAAAACAGTTGAAAATGTCACTTTTGGATCTGGCACTTTTTGAACAGTGTATAACAATTTTAAATTATAATAGATTGTAGTCTTCTTCGTCATCTGACGAACTGTCATCACCTCTTGACATTATAATTAAAGGATCGACTGTCTGATCGATGAGGTTGTCAAGATCCCACATTTTGTCCTCTTGCTTAATTACATGCTGGACTGCTTTTCGCCAATTCTCTGGTGTCGCTTCCGTAATGGCTTGATCAAACAGTAGCTTAACATCTTTCATTTTAAAAGTCGTGTTTTGTCTTGCTACAAATCCTTTTACCTGCGCCCATATCAGTTCTATAGGATTTAGTTCGCAATGATGTGGCGGTAAGCGCAGTACAGTTATATTATATTTTTCGGCTATATCTTCCACGGCGTATTTCATGAAACGAGTTTTGTGTAAGTTTGCTATTGCCAGCAGTTCTTTTTTGATCAAATTTGCTTCAAACGCAATACCTTTTGCAGGCAGCCAATCGATAATTTCTTGCTTTCTCCAACTTGAAGTTGGCGTCTTCTCTATTCGCCGTGAATGATAGCTTGCGTTATCCATAACCACCACCGAATTAGCCGGAAGAAATTTTATCATTTCACCAAAATAGTCCTCGAAAACGTCTGAGTTCATGTCTTCATGGTAATCTCCTGTGCGAGTCGACTCAAAGGTTAGCAGACCTTCTTTTAAAAATCCCTCTTCGCTTCCAATATGTGTGATTATAAGTCTTTTTCCTTTTCCCGAAGGTACTTTAATACCCGTAGACAGGCCTTCTATGAAAGCTTGGCGAGCACTGGTTATATTTTTGTCTTGCCACATTTTTTGGACTATATAACCTTCGTTAATCCACGTCTCATCAAGATAAAAAACTTTCTTTTGCTCCCTGCGGTACTGCTTGATACTTCTCAAGTATTGTCGTCTCCAACAAACAATTTCGTCGCTCTCCAGTAAAAGTGCTTTGCGGTTATGCTTTTCCCAGGCAAAATCCATATCCATAAGTTTTCTATAAAAGTTTTCTACTTATCAACGGAATACTGTCATCTTGGCCAAGCTCCATTAAAATTTTGTCTAGGGTGGGTATTTCCTTTTTAAAATAAAAAGAGTGAACTTTTCTTCGAATTATACATTTAGCATTTTCATCAAGGACTTTTGTAGGTCGTCCTGGCTTTTGCTTGGGAGATTCCACTTGACCTGCTACTTTTCTTTCCCGCAACAATTTGAAAATGGTGGACTTTCCAATTCCACTCATTCGAGAACATTTTTCAACAATTTCTTGCACAGTAAAACTAGGGTAATCGTGTTTTATGCAATCATGTACATTTAAAATAATAACTTTTTCACTCAGCGATAGTGGAGAATTTTTAGTACATCTTTTCGTTGGACTGAATACCCTCATTTTTTAAATATTGGGATAATAATATTGTGATTACACTACAGCGTAGCAGTGACTACTAACGTTTTAAATATGATTTAAAAGTATTTATAGTCTGTATATATTACCTGACCCCATTTTTGCATATTACAAAGCGTTAAAAGATAGGTACCTATACAAAAGGATTAAAAGTATTTATTTAGTATTTAATCTCTTTCAAAATAAAGGCATTTAATCCGTGAAAATTAAATTCATAAATATTATAAGTACCTGCGCCTATGAACTACCACGAAATGTAGCCAAACAGAACGGAATTCCCCAGTTTATTGCTCTATACACTTCTGAAATAGAGTTTCACTGTTAAAGAGTTTCTCTGTTGAGTGATGTTAATAAATAAATAAATAAATAATGTGGTGGGGTACCATCCTGAAACATCAACATATCTGTCATTTTAAATTTTAATTATTGCTGATAATGGCGGTTGTTCCTCTTGTAGTATCTATAAGCACATTTCACCTGTCAGATACCCAGAGAAGAAAAATCGTCCGACTAAATTTATCGCTAAAGATACCAGCCCAAATATTGAATTTTTGTGGCTCATAACATACACGTGATTATGACAATTTACCACGTCATTCAAGAAAAAAGTGCACTAATAAGAGAAAAGGTATTAAACAAAAATCACCATTAGTAATTTGTTCACTCATAATTTTATGAAATTGCGATCGCCGATAGAAATCGTCTTCATTTAGTTCTTGTACAAGATGTATTTTATACAGAGTTACGAACTTTTTTAAAAACCTGTTACAGTTTCCAATTGAGATATACTTAGGAATCCTCATTATCATGCCCTAGAATAGCCATATTCTAAGTCATGTTATATTCATTCCTTAAGGGATTTGATGTTTTTGCAATTCGCCACATATCCAGATTCTCGAAATTTACAAACAAGTTCCAGTATATAGTTTCCTTGCACCCTACTGTTCTCATATCGCTCGTTATAATTCCGCTGTTTTTTTAGCACATTAGTTATTTCTTTAAAATATTTTAATTATTTTAACTCTTTCTGCCGTGGCCGTATGCACCATCCTTTATTTCAAAAAGTGGATATTACCAAGAACCTCCTAAAAACAATCACGGGTCCGAGCATTTTTTTAAAAAAGTTAATGGACTGCTCGTAATTGCCTCTATTTTGTTTTCGATGCGCCACCCTGTATAATAAAATGGTTGGCCAGGAATACCTTAACTGTTATAAAATGAAATTATTATTATTAATAAATAATTATTAGAAAATATAATTATTAAAACTTAAATTGATCTTATATTCTCTGGAAAAATGTTAAGCGCCCCTTAAACTAAAATCACACCAACAAGCGATACAAAACATATAATCTTATTTTAGTTAGTAAAGACGAAACAGAAGTGGAGAGAAGAATTAAAAATAAACAAAACTTTTAAATTCTTTACGCCAAAAGTAAATGATACTTTATTCCTGTCTCTAACTATTGAAACTGAAGACGCTAAAACAATTTATGCACTGAAAAATGGGCAATCTTCAGGTCACGACAACCTTAGAAGTGCAACGTTAAAAAAAATTAAGTCATTTGTAATGAAACCGCTTATCTTTTTAGTAAATAAATGTTTTGACAATGGTTACAACCCAAAAATCTTGAAAAAGATCATTCTCAAGCCAGTTTACAAATCAGGGTCAGAACTAAATATAAATTATCAACCATTTTCAAGTTTAAGTTCCGTTAGTAAGATTTTTAGTAAAATGATTGATTAGTAAATTTTTTGTAGTAGTAAGTCCTCTCACCAACGTGGATTTAGGGAGGTTGTATTAGCGGAGGATGCATTGGTTTAAACTAGTCAGTGCAATTTACTAGTTAAAAGAGAAAAACTTATTTATTTTCCAATTCATCATTAACACGCTAAAGCATACGCTGCTCTAAATCATATTGGTAATTCGTATATCCTGTTTCATACAATCGAGAATGAACTTTCTGAAACAATTTTTCTCCTGGCAGATGTCAATTTTGTTCAAATGCTCTTTACTTGAAAAGGATAAGTTTAAGTGACTTTTTGAAAGAGTGGACCAAAAAAAAAATTTTTCCGGGCCAAACTTTTAAACAACAAAAAAGCTAGTTCTATGGTTGGAACCTTTGGTGTAACGCTTGAATTATGGTTTAGACAGTTTAACCTCTAACCAAAACTCTTTATTTTACTCACGACACGTGTTTCACTAACGATGTTATCATCTTTGGGAGAATATTATAAAACTAAATTAAAACTACTTACAAATGGCCTTATATACTAACGATGTAGCTAATAGAGCGGAAAATGCAATGAAGTATGGCCAAACAAACCTTAAATACTAACTAAAGTATATAATTGACTATAAGGGTTTGAACTTTTATCTAATTTGCTATTGTTATTAACTAGTTTAAGTAATTTTAAGTTGTCTATCCCTACAGAGTGACCAGTATTTAAAACATGTTCAGCCAAACCAGACTTTTAAACTTTTCCATATTTCATATGAGCTACGTGTTTTTTTTTTAATCTGACATTAATTAATCTTCTGGTTTTTTCTATGTACTTTTTATCACAATCGTTGCAATTAATTTCATAGATCCCGGACTTTTCATTGGTTTTTATTATATCTTTTGGGTTTCCTAAAAGATTTCGTAACTTGGCCGAACTTTAATATACCATTCTTAGACCTAAGTCTTTGAAAACCCTATTAAAGTCTCTCGTCAAGATATTATCATATGAGATTGCAACAAAAGTTTCCTTATTTTTATCTTTTTGAAATGTGGTAGAGTATTGTGGTAGTCTTCTAATCAGCTTATCAATAATCTTATCGTTGTAACCATTGACCCTAGCAATTGTTTTAATTGTTATTTTTTCTTTAGTAAATCTGTTATTACTACGTAGAGAAAATGAGACCAAATGATGTACCAAGAAATGCTAGCATGCTAGCCATTTTATGTTAAAAACAATGGTTAGAGTCACTAGTTATGTATCTCAAAAGTATTTGTTTCTTCTATATAAATATGAAATTCTAAATGATTATTATTTTTGATGACAAGAGTATTTGTTTCTTGTTTGAAGGTAAATTTAATAGATGGAAAAGAGTTATTGATTTGTTCTTCAAAATTATCAATATTGCACTTGGTTTTGTTGAACACGGCAAACACATCATCAACATATCTTAACCAAATTCAAGGAACGTATTGGAATGTATTTTTTGCATTTAACTTAAAATAATTCATGAAGAGCTCTGCTTCGAATAAGAAACAAACACCCAACTTCCATTCTTAGATACTTTTGTCATTAAAAATAAGATACAGTTAGAATTTGATATTTATAGAACAGAAATAAATAGATACATTACTTTTAGATACATTACAAGTGACTCTAACCACTGTTTTCAACATAAAATGGCTAGCTTGCATTTCTTGGAACATCGTCTGATTTCATCATCGTCTTCTAAGTAAGAACAGATTTAATAAAGAAAAAGCAACAATTAAAATAATTGCTAGGGTCATTGGTTATGATGGTAAGATTATTGGTAAACTGATTAGAAGATATATTTCAAAGAGATGAAAATAAGCAAACCTTTATTGCAATATCGTATGATGCTATCTTGATGAGAGACTTTGATAGGGTTTTCAAGGACTTAGATCTAAGAATGGTCTATAAAAGTTCGGCCAAGTTACGAAATCATTTAGGAAACCCAAAAGATATAATAAAAACTAATGAAAAGTCTTGGATTTATGAGATTAATTGCAAGGATTGTGATAAAAAGTATATAGTACAAACTAGAAGATCAATTAATATTCTTAACAGGGATAAAGATCCAATGTCTTATAGTCAATTATATAGTTTAGTTAGTGTTTAAGATTTCTTCCTTCATGCTTCATTACATTTTCCACTCTACTTGTTACATCATTAACATATAAAGTTATTTGTAAATAGTTTTAATTTAGTTTTAATCCTCTCCCGAAGATGCTAACATCGTAAGCAAAAGACGTGTCAAGGGTCATGAGAGCAAAATAAAGAGTTTGGTTAGTGGTAAAACTGTCGTAATTTGAACAAAAAATCTGTAGGCAAAAATAAGCAGGTGTGTTCTTCTCTAGTCTATACCACTAACAATTTATGAAGATTATACTTAATGCAAATACTTTAGCGCCTGGCAAATTTAATAATTTTATGGCGGTTACTTCAAGTATTATGAGCAAAAAAAAAAACATTTAACTAGCGCCATATTTAAATGGCTGTCTCTTCCTTAGGAGACAGCTTAAGAATAAAAACTAAAGTAGCGGCTCAGGCTCTTTAACACCCTGTATACATTAATTTTTGGAACCAACCAGAATTAATTTTTGGAACTCTTCACCATTAATGACTGTATTATTTAAAATGGGATATGTAAATATCCATTAAAATCTTAGCTAATTAGGAGGACTGACTTCATCTGAGTTTAATTGTTTAACTATAACAGGATTATCTTAACTGTTTTTAATTATTATGAAACTTTTTTATTTTTGCACACAGGAAAGCAGCAGAAATAACAAGGAAAGATCCACATCAACTGGCGGATAGTACTGAACTTCTTTCTAAGGAGTTTGAACTAATAAAAAAAATTGCTAGAAGGTTTAGCATTAAGACTGCCTTCAGTTCGTAGATAACTATGAGGTTAAGTATCGAATACCAAACCATAATGGCGACTGGACACCAAGAACTGCGTCTACAAAACCCCCTGTGAATGTTAAAAGACCAAAAAACATCGAAGATGAACCCGAACAAGAGAGGTTTCCATATGTGTAAGAAGCAACATTGAAAGTAAAGGAGGTTCCCTGAAGTTGATGCTAAAACTAATTTAAATAATTTTAACTTCTCATTAAATTAAGTTTAGATAGAAGATATTTGTTATATATACCACATTATGAAAAGACATGATTGGGTTTTGACTTGCTGTTCTAATTTTCAAAGATTCATAAATCATTAAGTACCCAAAACAGTTTAATATAATAACTGGAAACTTTTAGGCAAAAAAGCTAGCCGCAAAAAAAGTTAAGGAAGTTATCATCTGCATTAATTTGCGCTGCAGCAAAACTCTTCTTTCGCAAACTTTTTTTTAACTTCAAACTTTCTGATTAAGTTGCGCTATACGCAGGCGAGACAAGCTTAAAAAAAAGTTTCTGTCTAGTTTGTAAACGCTTTGCAACTTCTTTTCTAACCAATAATTTATATCTTCGTTGCCAGTGGGACCTAGTAAAACTTTTTTTTCGTTGTCGCTATGTCAATTAATCTCATTCTTTTTCCTCTACCATGCTTTGCTGATCGATTGTATAAACTGAACCTTAATTTCGGACCATTTACATACGGTTATGTTGGGCTTTAAGTGTTTAGGTTTTGGGGCAACGATGTTTTGTTTATCTTTTGAAGTTAATGGATTGAAATTGAGAGTATATTGCCTTAACATATTATTGATTTTATCGGTGGCCTACTTTGTAACTTTTTTCCAAATATCCTAAATTATTTTTATTTGTGTACTCACAATGTATATTTTAATTTAATGATAAAATTAGAATGCCTTTACTGCTACAGAGGTACGTTTATGATGTTTTGTGCACGTATCACTTTTTTTAGTTTTGCTTGAAACCGTTGCATATTCTCGCATACATTTCGTTGGAAAAATTTTTCATGTCACCTTGAGTCTAAAATGATTATTATTAATAAAATCAGAAAAATAAACAGAAAAAATTAATAAAATGGGCAAAGTAGTTTTCCAAATCTATACTTATCTCTAGTAAGATACTCTGTTAAATTTTAAAAATTACAGGAATAAAAAAAAAATTTATATTATTCAATGAGAAACAATGTAACCTTGCAGTGCACCTTGACCAGTTCCTCTAGAAATAAACCGACTTTCATCAGCCCCACCTGCTGAGCCATTACATTCTAGAGCCATCTATATACCAAATAGTTCTCCCTATTTAGCAATGAAGGTCCATTGGAGTCCTTTCTCTTTTCTCTACCTGCCATATGGGCCACAAATTGGGTTGTGAGGTTGTAAAATATATTTAATATTATGTGATTCTAATAATTCTTTTACTTGTTTACTCAAATCTCTTTCCCACCCTGGAATGCCTTGCGGTGAGCATTCGATGGGGCACCCTGCTTTGCGAATATTATTTGGTAAATAATACACTGGTTATAATATTTAGAAGTGAACTAATGCAAGTTTAAGCTTAATGAAAATGAAAAAAGAGTTTTCCTGTTATTCTTTTATTTATTGAACAGATTATATTTTAATGCAATGTATGTTGTTTTGTGTATTTTAGAGTACGATGTTTTTTAGAAATACATACTTATTTGTAAAATACAAATTATTACAAATTTTTTTAGTTCACGTTCGTATTTTCTCATTATTACATTAATTAGTGTACAATGTAGTTCTTTGTATTGTATTAAATAGATAGATGAAGAAAGTGAATTTGTAACCAATTGATTTACAAAATTAGCCATGCTTAAAATGGCTGTCTCAGACTAAAAATGATTTTGTAGGATCAAATGATCAGATAACTAATATATAAGATAATCCATTAAATAAAATCAATCCCCATTTGAATATGTAAACTCATGAAATAAATTTTTCGGAATATCTCTGAAACAAATCCCATCTTGTAAAATTTACAAGTCGCATTTTAATAAGCTGAATATTGTACGCCTTTTATTCAATGTTCTTGCCTCGTTACCGCTCTTTACAAGACAGTTTTCTCCGTCTTACCATTTTAGAAATCCTATACTTTTTTGTTTCTTCCTATCTAAGGCACAACGTATTGTTCGCTAGTATCGTCTCTTCTCAGGTGTATTCCGGAACAGATACGAAAACGTGACTATTAAAATAAACAGATTTATGGCACTTTATTTTCTTATCTTATGTACTGCATATACAACATTATGTCACTTTAAGTCACTTTAAGTTAAAAAATTTAAATAAAAGATTCGTATTATCTAGACGACATATATGTAATTTATGTGTAAGATTTATTGATAATAATACATTAGTGTTACTTTTGTGTAAAAATTTAATTGTTTTAGCCTTATACAACAGAAAAAGTGAGACTCAACTAAAAAATATTTAACTTGTAATAATCGTTACTAATTTATTAGAAAGTTACTGCAAAAAACCAACGTGTAAACTATTTTTAGACGTAATTATTAGTATGAAACCGCAAGTTAGGTTATGAAAATAATCATGCCCATTGTTTGCAGTAAGGATAATTACGTCAAAATTATAACTTTTTGAATTAAAAAAACAAGTGCCTTGTAAATCAATCGTCGCAAAGATCATTATTTATCCCGACTGTGAGAAAAAAGAGCGACAAATAGTTTATGCCCATAAGGTAAAAACCATTTTTAATAAAATTTGACAAAATTAAATACGGTAAATATCTAAATAAGTTAACAGCTAATTCATTCAGCACAAGACGTTTCACACTATAAAAATTGAAATTTAATTATCTCTCCTTTTATAAAAAGCTACGGCTATCTATCTAAGTAATGTCAACACAGATTAAGAACTAAATACGTAATATGCTTTAAAAAATAAGACTAAAAACCATTTCTTATAACAGTGGATAAATGATAACACTTTAAGAATAATACCCATTTAGATTATGCATAATAAAAAGAACGGGATTAGTGGCAAACAATTAACTTTTATTTAACATTTGAATCAATTAATTAAAAAAGACAGGTTACTACAAATAAAAAATTTAAAAAAAGAATACAAAAGTGTACACCGTGGCATTTTTAGAAGTAATTATCTAGTTCAGCAATCTTCTTTAAAGGAGTTTTTAAATAATGGTAAAATGCAACCCTTTCATCATACAACATTTGCATGAAAATTCGAATCAAAATGATCATATTACAATTAAATATAGGGTTGTGCAGCAAGGTTTACGGTTTTGAATGTGAAAATTTAAGAAGAATCCTTTAAACTCTATTTCTTAAAATGAGAAGGGGTTTGTTCAATCTTTAAAAAAATCATTAAATATTCTTTATGATGGCGCTTGGCTTTCTTCAAGTTAAGTTATGGTTTGCTAGGAAATTGAATTTAAGTATTTTAATCGACTAGCACTTATCATATCTTAATATATAGCACTGTCTTATTAATTGTTGGAAAATATGCGTCGTTTGCTTTCATAAAATACAGTACAGCAATTGTTCAAAGTTTTCCCGAATATTATGAAGAAAACCAGGTGTAATTTCATAGCATTTATTAGTAATAAGATTTCTATATATAATACTCCGTAATTCTTTTAAGGATTTAGGGTGCGTGTCCACAAAAAAAACCTGGGACACAAGTCAGGTGATCTCTTAGGCTATTGATCCGAAGAAGGAAGGAGTGCTTTTCCCCATCCATTTACCAGGAAACGTTTCATTCAGAGGCTGTTGAACAGGTAGTGCATTATATGAAGGATCTCCGTTATTTTCTTCAAGATAACTAACTTTGTAAAGTAGATTTTCTTCATGGTTGATCGTTTTCCTTAATTTCAGTAAGTGCTGAATACAAGTGGTCCAATTATGTGTAGATCTAAAATACCAGCCCAAACAATTAATTTAGTAGATACTTAGTTAGCAAGTCGATTGGCAATGCCATCAAAAATACGTGAACATTCGTCTCAGAAGCAAACATTAAAAAGGTAGTGCCACTTTTGTTTAAGAATTCTCTATATAGGTCCACGTGTATGAAATGTAATTTATTAATTTCGACTCTTTTTGCAATAGAAGAAATCGTTTTTATCGATTAGAGATACATCAACTACTTTTCTGAAGATAAATTCCAAATATCCATAGATAAAGAAATATTTTCTTACTTTAAACATATTTGTTTAATAAAGAACCTAAAAAATAAGATCCAATAACATGTTTGAAATTTCGTTACATACCGATGCGTTGTTTTAAAGAAAATCAATCGCCATAAATAACAGCATCTGATTTGAATGTTTAAAAATTACTGTTGGCAAATTGTAATTTTTTAATTTTTTTCTATTTATAGATATTTTGCTGATCTTCTTTAAATTATCACGATTAATGCCGAATCAACTTACAGTTAATAAAAACTTATCTGAGTCATTATATTTGTTTATTTTAAGCTACTGATGCGTTGTGAATAATTATAGAACTATAAAATTTAATTTCGAATCATAACAAATACTAGTTTAGAGTCTATAAAGCAGATAATAAATGTTAAAAAATTATATTCATACCGGGGTATAAATAAGTAGAAACGTTATATATTACCTTTTATTACGTTCTTATTGTTAGTTCTTTTACTTATTGATATTTATTGTTGCTTATTGCGTATGACGCAGAAGACGAAGAACTTCGCCCGCACGAAGTGCATACTTTAACTCATTAGATTTTTGCATATGGTATGGGGATATATGAAATTAATGATAAAACTGCTGCTGATTCATTTCAAAATTATTTTTTTTAAAGTTTTATCGATTTTTCAGTAAAAGAATTTTAAAATGTATTGAGACAAATGGAGGTCATGTCGATTATTTACTGGCAAATATTCATAATTTTTATTTTACATTTATCTTTTGTATTTTGGTATTCATGCTATAATGCATATTTTAAATAAAAAATTAAATTATGCCAAGCTTAAAAAACTTATTATGCCAAAGTTAAGAAAAAAACAAAATGTTGCTGGTAGGGCCCTCTATGAGAAAGTTATAGTAAAATGTGTAAAAAAATGCTGAATACACAGCATAGGAATTTTTTTCTTATGCTAAATACGTGTTTTTGTTGTTTTTTTTTTGTATTTTGACTTTTCCGATAAAATAAATATATAGAAAATAATTAATTTGTGACCAATTAGGGCTATTTTAGTTATTACGACCAAACAACCATTGAAGTAAGTTTAATTATATTTTTTTCCACTTAATTAATGGTGAAACATATAAATTTTATTATATAAATAATATAACTATTTCGACTCTTTATTGCCAATGAACTTTTTCAATAAAATTATGATTTTCTTAATTCAGTCGAGCACAACCCAACTGAAGCATTTTTTTAATTGATCTAAAGATAATTTATATTCACTATTTGAATCATAATCAGAATTTAACGCCCAGTTTATACATGAACCTTTGAAATAAATGGTTTTAATATTTTTGTATAATTAAATGTTATAATGATTTAAATAATTCGTAGTCGAAATGACCTTATGTGAATCCTAATAGATTTTGGTCAATAAACATTTATAAGTAAGATGATGATTGTAAGATTCGATTATCGAAATCATAACACTATTTTATTTTATTCTTGTCTATATATATTTAGAGCTAGTTCAAAATGGGTTTTTTCGGTAATTTCGAGTAGATATGAGCTTATCTGAAACATTACAAAAATTTTTTTTGGTAATTTTGGAAAGATCATCTTTGATAATATTTTTGGCAATTTGTGACGAATAAATACTTATTTATATCATAAAGATTATTATATTTATTTTATTTTCATCACTATGATGATTAATTAGTTTACTTACTGTTTTTAATAATATTGGCGAAAGTTATCTAAGTTTTAAAAATTATATTCATCTAAATGCACTCATTGTGAATATAATAATCTATTTAAAAAAACTATATTGGTAAAGAGAAACACTATGGAAAATCATTAGTACCATTATTAATTTAAAATATAATAATGGAAGCTAAAGAAATGAATATAATATTTACGCTTTAGGCCTAAGTGTAGAATCATTTAAAAGACTTTTTATTTTAAAACGTATGTTCCCCATTGAATTCTTAAATTTTAAATTAAAAAATACTTGAAAGCAAATTCAAAGAGTTAATCCTAAACAGACAAGCCTAAGTTCTAAAACAGTCAATCAAACAGTCAAAACTATTTGCTATCAAAACTGTTGTGGTTTTAAACTAATATTCTACTGATGGTGTTTTACTTTCTTTCATATAATTGCTTTGAGTCAGACTTGAAGGAGCTAGGTAACACCAGCAATTATTTCAAGTGAACCAATCTGAAGTGTTTAATAAAATATAACGATTCCACTCTACAAAGTGTTCGGATTTGGTGATTATGTATTGCGATTTCTGAAATTGTTAAAGATTTATAAGCGTTTTAAAATTGATTTTTTTTGGAGAAAACAATTATATTTTCTGCAATAAGAAAAAAACTATTATGTTAAGAAATTATGGGATAAATAATTTTTTAAATGCAAATATTATTTTAAAAAGAAATTAAAAAACATTATAAATAAAGTGCCTTTATTATTTCCGTTAATCTCAAGAAGAAACTCAAAACAAACAAAAAACTCTATAACACAAAACTTATAACTAATAGGTAAAGCAATATTTTGTTATTTTCATTTAATTTCCTAAAATCGTAATTATAGTCCGTAATTAAACCTTAAAACACCTAAAGTTATAAACTGGACATTTCATCTTAAAAAACCGTATACGATTTCCCTATCTTTTTTTCAAGATATTAGATTACTTAACTTCCATCTAATAATTATCAAATACCTACCTTGTTTTAAGTTGTCATGTTAAAAAATATCGCTTCTAAGATTGTCCACTTAAATATTCCAGGACAACTGTCACAACCAAATTACTGCACCAGTACTCGGTTTTTCGAAAATGCCGCAATTTATTACGCGTTTCCTATTATTTTCCGCAAAACAAATGGGAAATTCCGAGCCCTTCCACGTGGAAATCACGAGCTGAACTAAACTGAAATACTGAAGCCCTGGGAGCTTCGAAACGGGTTCGGGATCGGTCGACATTTAGCGGGAGCAACGTGGGAGGCTTGATTTTTCCGGAAAGAAATGCGGTATAAAGGAGATCAGTTTGATAAAAATGTTAACAATATTGTCACTTGAACAGAAGGGCATTCTCTATTGCGAATTTTATGAAAAATAGAATAAAAGTTAATAAAACTATATCAAAAATAGAATAAAAGTTAATTAAAAAGGTATTAAGAAGTGTGCAGGTTTAAGGTATGTTATCGCATATCAAAATTTTTTAATTTTTAGGAAAGTCGACTTTCCTTTATTATACACCTGAACGAATAGGCCGATTGGTTTAGTGTCTATTGCTGTTCAAAAATAAACAAAACTTGCGATTTATAATATTTTTTATTCTAAATAATATTTTTTAAGAAAATGTACTATACGAGATGAGCAGAAGAAGGTATCCTGCCTTGTACAAAAAGGAGATTGTTAATATAATAAGAAAGAAAAAGCAAACAAAAACCACCGTAAACATAGGACAGATAATTTTTTGGACATTTTTAATAACCTTAGAAACAACTTAAAGAACTCAATTAATAGGTCACATAAAAATGATATGTAATCAACAGAATTTAACATATAATATTCTATTGAGGAAAAAAAAGAAAAACACAAAGTCACGGTCTCACAACATGTAATAAACGGGCTACACGTGTTTCGCTCTAGTTAGAGCATCATCAGGGATTTAGAAGCCATCCATGGCTTTTTTGTATGTTGGTCTCTTAGAGAATAATGAATGAGATTTTTAGATAACTATACCAGCGGATTGTTTTCATCAAGTAGATCACGAAAATACCAGGTTATAAGGGAAGCCGAGCAGAACTACGAAATCGAGTATTTTTTCGACCTCGTTTTTGAGGCCAAAAATGGGCATCAAAAATGCCGTATTTCGGCTATCGTAAAAGCTACGACCTTGCGGATGGTCTCGTTGGATTCAGAAGGACGAAACTAAGACAAAACCGTTGGAATTTTCCCAATAGCCCCATAGAAGCCGAGATATCGGCCTTCATAATTTTGGTTTTTTCATTTTTCGGGTATACCCTCCCGTTTGGATTTTTTTCAGATTTTTTTTTTTTCAAATTCGAACTAACTATACTAGCGGATTGTTCTCAAGTAGATCACGAAAATACCGGGTTTGGATAGTACTATTAATATTTTTAAAATTGAGGAGGTTAACCTGATTTTCAGCTTTATCGTTAAGTACTGCATTCAAACCCTTACGGCACCTCTATGTTTTTTAAAAAAGTAGTAGGGTAGGTGAGGAAAAGTAGGTAAATATCATCAAGTAACTAAAATCATTTCAGATTCAGAGTAAATAAACTTCCACGCTATATTCTCAAGCCGAACAATATGCCGTTGAGAAAGTTTTAAAATTCCGAAAATATGTCCAAAAAAACCAAGATTTACTGATTTTGTTTTTATTTTTTCTAGCGTTATTTAAAGACATATGGAAAAACAAAAACACTTTCTCATGGCCACTTTTTAAGCTCTACAAAACAGCGTTAAGGGATTTTCCATACGACGTTTCGTTTCGGAGGAACCATCATCAACTTTATTTGTTTATATGGCGCGTAAAAAAGGTATATCCTGTGTTGAACAGCATATTTTATTATGAATACAATGATGTATAATACAATATGATTCTGCAATATTTAAATTGGAAAAAATGTTTTGTTGTAGTAGACGGTAAAATGATGGAGCTGAGAAAATGTCAAAATTACTTTATTAAAATGTGAAAATTGTTTTCTTGAAATGTTATGTCCTATGTTACAGCAACTTTGGAAACCAACTGGTAAGGGATGTTTTTATCACAGTCTATGTATTTAAAATATTTGCTAAATTTCCCAATTCTCAATTTATTCAAACATTATATACACATACTGTTTTACAATAGAGGGGTCATGCCTAGGTTGATTTAACAACTTGTATGCAGTACTGTCCTCAAAAAAGTTGGGAAAAAAAAGTAGTTTGTTATACAACTATTCTTAAAAGTCTACAATATATACAGATATACAAGGTTTACAAGTACATGTCCGGTTTTAAGTGATTGAAAAACTGATTGTGAAGAGGAAAATATTCGGAAGAAGTATGAAATTATAAGTCATATAGTATAATAAGTAGAAGCACAGTCGTCACACCTAAAGTTCCTTTTAGTATTAATTTTTCGGATAACTGTTCGATCACCAGTTTTTGATTCATCTGTGTATATTTCTAAGTAATTTTCGGAATTGATTTAAAATATCCTTAAGAATTGTTTGAGTACCTATATGACAATAAACCTAGGAATTATTTTGGGGTGAAAAAAATTTATGTCAAAGGGCAATTCATACAATTACAGCACTTTAAATCATGAATTAACTCCAAAAATTACCGACGCTGATGGTTTGTAAGAAAATACTAAAACCATTGATTGGAAAATATTTATTAAAACATTCATCATATGGTTAAGAGTGCCTTTACAATTTTGAATATCTTTTGCACTACAATAAATCAAAAAATTCAAAAAAGTCTGCAATATTTTATATATTAGTTTAAGCGTGTGGAAATTAACTATGTAAAGATTAAAAAGTTAGGGCGGTTAAGGCCGAGCCCTGAAGTACGCCAGAAGATGTTGTCCTATAATCTCGTTTTATGGCAATATATCTGTTTGTTAATAATCTAATAGGTAATAGGATTATGACCAAACCCTCTGGAAATGCCTAAACCAATAAGCCTTTCTATAAAAAGACATAAAAATTAACGTGTTCATAGGTAATTTGAATAGCAAGAAACAATCACAAATAACATTTTTAGTATGTTTGTAATATGTCTGAAACAAGATGTACAAAATTATACTCGGTAATACTCTTACCCCTATGAACTGATAGACCGAAAAGGTACTATTAGACTATCATCACCACTCTACACGACTTTTTAAAATTAGCTCAAGGGTTTTATTAATACATGAGAAAAGAGATATTGGTCTGAATTTATCAGGTTCACTCGGCTTATTGATTAAAACGATTGATGACTTGGAAATTATGTTTTTTTTGTGAGCAATAACACTTTTAAAGACTTTCATTATCAATTGTTTTCCAGAACTAGGAAAATTTTGTAGTATGGTTATGTGATACTATCGAGACCAGAACTTGTATCTACTTAAAGGTGAAAGTTAAATTCTAAAAATGAAATTAGTTGGCTTAAGGACTGGTTTTTATTTAATTCTTTTCTCGAAGTATGTTGGTAAACCGAAACACGTGCTAGTTTATTGAAACACTCGTTAATAATTTTATTAGTTACTGGTATTATATTACCCTTAACGAAAGATTTCCTAACGCAGTTTACCATATTCGATATTTTAGTTGGAGGACTTTAAGCGTTAAGACTACTACAAAAATTAATCCAGCTCCCAACATTTGTTTAGAGCACATACTCTTCTGTTTGCTTCTTTTGCAATAAAGACAAAGGTGGAGAAGGAATTAAACAATCTTGAAGGGTTCGGAACTATCTCTAAAATTGATTATTCTGAATAGAGAACGCCCATGTAGTACCTATCTTAAAGATGATAGTTCTATAAGAATTTGTAGTGATAATATCTAAAGAGTTACTTATTTTAATGGGTGTTACGTAAGAATTATTCACGTATTTAGAAGAAATATGAACTTAAATCTTTAACGATATCTTTCGTTATATTTAATTAAATGTAAGTTCAATAAATGTTAAATAGAATAATTTACTTGAGGTATAATAGATTTTTTTATATACTCTGAGCTGAGGTTTTATCTGTCGATCTTTGAGCTAGATTCTTCTTTTCAATATCCTACCTTACTTTATTTTAATTTTTAAAATTGAAAAGAATGAAAAAACCTATTATGAAGGTAAATAAAATAAAATGAAATTAAATTTTAAAAAAAAACTTAAATTTTTAAAAAATAGTTATTTTTCTTAATTCATCTTGTTTGCCTTTTTTTTTAATCTAATTCTTAATTCGAAAATAATTAGAATACTTCTTTATATTTTGATGATTGATTGACTTTGATAAACTGTTTTGAAAAGTAACAAATAATTCAGAGGTTACTCCTTCTAAAAATAAAGTGGTGTGATCTTGATATAACTTAATGATAGAAAACATATGAATAAAATATATTTTAAATTATATTCATTAAGGCTTTAAGTTCATATATCTTCTAAATAGGAATACCTAAGTCTATTTTCTTCTTCTTCTCGATATTTGAGCCTGTGAGATAGATTTGCTAAATTGATTTTCACTGTAAAAGAGACGTAATACCCAACAACATAAGTAACTGATTATGAATTTGTCACAAGAATTAAGATTTTACTTAAATCAGTGATAATATCTAAAGGTTCCATTAACCACATAGTTCAGTGTCCGTTATAAAGGATCAACGAATTATTTGTTAAATTATAAGGGGGTATACCCAAGCTCGAAAAAGCTAGTGGTTATTTCAACTCATAAAAGCCTTTATCAATAGAATGGAGGACCTTTTAGGGTATCAAATATACGTGAAAATTAAAAAAAAAATGGAATCTCTATTTGATGGACCTAAAAACGTAACCATCTTTGTTCATGTTAACTTGCGGTAAGGATTTTAAACAACAATTAGAAAGATTGGATATACCATTAAAATTTAGCCTAGAAAAATGTCAGTTTTTTATGGATGAGGTTTAGGTTTCACATCGACAAAAACGGTTCACATTTTCCACGAGACAAAGTTGAGGTTATTGAAAAGGTTCCTTGTCCTTCGCTCAATTAAAATTATTTAGAGGACTAATAAATTATTACGTCATTCTTGTACCTAATTTAGCAACAGTTTTTCCCTTGTTGCCATCCTATAATTTATTATACGGTGGACTCGGTGTGGTCATGAGATTGTGAAAAGAATTTTAATAAAATTTAAAAAAATATATCTTGAAGCTCTTTTATTTTATTGGTTGCTTTTATAATGTAATAATTTATTATTGTATGAATAGTAGGGATCGCGACATCTACTGTAAAGTGGATTAACATTGTAAAAAAGTAAGAAGATGATCCTAGATGGCGCTAGCGGTTCTTCGCTTCGATTTTTAAGCAATTTACTGGAACCAGGTTGTTTTTCTCTCTAAAGTACTAAAGTAATTTTTTTATCTGTCTGTCCTTTGTCATTCGTCACGTACGCCATGCTCAAAGATCAACTTTTTACGTATTAGCATTTTCAATATCGGGCGGTTGTTTTTTCTGTCATTTTAATACTTGCCTTTTGGGATTAGATTAAAGCTTTATTAGGATTTATCTTATTCATTATCTAGCTTCTTCATGACGTTATTGATTGGACCTTAGTCAGCTGCTGTCCTTAAATCTCCACAATGGGTTACCAGGTCAAGATAAGATAAGAGGAACGTTTAAGCAACGTTACGATTTCTGATTCGTTATTGTTATTTCAATTTTTAGGCCAAAGGTTAGTTACATACTAGCGGGTTGTTGATTTTTTGAAATGTTTTATAACGTTGGTGCCTAGAGTTTTGATTTTAGGGGTTGTACTTTTAACAAGAAACTCTCTTATAACTTTTACAACAATGATTTACTTAAGTGAAAGGTTAAACAGTTAACATTAATCAGTATTTGCATATTTTTATAATACAGTGTTGTTGATAATTAAAGCTTTTTTTGTGTTTTACTATGTGTTATATGTCTTTACATCCTTTTGTTTATATGAAAACCAATTTGCCAGTTAAAGGTTCTTTCAACTGCACTTTAAATAAACACATCAAACTGGATGACGCCCACAATTTAAAAGGTAAGCATCTCTAGAATAATTCATGCCAACCCACCATCAATTAATGTTCTCTAGACTGATAAGCTGCCGTTAGTATATATGTCATTCTATTAAAGACTTTCAACATCAATCAATTTTTATTAAAAGCAAGAATATAATAAAAAGTGGTTACAATCTGTGCCAATTTTAGTGATATATCAGAAAAATTGACAAAATAAGAGTCAATCAAAAAACCAATAGCATATTCAACGTGAACGTTATCTAATACTGAAAAAAATTACAGCCGGGTGAGAAGAGTGCCTGGCCATTATTTTTTCATTATGTAAATTTAACCAATATTTACATAATGGAAAATTCATTCTTTTAACAGATTGAAAAGCACTACTACTACGTTTTTCAATCCAAGCAAAAATATTCCTCAATACTCGGCAAATAGACTACGCAGGTGGACAGTAATTTTATCTAAGTATAATTATGAAATTTATTTTGTTAACTCGAATACTTTACGAATACTTTATTGCAACAACCCAATGTAAATATAATTGACGTGGATATTAATTTTTTATGTTAAGAAAATTTAGATTTAGCGATAAATTTTAAAACCATTAGAAAAGCTATTCTTGAGGATGGTTTACTTATTGACATAAAAAAAATACGTTCTTAAATATGGTGCTTCTAAAGAAAATATTATAATAAAAAATCACGTTCTATAACAACAGGCGAATTAAAAAAAATATATTATAAAGGTACTCGTTTAATAGAGTTTAATATAAACGGATCTGTATATGTCAAAGATTATCGTATTGCGAAGAAATCCGCTTGAATAAAAAAAATTATTTAAAAAAAAATTGGCAACTCTTCATATCATGTAAAAATTAATCTTTTAATTGGAATTATTGAAAAACTTCATTTTAGTAAAATTAAAATTTACATGCAAGTTGTACTTCAAAAACAAATGCTATGAGAACTGATAACAGTGAAATTTGTAGTAAATGGCAATTTTAGCTGCTGCACCAGGGTAGTTTAATATTAGCGATGAAAAAGTGCCCGGTTTATCAGAAAATTATATTTGGTCAGATAGAGGTGCGTGATCGCCATAGGCTAGTAGTTCAAATGAATGATTAACGAGGAAAACTAAAAGTAGAAAGATTAATTTATACGTTTTTTCTATTCATAGGTGATGTAAGAGTTTTTTTGTAGTGGGATAATATTATATATTAATATATTATAACAATATTATTATATTTTTACTTGGTGTAATCTCTATTTTATAAATAAATATATTTGCATTTCAACACTTTGTATAGGAAAACGGCGTGTTCTCAATAGATAAAAAAGAGCTTCAGTAGCCAAAATGTTATTACACTATACACACTGTTAAGACATACTATAAATGTAATAGGCTTTAACTGTTTTTTTGTTAAAATATATCTGGTATAAAACAATTTTTTATTTATAATTTATACATTTTATAGCCACAATTTGCAAAATAAAATGTATAACCCAAACGCCTATTGAATAATTAAAAATCGGTTATTGTTCATTCGCATGTTGTCAGTTTTAATTTTTGAAATTTCAATATGTCCATATAAATTGCAGCAATTAGATTAGCTGCAAGAATCCGTAGATTTTTTGTTTAAATTAAGTGGTTTTTACCCGATATTCTGTTAAACTAGTTGAACTAGACACGGGTTAGGCTGGAAACTGTTTCGGTTAAACTCTGGCTTGTTTGATACGTTGGTTAGCTTGGACACTAATTGGGTTAAACACAATTTTTTTAATTAAAATTCGTAACTTACGTAATAGAACCTGATTTACATCTCAGCTAAAAGATTTAATGGGATTTTATTTTATTTTTCTAATGTGAACTAGCTAAACTTTCTTTTGCATTCATTCTTTTTTTTTATTTTTTTACGCTCCAGTATCATTAATTTTAAGTTTCTTGTTAATACTATTTTAAATTATTCACTGATTTAATTATTACTAATTTTCTGTAATCAGAAATGGGATATTTCAATTAAGGAAAATTTAATTTCATTAAATTTTCTGTAATTTCTAATTACAGAAAATTACTTATTTTCTGTAATTAGAAATGGGATATTTCAATTAAGGAAAATTTAATTTCATATACTTAGAACTTATTTTTAATTATTTTCTCGGAAAATTGAAAATTAATAAAAAATATAAAGCTTATTCAAAAAAAAATAGTTTCTCAAAATTTAAATATTAATGA
The DNA here is from genome assembly GCF_022605725.1 of Anthonomus grandis grandis. Taxonomy (NCBI): domain Eukaryota; kingdom Metazoa; phylum Arthropoda; class Insecta; order Coleoptera; family Curculionidae; genus Anthonomus; species Anthonomus grandis. The sequence goes on along the minus strand of NC_065554.1, from coordinate 15,051,408 downwards.
GTTTCAGTTTTTTGCATAATATGTTAAAGAATATCTGTAGATTTTAAAATACACATTATAACTAAATCACTAAAAGTCTGATTTAAAAGGATTTAATTAAATTTATCAATTGTGTTTAATTAGTTGCCTTCTTATAGTCTTCAAGCGATTATTTTTTTTTACTGGTTTCTTCACATTTATATTATTTTATTCTGAATTAAAAAATTATATTTGCTGAGGTTTCAACTGTTATATTATTCTTCACTTTTATTTGTTTTTTTTTTAAGATTTATGATGGTATTAAAACATTTTGTTATATAAATATTTGATATTCGGTACTTATTTTTCATAAAATCGTATGATTTGATAGTAGATTATACAGTTATACATTTAAGTGGGTGAATATAACTGTACGTAAGGGCTAAATTTCATAAAAATATCTAGTTGAAAGATGCTAGTTATGATTTTAAAAAAATATATCTGCTATAGATCAAAAAAAATTTGGGACAAAGATTTGTTTTCACTTTCCTTCTTAAAATGACCGAAGGGTCTATTGCTCTACTAAAATGAATTACCTAATTTAGAGCTTTGCTTTACTTTTAACAATTTTTTAAGATATAGATTTTCAGTACCAGCAGTCGTACGAGTCGGTGGTGTTTTCGGTCGTTGACTCTGCTGATACTGAATGTTTATTTCCATTAATCCTGTTTTGATTTTATGTTGTGTTCTGCAATCTCATCGATATCCATGTAATTTGTATTTAAACAGTACTACCTTAATTTTCTGTTTAGTTTAACTGACTTTGTTTAGTTGCTATTGAACTCGTCTTTAAAATTTTTGAACTTTACACTAAAAATGGCGGATTTTAAACGTGAAAAAAGTAAATGCAAAATTAGCTGTGAGGAATGTTGCAAAAATATTCGCATGAATGAATTGTAAAGCAATAACAAAAGTACTGTGTCATAGTATTACATTTTTCTGTAGTATTTTTAACTCTCCTACGCCAAAATACCTACACGACAAAGTAGCACAACATGCAAAATTCAGAGATTTCTTATGAAAATAGCGAGGCTCTAGTTATCTGCTTAAAAAAGCACAATAACTTTCTTTAAATCATTACGGAAATGCATGCATAACATATTGTGTGATCATGACTACAAATGGAAGATACTGATGTATGAAAGAATTTATTATATCCATAGCCTCTATACCGGAAGCTCTGGCAATGGACAATAATATTTTTATCTTTCGAAATTCTCGGACAGCGTCTTTCTTCATCAGGATTACGTGAAACTTTACAGAAAAGTTTATCTTAACACTATATAAAAGCTACCGAAGATATTTATTATATCAGGAGCTTAGCTACATCCAGAAATGTTGCTAAAGAAATATGCTATATTGTAAGTAATTTAAGAAATAAAGGTTCTTCTAGCAGAATCTCTGCTTTAACGGGGAGCTTAGGCAAATACTTTATAAATGTCGAAAAAAAAATTAAGGAATAATAAAACTCGTTCCCATGATGCAATTTTATATTTCCCTTATGCAAATAAGAATTATTACACATATTTGTTTGACGCCGGACTAATTTCATTAATAAGACATTTCAAAATGGTTTTTTTCCAAATTGCTTCAAAACGGCGATAATCATTCCTTTTTATAAAGGAGGAAATGAAGATCGGCCAATGGCACTTTTCCATAGGTTATCAAAGATTGGTTAAAAAAAGACACATTTCTGCTTACATATAAGAATCCAATCACGAACCAGTTTGGACTTTTAAGCGAAAAATACGCAAATTATGCTGTTTTGCTTTTTTAATATTCGATACTCCAGCCTGAACAAATAATACTTAAAAAATCTGGAACAAGTTCTGTAATTTCTCAAAAGCTTTTGTATGGCTATTAATCAAGACATTGCTAGTCTGGATATTACCGACAAAACCAGCCTCTTCACACATGATAGTAGTTTAACTTGGTGCAACTCTAATATTACCGCATTTTAAGAGCGTACCTAATAACTTGACCATGAAATCATGTTGGCATACAAGCCTCCTATGGTTTAACGTTTTGAAGACCAACATTTTTTCATCTAAAAGTACTGTAGCACTTTTAGCATTCGTTTCGTTGGGAATTAAAACACTCGATGCACAAAAATGATTTATTTTACTGAATCCTAGATATATTTATTTACTATTATTTATATCGATTTAAGAGTCATGCCAGTATTCCGACTTAAACTGGCCTCCCAGCGGCGTGGACTCCTTATATACTCGGCAGACCATGGTTTCGGAAGATTCGCTAACATTCCACTGGTATGCCTGGTTGCGTCATCGCGATAGTTCCGGAATGACAAAGAACAGCTGATATTCGCGACGTTTTCCAATATTGTTACACTGCACCCGACCTAAGCTCATTTTGTCCCGAAATGATCCCAAAGATAGTAGATGTCGATATCAGTATAAGGTTTCCCTCTTGCAACAGGAGCTCTTGTAAAAATAACAATCTACGCTTTTCTTCGGAAAAGAACGTTGAGGAGTATAACAGCACACCAGAATTTGAACACCTCTAAACCTAAATACCGCATCTAACATACTGCGAATCACTCTCCAGTCAAGTTATCGAGTCGGCTTGGGAGTTGCTAGGCTTCTCAGAATTTCGGCAAGCAACTCCTCCATTAGAGAACACAAAGTGTCCCAAAGGACCTTACAGGCCGGCTTCTGATAAAACGAGTCTTTAATTATTAGGTAGAAAATCTAAAAAATGCTTGCCCGACTCTGGGGTTAGACCGACGCAGCGTTTGAATTTTTTCCAATTTTCTACAGAAAACTGCAGCTATTTCTCCAGACATAATGTACCTATGCTTACTCACCTGGAGCAGTAAACAGATTTTGCTGCACTTCACAGGTCACGCCGGACTTTTTCGACCATAAGAATGAAATGAAATGAAAATGATGAGCCGTGAATTAATAGAATGTCAAATCCGACTCTGGTTGAATTTTCCACAGCTCAGCATCTTCGTGGTTTTTATAATAAGGAGCCAGTCAGTCTAAGTGAATGACTCCAACTTTACCCCGCGGCGGCTTTTGTATTCTGTCTAAGAACACCTTTCATGACTTCCAGAACTTTGTATGGCTCATCCCAGGATGATTGAAGTATCGGTGACACAGCCTTTCAAAGCCAAAGTCACTGTTGTTGCACCAATCACATGCCTCCTTCATATGAGGGCTGGCATCTTGAATCGTAATGCACACTTGACTGTAAAGGACATTCATTTTACGCAGCTCCCTAACGTACTCCTCGACAGCAACATCGGTTCCTGGCGGGCAACCAAGATCACTTCAAGCCGAAGACTTTCGTGTAATTTCATGGATGGCCGATCAAGAACAAATGTAGAAAGTTATTCCAGTCTCTTTGATGGCTAGAGGCTACTTTGATTCTAATGATTCGTTCCACCATGCCATCTGACTACGGGTGTAATGCAGCAGTTCTCGCTTTCTTTATTCCAAGCGTCTTACAGATGATCTGGAATAAGCTGGATAAAAAATTATCCAGTTAGATAGATTAAATAGATCTACGCAACAAAGCGTTCTTCTTTCTCTGCCCATTACTTGCCGCATTTACAACGCATTTCCTGCACCAGTTCCTTACTCTACATTGCTATTGACCCAGTAAAATCTTGCCTTCACTTTGCGCATGGTCTTTCTTACTCCAAGATGTCCTCCTGCCACACCGGCATGGATTTCCTCTAACAACACCGAAATCCGACATTGAAACACAACGATTCTCCTTATTTCCTCTGGTCAACTACTTTCCGCCGCCAAGAGTCTATCTTCCAAAATTCGGGAGTGCCATTGTGACCAATATGACGTTAGGAAAATAGTTGGCAACTTCTTTCCAAGTTGGCTTCTTCCTTTTCTTTATCCAGACTACAAGTATCTAGATATCGTCCTCTTAGTCTTTTATAAGATCCCCATTTTGCCAAGTATTATGGAAGGTGGTAGCACAGATGTAAAGAGCTCCGCACATTACATACATAGTGCGGAGCTATTTACATCTGTGGTCGTGGTTCTTAACAACTGAATTTCTCCTCTGTTCGCTGACAATGCTTTTTACAGTCCTCCGGATAAAGTCTTCTTGCTACGGCTAGCTGAATAGACGATAACACCGATCTTCCTTAGTTTGGCGCCTTCTGGAGAGTGTCTTTTTTTGTGAACTACTTTGTCACATTTGCAACAGCCCAATTTCCGGTCATACCGGCTACGTGCTCCAATCGCCTCCCTAAAAATCCGCTTTACCGATTCCTCAAAGCATTTCTCTTCTGGAATCACTTGCCGGACACGAGTCCATCTACGAATGCTTGAACTGCCAAACCTCCATGATTATTTCCGGGACATCAGGATATACCAGTCGAACCACACATAGTAGCACATCTCCAAATGCCTCACTAGGTGGTCGTACACTTGTTCTTCTGGGGATATTCTTTGCAGGATGGCTGCCACATCTCTTAAGGCCAAAGTAAGGGCAATGGCTTTCTCCCTATATGATCAATCGTTTGCTTTTGGAGCCGCTTTAAACTGACGCTGATTAATATTTTATGATATAGTGCCATCCAGTCAGCCCAAAAGATTCCGTACTATCCACTCCTTATATATATTCTGGAAGATTCGCTGTCCTTCCACGCGTCTCCAAAGACGTGCAGTGTGACCGCTTGCATCACCACGATGATTCCGGAATGATAAAGAACAGCTGATATTTGCGGCGTCACCAATATCGTTGTAGTACATTACAATCATTTGTACTTGTATTTTGTTTATATTTTAATCGATGCTTATTGGCTTCTTCAGGAAGAGGCAACCAGAAAAACAAAGGACAAATGCAAAAATACAAAGAAAATCCCAATTATCCGACTTGTAAGAGTACAGACCTATCTTTTTATCATTTGAGTCGCGTTGCTATTTTTTTGTAATTTAAAATCATGTCCTTAATATTCTTTATTTTCTTAAACTAAAGTAAATTAAACGTTTTTCACACAAAATTATAAACATATTGAATTATTTAAAAACAATTAAAATTATATGCTTTATTTTTCTCGTAAATCTTGTTTATATTGTTTTTTTTTACTCAATGCAGTTTTTTCATATTTCTTTCTTTGGCCTTTTACAATCCGCTAAGATTAAAAATTTGTGTTTTTTTTATGTTTTGTTTAGTTTTAACTAGTTTTTTCTAATAAAGCATCACTATAAACCCTAAATAATTACTAAAAAATTGTAATTTTCTACAGTATAATTCGATTTTTTTTTTGCTTTCTACTCTCTACGTTCGGCTCTCGCGTTCAAGAAAAAAAACTGGTATATTTTTTTCCCTAAAACTAGTCCATATATAATTACATTTCTGGAAAATGAAATTTATATTTTATTAAATTATGAAAAAATTGGGGATGAATACATTAATTAGACACTAAAATTTACAAAATTATTAGCCACACAGTGTTAAAATATAATCTAATTATCGTTTTAAAAACTTAATAGTCCCATTAAAATGGCACTAATACTCTATTATCACATGGTGGTAACATCACATCATATTATAAAGTTACACAAAAAGATCAGTCTTAAGGCATTAAAAATATACAGACCTTGATTCCAAACATATAAGTTTGTCGAAATTTAAGGCTAAAACTAAAATTATTTAAACTTGGTTTGTTAAATCTTTAACATTCTTGTTCCACTTTCTTTTTAACTCATGACTAAATTGTAATTTTACAAAATAATCTATAATTGTAAAGTTAAGGCACGTCGTCATGATTTTTTTGCATTTGCAGCACAGGACAATCCAAAGGTAACCCCAATTTAGACCTTAAGATATTGGCCTCTTTTCGCCTCGTTACTGCAAGTTTTTTATATAACTCTAGTTTTTCTTGGATATCACTATTACACTAAAAATAAGATATTAAGAACAAATTAGATATTAGACTATATAAATAGAACATGAACGTAAGTTTTCTTACCTCAACCTGCACGCCTTTTTCAACATTAGGTCCATTTCCCTTTGAATTGCTTTGTTTACTTAACCAGGAAATTGTAACCCTCAGATCAGCATTTTCTTTTTCTAGAGAATCTAGACATAAAGTAAATCAGATAATGTAAACAATGGTCTTCAAAATAGTCTTACCTCTTCTCTCCTCCATGTTTTTAACTTTAATTTCTAAATCTTCATTTTCTTTGTCTAAATCCCGAATGTCACTATTTAATTCGCCCATCTGTTCTTTAAGTATTTCGTTAACAGTTTTAAGATAGGAGATTTTAGTATTGAGTTTAACGCACGTTTCACAACCTGAAAAATAGTTTAAGATAGCATAGAATTTATTCATAGAATAAGTGAATTTGAATATTTTAATAATTGAGTTAGGTAATATAAAGTAAAAGAATGAAAACGTCCAAAAAGTAAATTCTCGCGTATTATTATCAAAATATCGTGCTCCCGTATATAAACTCGCTTTAGGCTATCACTCGTAGTACTGAACTAAGCTTCTTCAAAAATGTATGACAAATTCGAGAAACCCTTATTGGTCCAGAACTATTAGACTTTTTCTGCTAAAAAATTCCCATCCATCTGAACTTTTTACCAGAGCTTTTTTTTGACATTTGAAATCAAAAGCCTCGATGAATCAAAGTGAAGCTTTTTTTATGGAGGTCCAGTCAAAACTATGAATCCTACGATAAAATGAGTGAATGCAATGCAATCTTTTTTGTCCAATATGAAATTCTTCACAAAAAAGGTCTGAAACGAATTTTTTTCATAGAGGTTTTTTTTAATGTCGAAAAGAAGCTTTGGTAAAAAATTCAACCAGATAAGAATTTTTTTGCAGATTGGTCTTCTTTTCGTCTTATAGTCCTGGACTATATTTGTAAGTAGCCATTTTTTTTAAATATCATATTAATACACGGCGATTCAAGACGACTGGTAATAGTAATACAGAAAACATCGATTTAGATCAACATCTGAATTAAGGTCCCCTGAAAAAAGCAAATTTCGTTAGACAAATTATGCGGTATCCGCACCGCACAACATAATTAAAATGTTTTTTTTTTAAATGAAATGGCCATATTTTTAATAATAAGTTTAAAAAAAATCAACATTTTTAAAAACTTATAACATAAATTATAATCGACACCCAAAATCTATTTTAAAATATGGAATAAATAGTTAGTAAATAACATATAGATAGAATATAAAAAGTGTTTGTTGGAAAATAATACGTAAGTATGTACATGTAGTTTTTAAACGAAACATTGTGTATTGTAATATATGTACCTTTAGGTATACTTTTGACTGTTGAAATAAATATTTTGTTTATTTGTTCTAGCTTTCCTATTTTCTTAATTAAATTTTTAGTTTTGAAACAAAGGTGAATACATCATTCCTTTTATAACTAAACCCCCCACTAAAAACTTACTCTCCCTAATTTTGCTACAATGAAAGATCATCATCAATTAATGATCACTGTCCTTTTTTACAAGCTAATTAGGTAGCTCACTGAGAACTGTATGGAGAAGTAATCCTATAATAATCCTGTAACACCTATCTATACAAAGAATTTTGAAAACGCCTAAATGTAGCCAAGGTTGCGTGATTCAATCCTTACTAAATACGGTTAAAGCAAAAAAAGCCAATATTTACGAAAAAATCCTTAAAAAAAAAACATTTTAAAAATCTTTTTATTTTTTTTTCTGACGATATTTAAAGCCGTATAACAGAATAAACGATGGCTTTTTCATGGCCACTTTTTTGGCTCTACTTGGTGATGATTTAAAATTGATAAAATAGTACGACGTAACTTTGGCACGCCCTCTGTTATATCTCTAGGTGGCGTGCAGCTGCATTACTCCAGGACAGTTCGATTTCTGGGAATCAAGTTAGATCCCAAACTCTCCTGGTACGATCATGCAGACACCAGAATGAAGTCTGTCTCCTAAGATCCTCCACTGGATCTACTCGCGCATTGTGAGACCTCTTCTCACATACGGGGCTATCGTTTGGTGGCCATGTACGGAGAAAGCGAAAATTCGTGCTCAACTGGACAGAGTCCAACGTCTTGCATGTCTCAGCATAACGGGTTCCATGCGGACGGCGCCAACTTGAGACTCTGATGAGCCTTCCGCCTCTGGACCTCGTTATGCAATTCGAGGCAATGAGGACTGCGTACAGGCTATACGTCCTCGGCGAACTACGTGCTGGCGAGACCGGTCACGCAAAAATGTGGTCACGGGCCAAACAGGAATGTCCTCTCCTTCTGATAGGCAGTGACTGCATGGCTCCAGTGACCGTGGACTGCGAGGGATTCGTGACGCACATTGCAGGCAGAGAGGAGTGGCAGCATTCCAACAGACCTGCATTGCTAAATAGGGGGACCATCTGATACACAGATGGCTCCAGAATGAATAACAGAGCTGGATCAGGGCTTTGTGGTGGGATCCCACATACCATTAGGGCATACTCGCTGGGGAAGCACGCCACTGTCTTCCAGGCCGAAGTATTTGATGTATTAAAATGCGGACAGAAAATCCTAAGCTGCGGACACCGCAATACAGTCGTATCAATATGCTCGGATAGCAAAGCTGCCATTAAGACTATCACGGCCGCAAAGGTAAGCTCCAAGCTTGTACTACACTGCATAAAAGTCCTGAAAAAACTGGTACAGGTTGGCTGCAGGGTCCAGCTCGTCTGGGCATTACGTGAGTTTTATGGTGCTTATAATCGTCCTTCAGAGAGATTAATTTGAGAAACTACCGATCGGGTAATTCTGCAGTTTAGCGGCTTTTGTTAAAACTAACGAAAAATGGTCGGGTTTTTTGCAAAATGGGTGGATTTGGATATATATTTTTCACTAAGAGTGGCGGAAAGCCAAATTTTATCACGAAGAGTGTGTTATCGCGCACTAAATCACTCACTATGGGACATGAATAGAATAACGTCATTAGAATAACCCTGTATTCGATTAGTTTTGACAACAAATAGGTTACAACTAAGGTGAGGTTAGGTGTGGTGTTGCCAGTACTGTCGTCTACTGCGTTTTGTCACTCTGCAGCTTACTGATCGTTGACTTCTTGTTGATCGTTTTCGCAATACTTTTACTCTAGTCGACAATACGCATCCCGTAAGACGCCGTACAGTGAGCACGCAACAAGCGATAGCTGCTGTGCAGCATAGTGTTGATAATGATCCAAATGTGTCAATTCGTCGTCGTTCTCAACAAGTGAACTTATGTCCATCCACTTTATGGAAAATTTTGCGCAAAGATCTCGGATTGCGAGCATAAAAAATTCAACTTGTCCAGGAGTTGAAACCCCAGGATCATCTTTTGCGCCGTACATTAGCTGAATGGGCGGAAGGAAAGATTGCTGTTGATCCACGATTTCATATGAAAATTGTGTTCAGTGATGAAGCACACTTTTGGTAAATGGCTATGTGAAAACGAATTTGGGGGGATGAGAATTCACGAGCTATTGGCGAAAAACCGTTACATCCAGAAATACTAACCGTTTTGTGCACTTTGTGGGCCGGTGGAATCATTTGTCCTTATGTCTTCAGAAATGCTGACGGTCAGAACGTTACAGTAAACGGTGAGCGATACAGAAACATGATAACCAACTTTTTTGTGCCTCAATTGGAAGTTGTTGCAAGCGTTGCAGAAATGTGGTTTCAGCAGGACAGTGCCACGTGCCATACAGCGCGCCAATCAATTAATTTACTGCAAGAGACATTCGAGCAACGAATAATTTGAAGAAATGGACCTATAAACTGGCCAGCTTGTTCGTGCGACTTGACGCCATCAGATTATTTTCTTTGGGGCTACGTTAAGTCGCACGTCTACGCTGATAAACCCGAAATACTTGAGCACTTGGAAGCCAACATATGACGCGTGATTGCCGAAATACAGCCTGCAGTACTGGAAAGAGTGTGTAAAAATTGGATCTTTAGATTACGCCACGTTCGCGCCAGCCGTGGGGGTCACATGCCCGAAATCATTTTGAAATATTAATGCCAAAAAAAATTCTTTAATATAAAAGCAAATTTGTTCATATCAATAAAATATTTTGTGTTTAATTTCAATGTAGTTTAATTTGTAATTTCAAAGTTCTCCGCCTTTAAAAAAAACACCCTTTACTAAAAAAGTTTGGCGTTGACGATCAAATCAAAAGCGATTTGCATAATTTAACTGGCAAAAAATAAAAATAATGCTCTAGTGTTCAATATACAATGAAGCCAAGCACAAGCTAGCAGTAAATAAGTTTGTTTTTAATTATATTTACAATATTTACTACAATATAAGATCATTATTGCTTACATAATGAATTTTAATCTTTCTTTTTATGTAATTAGTGTAATTACAATAAGTAAAATACCGATAATTTTCTATTTTAGTTTTATTTTCTATCTTGTTTGATTTTAGTAATAATTAGATATTTGTTTTCTAACGTCTATTTTAGAATATTGCACTTTGTCTGGTGTCCAAAACAATTTTAATGTTCAACGTTTAAAAATAAGCTGACAACAAAATTTCTGTTATATAAACTGTGATTTACTATAAATATATTAACTATTCCATTATAAAGTCGAAATTATACCCATTTGTATTGACGTCATTTTTGTTTATCTTTGTTAAGCATATTCCAAGCAGCGGCGACAACAAACTTTTGAAAAAAATTGGTGTCTGATGATTATTCATCTTTTATATACTAGGTTATGTGTAATATCCGTCACTGTCAATCAAAAATATTGATTTGTCAACTTGTTCTTGAAAGTTATTTCGAAAAGTGTTAGATAATGCCTAAAAAAAGATATAATAGGTATTATGAACAATCGCAGCTGATGATTTTAAATATATTGGCTTTTTTTTAACTGGAAAAGGAACAAGTCCGAAACGGAATTGCACTTCAAATTGAGAATGTGATACAGCGAGCCGCAGATGCAACAAAATTGAGCACAACGATCGCAAATATAAAGAAGAATGGGATAAAATCAGATCAGGATTACGCAGCCCGTATATCTTCCAAGCAAAAGACAGCAAAAACCAAAATTACAACATATTTGAAACATAGAATTCGGCACACAATTTATTCTATGTACGCCAGAAAAGAATATGTAATATTGGCAACAATAAGAGAAAAGTTCAGGGAAGAAATTGAATAGAAAGGAAAAATGAAAAGTCCGGAAGGTTTTACTGCAGTTTTCATTGACGAGACGTGGATTTTTAGCAAGGGTTCATTTCGTAGAAGCTGGCAAGATGACACCAAGCACACGAATTCAAGGAAAAACAGTGAAGGTAAAAATTATCTGGTTATCTTTTTAGATTTTTTTTTTGAATAAAAACTATTGCCCTTGTTAGGACCCTCTAACTTCATAATTTCATCTGTTTCATAGTTTCATATAATTTCTCTCTAAGACAATATGAGGGAATTTAACTCCATACACTACTCGTATGTGCATGGAACATTACTTATTAATTATATTAAATGTATGTTCTGGAAGAATGATTTCTAAAAGAAGAGAATAGAATTATCTTTTATTTTTAGGGTCATCGTTATATCGTGGTCCACGCCGGAACCAAAGATGGCTTCATCAAGGGTGCAAATTTAATATTCAAGAGTGGATTAAAAACGGGAGATTATCATGACAATATGAACAGGAAAAACTTCGAAAACTGGTTTAAAACTCAGCTGGTTCCAAATATTCCCCCAAAGTCATTTATAATCATGGACAATGCAAGTTACCATTCTGGTTTATTAGAAGAAATCCCGAGAAAATCTTGGACAAAGCAGAGACTGACCGAATCGTTGAAGAAAAAGAATATTGGCTTTCCAGAAAAAGCCATGAAAGATAAAATATGGAGTATTGTACGCAGAAACTGCACTAGTGAAAAAAGTACTTCCTTGATGAATATGTTAAACCTTTAGGACACAAAATTTTGCGACTGCCACCATATCATTGCCTGTTTAATGCAGTTGAAATAGTATGGTCGGAATGTAAACGAAAATATGATCAATATATTTACAATTTTAAGAGGTCACCTTCAGAAGTTCTGACTACATGGGAAAGGGTAATAAACGAAATTTCTATAGGTCATTGGCAAAAATATGTTTTTCATACAGAAAAGGTAATTCAAAAGGCTTGGGAGGCAATACAAGTGTGTGATCCCTATGACATTCTGCCACTTGTGATTACGACTGATGAAGACGACAATGACGAAGACAATATCTCTGATTTCAGTTCTGACTCTGACAATACTGACGAGATTGATTAAGCTTTTTTTGTTCTAGCAAATTTTATTTTATGATCGTCGTTTAAGTATTCAATCATATCGTTGCAATTTCATTAACTTGGTAATGCAATATGGCGTGTTTTTTATGAGTTTGTATGTTTTATTTTTTGGAATGGTATTTTCATTTTAATGTGTTGACATATTCCTTCAAGCAGCATTTTTTTCATGAACAAGTAAATTAAATTGTCAGTATTTAAATTTTTTTCAGTGAGTTAAAATAATTTTATACCATTATTCACAATTTTTGTAAGCTCGTAAGTTTTGTTACGTCTACTGCTCGTGCCGAATTCTACTTTTCAAATATGTTGTAGATTTGGTTTTGCGGTCTTTTGCTTGGAAAATATATGAGCAGCGTAATCCTGATCTGATTTTATCCCATTCTTCTTTATATTTGCGATCGTTGTTGTGCTCAATTTTGTTGCATCTGCGGCTCGCTCTATCACATTCTCAATTTGAAGTGGAATTCCGTTTCGGACTTGTTGTTTATGTCCCATTATTTATGATTAATTATAATAATATTTGTTAATTGTTAAGTTTGTTAATAATACAATAAATACTACAAGATTTTTTAATTTTTTTGGGAATGAAAGTATATACACAAGTATAAAAATATAATAATATGCTGCTAAAATAAATCATTTGTTAATTTCTGAACGTAAAAATACATAGCAGACTATTAATTTCTGAAGGCGATGGTAGAGTTTATAACCTAATATTGATTGGTAAAAATATCTACGCCATACGTTTTTTCTCACCTGGATGACGTAACTACAAATGGGTATAATTTCGACTTTATCTAACTTTAAGGTTTTAAGTACTTCAAACAATGGAATAGTTTCTAATACTTAAAACCTTAAAGTTAGAAGACTTTAGCAGTGTTTTTATTTAAAATTATGCATGTATACATTAAATGCAACAACTTAACATCTGTAATAAGGTTTTAGGGTTCCACAATGCTCTTAGCCAACAACATTTATTCTATACACTAGAGCACAGAAGAAATTATAATATTGATATACTTAGGCTTAATTTAGGTCAATTTAAACATCTTATTGATGAGAATAGCCATAGACGGCTTACTGATAATGAGTGTAAATATATTTTAGTATAGTACCATTTATTTTTAAAAAAAATCGAAAAAAAAAATCATATTTTGTTATAGTAATATTTACGGACCCGGATGTTTATAGGACATTTGCGACTCAAATTTGCGTAACGAACTAGTTCGGAAATTTTGTCTCATTCTTTACGGTAGACCTTGTATATTGAATTACAGTTTTAAGTAGTCCCTTTAATTACTTTTTCAATGATACACAATACACTTGCATTTCAAACAACTGCTCCAATCAACAGTAAATTAAATACATGTCTCTTTCTATAATTACAGAAAATTTATCGTTAAAGAGCTAATTAAAGAAACTATTTAGTTAATGCATCCATATTAAAAACAAGTTGATAATGGTAGACAAAAGACAAAACATCAGCGTGAATCTGAGTGCCAGTAAGGAGCAGCAAAAAATTAAGAACATAAATTTGCTATTTATTTTAAGATCGAAAACACATTCAAAAGTTCAAAAATTTTATAACTTTTTAATGAAATATTTTTAAACACACAAAGTGGGCCTTATCCTGCTTTAGCCATCACAATATCTCTTAAATTATAAGCATGTATTGCTGTATGATAAAAAACCTTTAACAAACTAAAGCATTAAACTTACCATTCGAATCCTCATCTGAACTAGCGATATCTGGACTCAATCCTCTCCTTTGGTCCAGCAGTAGCTGCCTCTTAACTTTCCTAAGGTCATTTGGAGACATCGACCTGCTACTCTCGTCCGATCTTCTTGGAACCACAATCTTTTCCTGAGAATCTTGGAGTGTTTTCTTAAACTTCAACAGTTCACCCACTTTAGCTTCTAAACTTAGAACTTCTTGTTCTTTGGCACTTAGCTTTTCTTTAAATGAAATCATCTTATCTCTTTGTAACTTTAATTTTTCTTGTAGGTCTTTACAACGCCTCTCAGCTTGTACTAGTTCTTCTGCATTCAATTCAATTTTTTTCTGTTCCCTTGCCAATGATTTCTCAGCTTCAGCCAACTTGTATTGAAGATCATTTTTTTCCCGGGTTAAATTTTCAATAGATTTAATGCAGGACTGATGATCCGAAGAAATTTTACTTAATTCAGCTTGTGCTGTTGAAAGTTGAGAAGATTTTAAGTTCACTTCAGCATGCGCTTCCGCTAAATCTTTACTTAAACTTTTTACTTTTAGGATTAGTTCAGTAAGTTGCTGCTCAAAGGGCATGTACTTAAGGCCAAAATCGTTTTTTTCCATGACATTTTTTATAATTTCCAACGTTTTCTCGCTTTTTGTAGACAGCTTTTTCTGATCAGCGAGCTCCTTTTTGCTCAAAAGTAACTTTTCTTCCAATGAGTTGTAGGAACGTTTTAAAGTTAAATAATCCTCACGAGCATATTGAGCTTGAAGTTTTTTCTCTTTTGCTTCAGATTCCAGAATGCGTAACTGCATCCTAAGATCATCCACCTCAGAAGCATCTTTATAGCTCTCTCTCATTTTTGTTTTAAGATCATTTATTTCAACCTGTAGATGCCGAATTTTTTGGTTTAGATTGTAATTTTCCTTTTTAAGGTTCTCATTTTCTTCTATTTTATTTGTCAGATCTCTTTCCCTAGCTATTAGCAAATCTTGTATTCTGGCATATTCAATCTCTGATAAGTTTTCTATATCTTTTAACTTTTTACTATTTTTAATCTCTAAATCCTTCTCAGTTTGGGCTAACTTACTTTTCAGATGAGATACCTCCTTTATGGATTGGTCTCTAGAACTCTGCAGTGTCGCGATGGTATTTTCCAGAGACTCGATATGGCGGACTTTTTCTTGTAATTTAGTCTCGGTTTGGACTAACTTACTTTTCAGGTGCAAGACTTCTTTTATGGATTCTTCCCTGGAATTCTTGAGTGTGAAAATGGAATTTTGTAGTGATTCCATATTACAAACATTGTCTTCCAATGATTTGCGCAACTTATGGATATCCTGATCTTTAGTAACGCTTTCAGATTTTAGTAAATTTAGTTGACCTTTTAGAGATTCATAGTTTTGAAGTTCTATAGCACTATTTTTTAATGCAGCTTCTAAATCAGTAATCTTAGTTTTAAGATTGCTAATATGTTCTTTTGTTACCTGAAACTCCTGAGTAGCATACTTTAAGTCTTCTTGTTTTTTCAGTATTTCAGCATCTTTTTCTGCTATTTTCTGGTTCAGATAGTCGTTAGATTTCTGTAACTTGTTAATTTCTTTATCTTTATTTGCACCTTCGGATTTAAGCAAGTCCAATTCATGTTTTAAAGAATCGTTAATCTCCGAAGTCCTAACGTTAAGTTGAGTTTCTAAGTTCACAACTTTTGCTTTAAATTCTTGAACCTGTTGTTTTGCAAAATCTAACTCTTGACACTTGCAATTTAATTCTGATTTGAGCTTTTCAATTTGCAATTTTTGTTCAGAGGCTACTTGTTCCACTCTCTGCCCCTGTTCTGCTAAAGTAGAGATTTTCTCATTTAAATCAGAATTTGATTTTTGTAACACTTCAATCTTGCTGTTTTCAGACTGCAAAGAATCAAGTTGAGTTGTTTTTTCTCTCACAAGCTCTGATTGTAAATTGTTTATGTTTTTCTCTAGGATGGAAATTTGTTCCAAAAGATTATTGACTGTCCCCTCCAGTTTATTTATTTGGGTATCTTTATTTAAATTTTCACCTTTTAATTGGCAAATTTGTTCCTCTAATACTTTAACTTTCTCATTGTACTCATTTCGCTCTTTTAACTGGTCAGAGTTTGCTTTTTGTAATACATTAATTTTGCAGTTCTCTGACTGCAATAAATCTAATTCAGTTATTTTGTCAAGAAGCTGGGATTTTAATTCTTTCATGTTTTGCTCTAGCAGGGTAATCTGTCCCATTAGATTGTCAATTGTGTTTCTTAGCTCACCTATTTCCGCATCTTTACTTAGACTTTGACTATTCAAATGGTCAATTTCATCCTTTAATGTTTTCTCTGACTCATTACGCTCCTTTAGCTCGGCAATTAAATCTTGACTTGACTTTTTTAATATGAGAATCTCATCATCTTTAAATATGCAATCTGATTTCAATTGATTCAATTGCTTTTCTTGAGAATCGTATTCTTGAATTTGAAGGGTAACTTTCAATAGATCACTTTGTAAAGAAACAACTTTGGTCTCATAATCTACAATATGTTGTTTTACAGACTCTAATTCCCGAACAGTATCTTCTAATTCCTGTTGCTTACGGTTTATTTGGGAATAGGCGTCTTTTAAGTCAGACTCAAGTTTTTCTAGTTGAGATTTTTGCTCCAAAAGTTCGATATTTAATCCCTCCAATTTTTTATCTTTTTCCGCCACAGATGCAATTTCATTATTTAGATCATGATTTGATTTTTCAAGTATTTCAATCTTTTGGTCTTTGTTTACACTTTCAGACTTCAGCAAGTCTAGTTGGTGTTTTAAGGAATCACATTCCTGGTGCCCAGACTTACTGTTCGTTACTTCAGCTTCCAAGGCAAGTACTTCAGCTGTAAGGTGTTTTACATGTTGTTTTGCCAATTCCAATTGTTGATTAGTACTTTCTAATTCTTGTTGCTCTCCTGTCAGTTGGAAATTCACATCGTCTAATTCTGTTTGTAGTTTTTCAATTTCAGAATTTAGATGTTTGATTTGTAGCTCCTTTTCTGCCAATAAAGAACCATTATTTTTTAGTTCATCATTTGAGTTCTGTAGTAATTCGATTTGTTTATCTTTATTGTCATTTTCAGATATAAGTAAGTCCTTTTGCCTTTTTAAAGCAACTAAATCTTGAAGTTCAGTAGCGTTGCTCGTTAATTTAGTCTCCAATTCAAGAACGGAGGCTTCAAGATCGTTAATACGTTTTTTTGAAAGGTCTAATTCCTGACTAGTGCATTCTAACTCCTGTTGTTTACCCGCAAGTTGAGATTGAGAAGACTCTAAATCAGATATTAGTTTCTGTATTTCAGATTTTCTGTTACATAGTTCAGATTGTAATCTATTAATTTCTTCCACATTTGCTTCTCGCAACTTATCAGCATCATTTTTTTCATCAGATTTTAACTGCTCCATTTCACCTTTTAAAATGTCATATGCCTGAAGTTCAGCGATACTGTTTTGTAATTTATCCTCCAAAGCCATATTAGTCTTCTGTAAGTCGGATACTTGAGACTCAGTAAATGTCAATTTAGATCTTAAATTATCACATAATGCCCTTAAGTCATTAATTGTATTTTTTTCAGACTCTGTGTTACACTGATTCTGAAGTTCCTCATTCTGACATTTTAACTTTGCAATTTCAGTATGCATCATTTCCTTATACTGATTTGATTTAATAATTTTGTTATTTAAAATTTCCAATTCGGCTTCTTTAACATCCTGTTCTTGTATGATCTTTTTTTGAAGGTTCTCAATAATTTCATCTTTTTGAATAATTTTGTTCCTACAATTTCTAATTTCTTCTGTGAGAATAGTTAATTCCATGTCCTTGTTTGATAAGTCACACTTAAACTGTTCGACCAACTGTTTCAATCTATTAAGTTCTTCATCTTCTTTGGAGTTTAAACTATCAGAATCTATACTGTGATCCGAAGTCTCGATGTTATCAGAAAAAAGTTCAAGTTCTTCTTCCAAAATGGTGGTTAGAGATCCTCTTTTACTAGGTTCATCACGCTTTAAGATATTTTCTAAAAGAACGAGCCTATCAGACAAATATGTATTATCTTCATGCACCATTTCCTGCCATTTTAGTTTTTGTTCCTGTAATTTACAATTTTCGTTTCTTAAATTGTCAATTATTTTCTGCAGCTCCTGTACTTCATCCCCTTTGTCTTGTAACAACTTTTCAAACGTAGTAAACTCTTTAAGGTTTTCATAAGATTCTTCTAGAAGTACCTTTTCGGTTTTTAAGGAAGAATAAGGTGTTTTTGGAGGCTCTAAAAATTTAAACTCCTGACAATTTATAGGTGTAAGAGGAGGTGACTGAATTATCGAGTTTTCTTTATCATCAGAGTTAGACATTCTAAAGCAAATCTCAGATTTGACTGGTGATAACGGAAGTGGTTTGATAAATTCATCTTGATCACACTCATCATTAAAAATTGGCAAACCTAGTTTTGCATGACTTTTATAAAATCCCAAGGTGTGTCTTCTAGAAGGTATTCTACTTCGAGGTCGTTCATCGTTCCCTGCAGTAAACAGTTTAATATTGCCAATTTTACCTTCTAAAGCTTCAATAGTTTTTTCCCTCTCCATTTTCTCCAGTCGTAATTTCTCAACTTGTTTTTTATAATCCTGACATAAATGTTCATACTGTTTCAGTTGCTCTTTGTCAGTGACTTTCTCATTGATTATGGGTCGATTTTTTACTTTTTTTGCTCTTTGGGCAAATTCCAATGTTGATTTTGTTTCTTCCGCTGCTACAGTTACAGTAGCTATAATTAAAGTGCTGGAATTGCCTCCCAAAGAATCCTGCAATAAACGGGTGAGTTTTGAATCCCTGTAATTAATGTAAGTTTCGTTTTCACTAAGTTTTCTGATGACTAGTCCTAATGTTGTCAGGGATTTGTTAATTGATACACCTTCTGCTTGTCGGACGCCACCCATATTCATTTGACCAACGCGTTCTGATCCAGCAAGGTCTACAAGACTTAAAGTTGATTCTGTTGTTTTAGAAACTTCTGAATCTCCTTTGTTTTGAGAATGGATAACCTGTAAGTGAGTTTTCAATTAAAAATTGATTCAAAACAAGAAAAATAATATTTCTTACCAATTTAAAAATAGTATGAGATCGACTAGATCGTTCATTCATATCTGTACACCCTATTTTCCGAGTTTTCATTCCCCTTTTCATGATATTAAATAGTTCTAAAGGTTCCCTTATTACTTCTTCCTTAGCCTCAACATAAACGCCTGAATCGTAACCTTCCCTTATCTTTATATCTGTTGCATTTGTGTCTAACAGATCATTAATTTTTTCGTTGTAAATCTCCAAATATGAACACCTAATAAATGTTGATACATTGAAAACAAAGAACATTTTAGTATTTTTAGAGACTCACCTTAATAAAAAATCTCTTGTTGAAGTTTCTTTTATATAAGAAAAAATATCTTGAACAGCATAACTGATTATGCCAGGAACATTTTTATCTCCCAACATAGTATGTGTTTTACCTGACGATGTTTGTCCATAAGCAAATATAGTTGCATGTATACCTTCCAGACAAGACATGACAAGAGGCTTTACTACACTATTATAAACATCTTGATTTGATTTGGTGTGGTCAAAAATGTGATCTAAAAGGTTAATTAGATACATAAACCAAAACCTGGCAATATGAAAATTTGTATGCAGTATAACAGGTAGATATGAATTTGTTCAAATTTTTATTTAATTAATATGAAGTGATATCTTATTAAATTTTAATAATATATCACTATTTACATAAATAAAAAGTCAATTCAAAAAATTCTTTTAAAAACATCTGAGTCTATTTTCTTCTGCTTTTCAAAATATGTGCTGATATATTTCTGAAGTTATCTGTTATTTATCTGATAAATATGATGTAATATACAATGAAATATGAAACCTATCAGACATTTCTCACAATCCACAATATAAATTTTAGTTCAAATAGTTTTAGTGACTGAATAATTGTATGTATTATAATAAAGGGCTTGGCATAAGTCTGGCAACGCTCATAAGTGTAGCAACACTGTCAAAAAATTCATGAACAATTTGAACAATGAATGTGATTATTTGAACACTTACAGTAACTCTATTTCGAATCCCTTTTGTAATTTCTTAATGCAGCCTTATACCCACCCCTATATTGTATGTAAACCATATAGGCTTTTAACTTTTGTAGACCAAATTCTTTAATAATAAAAGAAAATATTTCTAACTATAGGACTAAAAAAATTATCTATTTTGTTTAATGGCAATCAATTATATAGGACCAAATTAAGGAGCTAAGCTTGTAAATTAGTATGCCCATATTATGTGTAAAACTTCATTAAATTAACTGCTAATAAATTCATGTGTACATATCCCCTTGTAAAATAATTAACAAAATACACACTTTACATATTTGAATAATAATGTTACTTAACCTAGGTTTTTAATGCCATTCAAACAATGCATACTTACCAAAGCTATAAGGTTCACCCACAAAATTCTGATATGAATCTAGTTGAACAATGCTATTTTCTTTTACTAGCCACATTGTTTCTAGTTTTTCCTTCTTCTCCCTTTCTATTAGAGGCCTAACTCTAATTGCAGTCTGAATATTAGTTGATCCCATAGTTCTAGTTGACTTAAGACAGTAAAAGTTAAAACTATATACACCAAAAAATACACCTAGAATAAAATCTAATTTCAGAACTTAATATTAAAACAAGGCAAATTCAGCTTTTATTGCCTTCTATAGGGTAAAAATACATTTACAACTCATATCAGCTCACATACTGGTAAATGAATACATAATATATACAATTAAGAATAAAACAATATTTTAGCATTTAAAAATCATAAGATTTGATAGCATAGATGTTTCGTTGTGCAAAATGAATGAATTAATTCTATAATCATTTATAGAATGTAAAATTTCAATACAGACATATTTCAAAATGGTAAAGTTAGTTGAACCAATTAAACTGGACTAAAAATTAAAATGTAATTTCCACCTTTTATCCTCATCATTCTTATGTTAAATAATTTTTTTATGTACTTTCTTGCAAATGGACCTAAATGATATGCCTACCTTCTCATTTAATATCATTGCAACTAACATTTGGAATGCTCTTTAATTTTTTACAAAAAAGTTTGCTTTGACATATAAGATGGATAGTAGTCCCAACAAAAGATGAGGGTTCAAGACAAAAGGCTAAGTGCCAAGTTATAACATTATAAACTTAATAGACAGATAGTTCAAAGGTAATTACTAAATTAGCCGAACAAGCATATTAGATAGATACTGACACCGGGGAATCCTTTCTGCTAAGGAAACATTAGATTCTTTTCTAGAATAAAGAGGACAATAAAAGCTAAATTATACTAAATGCAGCAAAACTAGAGGAAGGGTTTTGTGAAAAAGGAGGGAATTTGTATCTTTTTTTAACTAGAATATACAATTTCATATATCACAGGAAGAATTGTTATCTTAACCCTAATTAACAATGGCTGTTTATAATGAATATAATGAAATACAATCACATTAAATATGTCTTTATTAGCACGCACATTTCAATATAGTCACAACAATTTCATTTTATAAAATATGGATGTCACTATTAGAAACTATATTCGAGGTACATTTCAGTGGATTGGGAACATTTATGTATATTCACTAACATTCTTCAAATTCAACTATATAGCATGTGGATCTATTGAGGTTAAAGATTCCAAAACAATAATATGCATTCTCAATAACAAATTAAAATGGATTTTAATAGCCTTTTTTGATTCACTTCATTTTTTTTTCATATTACAGCTCCACAAGTGTATTAACAAGAATTGTTATGTTACTTAGAAGTGTGTGATAAAGCATTATTAAGATATGATTTACATCTATATGGAGTACCTAGCATAGGTACAATCTGATAAACCACTTTATCAATATGCACTGATAGATTTAATTTATTAATTGCTAAGCTGCTAGAAGCAGGTACTTTGCTGTAGGTGCTTTTAAAATGGGTGTATTATAATACCATACCATACACAAAAAAGTACAGAAAGGGCCCTAAAACAGACTTAAAATTTGTAACTTGGCTATTATATAGTTTTTTACAATCAACAATGCCAGTTGATGCAAATCTATTGGAAATATTTTGCTTACAAATATTTTAATTTGTCCAGGACCTATAGGATAGAGTTCTAGCCTATCTTTAAAGAAGGTCTTAATAAATCTGGAAAAAGGGGTTCTCAATCTGGTTACAACAATATTAGATTACAATTTGAAATACTTTTAATAAGTCATTTGAAATACATTATGGGTGGATAATACTTTTTCCACTTTTAATATTCTAACACACAAGCTACTCTTATAGAGAACTAAAAACTTAGGACCTACTCTGTATTAAATTAAATTAAATATTACAGGTTTAAAGAAATGAGAGGAAAGCAACACAAAGTTAGTGATTCATTAGGGTCCAAAATTATGGATCACAATTATTTTGGCTACACATTCCCAAGGACAGAAATATTTACTGGCTAAATTAAATATGCTAGAGTAAGGTTTGCCTTTGGAAAATACCAAATAGGATTTAATGCTGTAATTAAATGTTCTTATAAATTTTGTTACTCTTACTGAATTAATTGCAATGTTAACTAGTTAAATTCCGAAATATTACTAGCATATAGCATATTAACTTATATTTTATTGTATTCCCTGTCAATGAATAGTAATAACATGAATAAAATAATAATTATGTACTATCTTCCACTAACATACAATTAAAAATAAAAGTTTAATTTTATTTACCTAGTAACAAACATGCATAAACATTAATTTTCCTCTTTTCTGCCGTCTAATATTTTTTTATATTTATATATTTTGTAGCTGTAAACTTTATTTTATTTTAGATAAGAATACAAAAGTATAAACTGTAAACATAATTTTCATCTCGATCAACGGTTGTCTCTTCTAAACTCAAAGTTCAAAATTATTAGATATGACAGATGACAGTTCATTTGATGTTTGGTAAATAATGACATCTGATGGTTTTTCATGTATCAGAAATCCTTAAGCCCCGATCAGAAGCTCATATAACGCGAACTGCGTATAATCTTCCTATTGATTCATTTTGAATTTGTAAAATTTATGGATCAAACGAACTTACTTGTTAAGTTCGGTCCAAACTATATCGCTATAATTTAAATGCTTCTTACTGAGTCAATTGGTTGTAGGGTCAAATGAAACTGAGGTTTTAAGTTAAAATAATAAAACAGTAAAAGACACTTTTTATAAGAATATGTAGTATTGAACTAGTTGTTTACTTCCTGACATTACCTGAGGAGATAGTTAAAGTGAACATACCACTTGTATCTACAAGCTTGCAACTTGAATTACTTTATTAACAAATTGATCATCTGAATATTTTTTTTACTTTTTGGAAGAACGAAGAATTGCTCTGTTCTAACAGAACCTGATATTTTAGAGGAAACCATGAAATTGCATCAAACCTAAGCCTTGACCCAGAAGGGGATAATAATAATTTTAAAGTACCTAGATATTATTACCAGCTTATATTTTTTTCATTCATTTAGCCTGTGTTGTCTGACTGAAGGAACCATATGTCTTAGAAACTTAACCCTTTTCAAATTATATGCCTTAATTTACCACCATATTATGCTTGAAACTAGTAATTACGGTTAATTAAACAAATCTGCATGCTGAT
This sequence comes from Anthonomus grandis grandis, assembly GCF_022605725.1. NCBI lineage: Eukaryota > Metazoa > Arthropoda > Insecta > Coleoptera > Curculionidae > Anthonomus > Anthonomus grandis. The sequence goes on along the minus strand of NC_065554.1, from coordinate 15,027,617 downwards.
AATATAAAAAACAAATTGTAAAAGAAATCCTTAAAGAAATGAATATTTATTTACTCTAGAGATACGAATCATATTTCATTGGATATTGGTTGTCCTAGCGAAATAAATGATTATTTTATAAAAGCGGCTTCTTCTGAAACTCCAGACCCTACCACCCTTCATTTTTATATGCAGAACAAAAAATACGTGAATATTTTTGAAAATAAGCATCGATTGATGAGGTTACAGCCGCGTATAAATACATAAAATCAAGGGCTTTTGGAACTGATGAAGTTTGACTCTTTCTGCTAGATAACTGCATTCCCCACATTATTCTTATAATTTTGCATTTAGTAAACAGTTGTATAGAAGCCGCTATATTAATTATTTAGTGAAAAAGCTCATTTTTTTACCGATATCTAAAATTTTCTAAGCACCTGAATTCAAAGATTTGAGCCGATAAGCATCCTTTCTACTACATACACAGTCATTCATAAGAATCATAGCTGTACGGCCTTAATATTACTATTTGAAAGTATTCGATAAGTTAAATTCTCAATTATTGTTGGCTATCTTAAATTATTTGTAATTTAGTAATGTTAGTAGTTAAATAAGCGTTGTTTAATAAAAAGTTATTTGGGTCGCACACAATGCGTAAAATTAAATGGACAGCAGTCAAATTGTCGAGTAGCTTATAATGGTGTTTTTCAAGTATCTATATTCATCCTACTTTTCTTTACACTCTATAATTCCTAATTTTGCACCCATATGAGCTTTAGGTCCTCGCACTTTTAGACCGATGATACGCAATTTATTGGCCAGTTAGTTCTTAGTTCGGAATATATTGATGACGCCAATGTCAAGCTTTCTGAAGATCTCAGTTCCCTGTTTGAATCCTCAAAAATGTATTAGGATTCTCTGAATATGTTAATAGCTATTAAACGAAAATTAACTAACCTCAAACTTATACAGATATGATCATTCTAACTTCGCCTATAGGAATTATATATCGTGGTAGGTCTGGCAACGTTGTGACAATATACTCGAAGCAGCGGACCCCGCCGAAGCCCTAAACCGAAACCTTTCAGTATTCTTAGGGCGTTCAAGTGGGGATGCACTGCTCTGTGGCAAATTAAAAAAAAAATTTGTTTCGTTTGAGCACAGATTTAACTAGCTAACGCAAGCTACAGCTAATTGCGTTAGCTAGTTAAATCTGTGGTTTGAGTCTTTGCTGCTGCCTGTCCTAACAGCAAAAAATAAACTAAAAACCGACTGCAATAATGTTGTAAACATAAATTAACTAAATATTGGACAGGAAATAAAAAAAATTAATTCAAAATAAAGCAAAAAATTAAGTTAATTTAATAATATTAAATAAAAATTTAAATTATCTTATGTCAGGTTCAAAAAGGCCACCCTGCTTAGCAGTGTAGTACGTCGGTCGATCATAAAACGACCTTCTCGTGTTCGACAACATTTTAATGGAGATACTATTAAATGCTCGCCTAATTTTAACACAAAGCTCTTCTAAATTAGTAGCCCGTTCATTTTCATGACTATAAATTTGTTCTTTTAGGTATCCCCAAAGAAAAAAATCATTGGGGGCTAAATCAGGGCTTCTGGCGGGCCATTTAATAGTACCGTTTCCACTGATTGTTCGATCAGGGAAAGACGTTTTGAGAAATTGACGTACCACTAATGCGTATGAGCGGGACAACCATCCTGTTGAAATCAAACTTGTTCTAAATTGATATTGAGCCCTCGAATAGCAGGAAGAACTTCATCCCTCAAAAGATTAAGGTATTTGTTGGCATTAGGGTTTCCATCGATAAAAAAGGGCCTATAATTGAATCACCTAAAATGCCAGCCCATACATTAACCTTTTGAGAGTATTATGTACGTGTTTGTATGCTTATGTGCTTGTTTTTCCTCGAATAACCCACTGTAATGGACGGAATATGTTTACCACAAATAGAGAAAGAGGACTTATCGGAAAACAAAATGTTACTAATAAACATTTTGTCCCGATTTGCCCTTTCCAATACTTCACGGCAAAATTCCATCCGTCTCTCATGGTCCTGTGGGAAAATTTCTTGGGTTTTTTGCAACTATAGCACTTGTACTTATTTCTTTTTAAAATTCTTCTAACCCTTAAAGGCTCAATACCCGTTTCTTTGGCAATGGTTGTCTATTGCAAGGAAAGTTCATTTCAGCAACAGCACAAACATTAACCTCTCGAAGCTCCCGGTCGCTTCTTCGCCTAGCGGTCTAACAACAGGTGGTTGCTTATTTGCGTAGCATTTCCTGCAATTTTGCAAGCACACAAAGGTCTCAAACCTATGGATAATTGCAAAAATTGTGCTGCGTACGGGAATGGGCCGATTTTCGAACGTGAATGCAATTCTGCCTGATATTTCATCGACAGAACAGCCGGCATAATACCACTTAATAATTTGCCTTTTTTCCTCAAGGGAACACATTTTAACAAGAAAATAGCGAGCGGTTTTAAATTTAATCTTTGCTGATTAAGCAGGAAGCTAGGAATAAAAATAACGTTTAAAATGCAATCGCATATTGGCAGTGCAGTGTGGTGGGGATAAGAATCTCGTTTTTCAATGAACGAGCGGAGAGCCGTGCGGCAGAAATATCAGTGTTGCCAAACGTATTAATTTGGAAACGACATGTATTGTGCCCTCTGTCTGTCTCATGCGGACTCCATATGTCCCCTCTCGCTTACGCTCATAGACTATTTCCTATAGGCGAGGTTTGAATGATTATATCTGTATATAGTCGAAGACATCGTTTGGGTGTTCTTAAAAAAGCGTTGGTTTGGTACTATCATAATTTACGTATTATGATGCTTTGTATAGTGGATGTCTTCTTGAACATGATTCGAAGCAGATACAACTAATGCAAAACTCTTGTGGTAATAAATATAAAGCAAAGAAGGATTTTATATTATTTGATATATCATAAAATTTAAATCTTAAAATTTAAAAGAAATCGCCGACCTATCTGTAACAAAAAATTAAGTTTAGATACGATGCATATAATTTAGACTTACGGCATAAATGATCACCTCTCGATACCAGGCTTCGGCTTTATATAATAGAATGCTTAATCAATTTAAACTATTGATTTTATTAACATTAAAAGGGACATTATCGAATATTATTTTGAATTTATGAAGCAGCAAATAAGATTTTCTATTTAATGTATTGGTTAAAGTGTGTCCATCAGTTATTGTAAAACGTTGTTAACTACTCTAGGGTTAAAATTGAAATCTTAGCTTGAACTTCGCTTTTTATAAGCTTTAGCTTAAGTTTTCAATAATGTTTATCACTAATAATAGTATTATTAATAATATTATTGTTATAAAATAAAAAAGGAGAAATTATTGGAATTTAAAAATTTTCAACATCAAGAGTATCACTAACATCACTTCTGTCCTATACGAGACATTCTATCTCTTTATAATATGTGGCGGCACATCCTCGCTATGTAGGGTAAGGTACTTTTCTGTTTTGGGGCACAGTTGTACTGAAGTTATCTCTCCAGGCTGCTACTGGTTTTTATAATAATCAAACTCTTTCAACTCCAAAGTCTCAAGATTTCACCCGAACTTTACTAATGTAATATGGCTGCCACATACTATTCCGGAGAACTCTGCATTAATCTCAAAATTAATTAAATTAACCTTTGCTCACAGCGTCTAGTTCCGATTGTAGCAACGATTTTTTCCGACTGGCTAATAGAATTTAATTTCTACAGTCCAATTTTTCATGCATTTTCCAGCCAAAATTATTATGGCTTATGGGTTTGTAGTTCTTGCTTAACAATGGGGTCACGACAAGAAGTTTTCCTTACGGTTATTGGGGTCTCTGTCTACTCAGCATATGACATCGACACGTGAACTGTCAGAGTCATTTGAGAACAGCTGATAATTCATGATTCAATTTTGTTGTTTTCAAATAGTAAACATTAAATTTTTAAAAAAAAAGTTAAAATATGGATTTGACGAAACTTCCCAACGAAAAAAAGCTTAACCTATGCATGTGGTATTTTAGAGGTAAGTTAAATTAATTCTTTTGTAATATTCAATATTTAAAGAAATTAATATTAATTTCAGTTGGTTTTGCATTTCTACCCTTTGTGTGGGCGGTAAATGCTATTTGGTTTTTTAATGAGGCATTTAGAAAGCCGGAGTATCCCGAACAAAAGCAAATTAAAAAATGTAAGTAGATTATTTAGCATTAAAATACATAATTTCTAATAAAAGAACATAAAAAACATAGAAGGGCATACAAGAGAGTTAACTTTCAAAACAGGAGATACCTAATATAAAGTATATATTTAAAATAATATTGTTTCATTTCAATAGGATAGAAAATTTATAGGTTAACATCATACATTTACAATTTTTGTACTTCAGATTGAACCTATATGTAAGACAAAACATGAATTCTGGCTGTTATTTCCTTGCAGATTTAAAACTGTTTGGAATTTTCAAATAAAGAACCATGTTTTATTAGTACAGATTTTGCTATTTTATTCAGTAGTGCCACAAGCTATGTTTACAACACATGTACCAAATGTTTAATACTTAGATCAAATGACATCACGAGGACTATTGATATGAGAATTTGATACTTCCCAAACAATGGAGATTTAAAAAAAAAAATTTGGTGTACACCTAGGACCTATTTGAAGTACCAAAATGACATTTCATTGGATGTTAGCTTACGAGGTTTTTATTTTTGTTCATAAAAATAAAAAGGAGGAAGAGAAGGGCAAGCCTAAGCCTTGAAAAAAATTTATTAGTGTATTTTTATTATTTTTAAACAACAATAACACTTTTAAAGATTAGAGGTTAATCCTATAATTCTTCATCTAAACTGATAAACTCGCCTTCAACTGACATTTAGTGGTGTTTTAATGCTTGATTTTATATTTTTATCTTAATTTTTGCCTTTTCACTATAATGCTTTTTTACCTTTGTTTAGTTAGGCCTTATCTTCTTCACACAATAAACCTCTATAGCATAGGTTTTCTTATAGATTTACAGAACAAAATTATTATTAAAGTAAATTTGAAATCCTAGTTGCACTAAAAGAAAGATGCATGCTCTTTCTTTTCTTTTCAAAATTCTGAATGGTCTTAATTTTACTGTTTTTAAAATTAATTTACATCCTTAGAAAAACTTTAAATGCTTATAGCAAGTTTTTGGGAAGTTGCTATTGGTTAAATAGTCTATTATTAAACAATAGTCTAATTTAGGAAATATTTAGGTTCTTGTCACATTATTAAGTTATTAAGAAAATATGATACCTACATAGCTATTAATTATTAGCTTAAATTGTATGTACTTGAATGGAGTACCACAGTCAAGTTATATCACAAGCTAAAATCAATTTCCAATTAAAAGTATTAGTAGTATAAACCATGCATTAGTGGAATTTTAAATCTAAATATTAATAACTAATCTTGTTTGTTTTAGATGTTATATTTTCAGCACTGGGGGCTTTACTATGGCTAATCATCCTTGTTTCGTGGATAACAGTTTTCCAATTAAATAGATCATCTTGGGGAGCCTTTGCTGACCAGATATCCTTTATCATCCCTTTAGGAACACCTTAATTATTTTAAGAGTATTAAATTATTGCTTAAGATTAAATTAATATAGTCTCTAGTTTAGTTACCTACCAAATAGATTCATTGTATTAAATATTTTTTTACTTTTTAAAATGTTTTTGTTATTAGAAAGTGCTGAATAAAAACAATTTTTTCAGAAAGTTGGATACAAGTAAAAGAACAAGTTCTATGCTTTTCAAGATAGACACCATTAATATAGTAACATATTGCTTGATACACTTGCCAAAAAATAATAACTTATTTTGTAAAGGAAGGATTTTTTTCTATAGCACTATAGTCAACTGCAAGGTATATTAATATACTTGAGCCAGAGGTAGTAAAAACACCAAGGTACTTATATGGAAAACTTTGTTCTAGAATGGATGTTTACAATTTAAATTTAAGGTTGGAATTTTTTGAAAGGTAATTGTCAGATTTTTTAATTTCAACAAACTGCCACCTTAATTTTTAAGAATAAACCCTGTGCAAGCATTTATAAATCAAATTTTAAGGAGAAGAGCTAAAGATTAAAATTGGCAATATATTAAAAAGTTTGTTATTGTGTATGGTGTTGAGGTGTAGAACGTTTTAAGTAGTGGTTATCAGTGCTACTGCCCTTCAAAGTAAAATGTTAATTTTTTTTTCTATCAAAACAGATTAGTCTACCAAAATCAGCACTTAAATATTCTCCAACTACCCTTGAATTATGTAAGGACGCCCCATCTTGCTGGAAATATATCTGATGTCACTGTGCCAAAGGTGACATATCCTTGGCACAGCTTCAGCAACTCTGGCATATATATACATATGTTGCTGCCTCTTATATGGGATTCGTCAGATAATATTACCTTTTTCGCAAAATCAAGATCTTCATTAGTTTTGGTTAAAAACCAATTAGAAAATTTCATTCGGAGATTCTCGAACAATATTTACCTTATATGGTTTCAATTTCCTTTTTTTAATTTTTTGCACTTTTGTTTTTGAAACTCCTACCTCTTCCTCTATTTTTCTACAGGAAATTTGAGGTCTTCCTGCTTCCATAAACGCTAAAACAATTATTTTGCCAGCTTCATTTCTTTCATCATGAGGTTGCCTAGATTTTAAATAGCAGCCATAATTTAAAAGATTGCATTATAACCGGAATACCGTTGCCCGAGATGGCTACGTCTTTCTGGAAACTTAAAAGATCTTTTTGTTTTTCTGAATTTTGTAACAGAATAAAATATGCCGATTCTATACCTGTTTAAATATAATTGCAGCGCTGCTTCGACATTTTCGGTTGAATTGTTTAAACAAATTACAAAATGTTAGTATAGTATGATCTTTTAAAAATTTTGAAATTCGATGTTTTTACCGTCAGCCCATCATTATTGAAGTGTATTGACTCTGTGGCTTAGTTTGCATGAATACAATGCAATAAACAAAATATTTTTTATGCATGTTCAACTTTTATGCATTTATGAAAGACTTTATGGACTATTAAAAAAACAAACATAAATATGAATTTTTCTGATTTTTAAAGCTACAATTTATTGAAGATTAGGTTGCTATACATCAATGTATGCAGAAAAAAATGCAAAAATTTGACGTTAAAATATAGTTTTATTTAAACAAACAAGTTTGTGGCAAATGTTAAAAACTATGCTTTTTTTTTCTAAATGCGCCACTGACTTTAATATAAAAACATCTATTATAAGCAGCTTTAATTTTTTTCTATCTTATACAGGACATGAGAAATAATATCTCCAAAAATAACATTTTTCGCCCTGTATTTCAGTAGTACTTGGAATATTTCTGTTTGTGACTTTAAAAGTTGATAGAAAAAAGTAATACAGGGTCGCAAAAACCGCAAAGCTATATCTTAAAAAATTATAGACATATAAATATATAATATATTATATATAGTTATAACCCCTCAATCTCATCCAAAATGTTAGATATAGAGTTAGAATTTTGTAAAGAAAATATAATATTGAATTAGATCTACTATAAGGAAAACCATTTATTTAGATTTTTTTCGTGGTACAACTGTGTTAAACATGTTTTTTAAGAAAACCCAAAAAAACAGCTTTTTGCTTCTAAAAAATTTAATTTTTGGAACTGCGATCACATTGCCCCGCCGCTTTCCACTAAAATTTTTTATGAATATACATTAGAAAGAAAAAAACGCTAAATAATATTTAGAAACTAGTATATTTTTAAATTAATTTGACATTAAATAATGCTTTAGTGCACTTTTTACAAAATAAAATTTTTAATGTATTTGACGTGCAAATAAATATTATTTTTCTTTAAAGCATGCTTATTTTTTTAGCAGTCGAATTGCGAATTTTAAAATACCTAATTTCCAGCAATTTTGGAAGATAATAACTTTTTTATATTTTTAGTACTACTTATTAAGGAAAAATAATTGGAAACTTCCTAATTGCCTCCTGCAAATTATATCGAGTGAACTCGGCTCCGTTTATGGAAATCGTCGTGCCTTTTTAACTGTAGTTTATACACTTAAAAGAATAAAGGCAAATTAAATTTGAAAGATAAGGAATAAAATAATATTCATTACATATTTATATTATTATGTTTCTGCAAATTTTTATAGGGACAAAATTATTATTTATATCTTTATTTTTTCAAGTTCTGTGTGATAAGATGAGGCTTAAAACTAAGAAACGAAAACCATGGGTTACAAGAGGCCTTAGAATTTCAGCTAAAAACCTCCGTTTTTTGACTAAATTGTGCAAATATACCACAAATGAAAATATCCTTGTATATCATCAGAAATACCGTAGTCTGTACAGAAAGACAATTAAAGCAGCAAAATCTAATTATTATTAGGGATCGCTTAAATATGTCATCAAATAGGCAAAGAGAGTGTTGGTCGATTATTAATGATTTTAGACATTGCCATAGAAAAGTATCTGAACCGTAGTTAAGACCTGACAACGACTATTATTGTGGTATACCTAATATCTTGCTCAAGGGCATTCGTAGTAACATTGATCCCTTACACTATCTTCAACAAGTGTCGGTTGAGCATTCATTTTTCTTTCATCCTCTCGATCTCACCGAAGTAGAAAATTAAATCAAACGCCTAAAAAACCATAAATCATCTGGAGCTGATGGGATATCTTCGAGGTTGTTACTCTTTTTGCCTGATTCAGCCTTAAATGCTTTAGTTTCTGCCATAAACAATTCTTTACATATTGGCATTTTTCCTTCATGTTTAAAAGAGGCAGTGGTTATCCCTCTTCATAAGAGTGGAGATTTGGATCAGCCTTGTAATGTCCGTCCCATTTCTATTTTGTCTACCCCCTCTAAGATAGTTGAAAAACTTGCAAAAAGCAGAATTTTGTCCTTTTTACATCATAATGGCATTTTGTCTGCAAATCAGTTTGGATTTCAAGCCGGTAAAGGGACTCATGATGCTGTTTTTAGCTTTTTGGAGAGCGTCTATGTGTCCTTGAATTCTGGAGAGTCATCGGCGGCAGTGTTTTGTGATCTATCCAAAGCATTTGACTGTGTGGATCATGGAATACTGTTATCTAAGCTCGATAAATATGGTTTTAGGGGCGTAGCGTTGCGATGGCTTGAGTCCTATCTATCAAATCGTACTCAGAAGGTTACAGTGTCTGGGCGTTTGTCTGCTTCTAGATCCCTAAAATGCGGCGTTCCCCAGGGTTCAGTGTTGGGACCACTGTTATTTTTACTGTATGTGGATGACTTGAGTTCATTGAAACTGCAGGGCAAGGTGGTTCAGTTTGCTGATAATACCACCATACTATGGAGCCATAAAAATTCTGATTATATTAAGACTTGTATCCTTGAGGACCTTTAGATTTTATCAGGGTGGTGTGCTTCCAACAGGCTCGTCTTTATTGTAAGAAAGACGTCTATTATGGGGTTTAAGTGCGATCTTCAGGGTCTGATGTTTGACGAAAATTCCCTCTTGCAGAATAAAGAGTGCTGCAAGTTCCTAGGAATTACCGTTGATGGTCGCCTTCGGTTTGAAGATCATATTTTACATTTAGCTGGGAAATTATCTTCTGGATGTTTTGCAGTAAGAATGGCAAAACAAGAGCTGGGAGGGGTGGTTGCACGTTCAGTGTACTTTTCACTTATTGAATCTCATATTCGGTATGGCTTGCCTTTTTGGGGTTTAACCAATAAGGGGCTACTTAACATTGTCTTTGTTATTCAAAAAAAAAGCAGTTAGATGATCACCTGTGTTCTGCTAAGTTAAGAGATTCTTGCAAACCCCTCTTCATTTCTGAAAAAATCGTTTTTCACTCTTTATCTTAGAAACAGCTGCTCTTATTCACAAATTACCCTCTGACACTGGCCATTTGACTCGTCGTGTAAATGATGTTCCCCTACCTATTCCTACGTCTTCCCTTACCAAAAACTCATTAACTTACATAAGTAAAAAAATGTACAATCATGTTCCTCTATGTGTTAGACATATATCGGATGTTAAGAAATTTAAAAGAGAATTAAAGACGCTTTTATTGGCTAAGGCATATTATAACCTGGATGACTTTTTTAATGATAGGTTTTAACCTTGGACATGTTGGAAAGTTTTTTTTTTCTTCTCTAGTTTTGTCAACAAGTTTACCTTTATTTAGTAATCTTTAATTCAAGTATGTTCAAAAAGTTTTGTCTTCTTGTGTTTAACTTTGTTCATTGTTTTGTCAATTTTTGAAATTGTATTTTTGTTTTGTTTTTTTTAGCTTGTAGGATGCTTGTACACAAGATTATTCTTACGTAATATAGCACATTTTCTTTCTTTCTATCTTATTTTCTCTTCTTTGAAATGTTCTCATTCCAAAACCATTGTAGGATATTGATATTAAATAAATTCTTATACATAAATAAGTTTAAATCATTAAAAAGAGGCAAATTAATACAACTTATGTACACCACAATAAATATATAATTTATTTACAATTTCACACATAATCAAAAAATTTAAATGCAAGTTATATAAATTGAAAAAAAAAAACATTTTTTTTTAAATTGTAACTAGCAATAATAAAAAAATTTCATATAGAGAAGTTTTAAAAAAGAAAAAAAGAGTGACAAAAGAACTTTATGAATACTGGACTGGGATGGCTTGACTTCATTAAATAAAAGAACCATAATCTTAACAAATCAAAGGAAATGCTAATTTTCAATAGATAGTCTTAAATGAAAGTTTTTAATGGTTTAAGAAAATAATGAAAAAAACAATTTTAGAAATTCTTAATTTAAAATTACCATATAAAATGTGAAATACATCTCTAGGAACTAAATATCGTGTGTTATTTCTGGAATAAGGGTTTATGTTGGTCACTATTGGGAAAAATTATCACAGTAATAGCCAAACTTAAGGCTGCCATAAAAAATCTCGTACATAGGTACATTTTGATACTTAATTATTCTATCCTTAAACCCCTCCGATGGCTTCGGTATTTGACGATTTCATGCTTAACTAACCTTACCAAAAACAATAAAGCTAGCAAATCTGCTATAATAAGCATATAAAATACGTTGTGCCAACCATAGCTCGAGACAAAACCTGCTAGAAGTGGACCTACCGCAGCACCTAAAGTAAACAAAAATAGATCAATAATAAATATTTCACATTTTATTAATATTAGTCTCACCTATAGAACCGGTACCATCAATAATAGCCGTTACGGTGGCCAACGCCTTAGAATTTCCTTCTAAACTATGATGCGTTCCTAGTTCGGCTGATACCGCTGTGGTTATTAATGCATATGGTCCATTTACCAGCAAGCCAACCACTATAAGTAGCACCATATTTAAACCTATGCTTTCTGCACTGAATTTTTGGTAAATAAACATCTGAAAAAAAAACATTCTTACTATTAAAAAAATAAGTATATATATTTGGCATTTTTTTACCATTGGCGCCGAAAATAGTAACATACCAACACAAGTGGTAGCTGGCATTTCAGTTTTATCACTGATTACACCAGCAACTATTGCGCCCAATATGCCACCCAAGTCGAACAGAGTTGACATGTCTGCACTTAATGTTGCTCCCATTGTGGCTAACAAAAAAGTAAACGTAAGAAAAATAGAAACATTAATGTTAATAATAAAATGCTTACTTGAATGATAGACATAAAGCGGTAGCCAGTAAAGAAAAGTGTAGCTAACTAATTTAGCATAAAAGAGCGACAAAGAGAATTCGGCAACCCCGGGTATTTTAAGAGCTTTTAAAAAACCAATTGCTTGATCTTGTGAACTGTTCGACGAGTCACCTAAAAGCCGGCTTCTCTCGTTGACACTTCTTCGAAGAATTTCCTAAAATCATAGTATGTAAGTAATTTTCATATTATTAGATAATCCACTTCCATTTTCAAAATGCTTCATTCAGTAATTGAGAAACACAACATACTCAAATACGAAGTTAAATTTACGTTCTTAATTATTCAATGAATAATATTATATTTTAATTCACATATCCTAAATAAATTATTTTGGGATGCTAGAATAAAACACTTATGGAATATGTCTGTTTACATTCTTGTTTATATGATGATTAATATTAGGTTTTAAATATAAATCATGCTCTAGAAATAGAAGCATTGTAATTCAGTTCTTATATAATTTCAATAATTTATTTGGGATGCTGAAACAAAACACTTGAATATGTCAATTAAATTTTCGTTCGTTCTTTTGTCAATTACGTGTTATAATCCTCTCTATTGTGATAGCCATAGTTGAACTTATGTAACATCACAGATTTAACGAGACAAACAGATACGTAATCTTACGGCGGTATATGGAACACGGTGTTTGGCGGCGTTTCGATCAAGCGATCAGTTAAATTCTCAATATTTTAAATTTTGCTTCTCTCGCGGCAATACGATATTAGACCACGTTGCCAGATTATAAGCCATATGTGAATTATTAGGATAGAATCTCTCCTAATATCTACAGACGCGATTTATTGATTGTTTAGTCGAAGTACGTACGCTGCCCGGCCAAACTAAAAAGACTTTCTCGTCTTTTTCGTGGGTTGCGATGCCGTGAATATCAACATACCTACATATTGAAGTTGTTATAATTATTATAACTTATTAGATGGATAGATGGATTGATTTGGAGGTGTTATATTTAATATTTATAACTTATTAGATGTTATTTGGTGGTAAAGTACTAATTTTGTGTGCTTGGTGTTGAAAGACGTTATTAAAATTATCAAATAATTAATTGTTTTTTTTTTGTAAAATTTAATTATTAAAAAGCTTTTTGGAGTTGTATAAAAAAACAATAAAATTAATTAAAAAACGTAAAATTTTTATCGAGATAGGTATTTAAAACCAGCCATTATCAAATTTAACAAATTGTCTTAATTTTATTAAAATTGGTGGTCATTAATATACCAGGCGTTTTAAGAAAAAAAATTTTTCAGTGTTATATTACCTTAACATGAATCCTAGCCTTTGTCTATTCAAATTTTGATCTCCGCTATTAAATTAAAAATGTTTGAAATGATAAATTAAAAAATAACTTTTTTTATGTAAAATCATCCATGTAAAGATCATCTATGATGATTCTTAAAAAACGCACTGTAGATAAAGTATGGTATAAAAAATATTCTTAGGTAAGTTAAGTACATTATATTTTTCTTGCAAATTTTGCAAATTTCTAATTTTTTGTTTCTGATTTTTTGACATTTCCCTTGACCATTTGCAGAACTTAAATAGACCTATTTGAACAAGTTTATTTAATAAAAACAGTTTATGGTCATGACAGTCGTCAGTTTTTTCCCCAACCATATTAGATGTTTTGAAACAATTTTATTTTTAATTTCTGTTGCCACAAACTCTTGATGCTTATATTTTTTTAAATATTTTTGAAACTTGGACATTGCTTTTGACACAATATACTCAACTTCTGAAGTAGGAATTACAAGAGATGTTTTCTCTTGCCCAGTGAAACTTTTATGAAGGGAAAAAATTTGAGAAGGGGTCTGTAAATTTTGTGCTGTTTTGAAAATTTAATTTGCATTTTTTACATTTAAATTGTTCGATAACACGTCGAACCAAATACCCCGCATAATAGTTATTTGCCGATTCTTCCAAATTTATCTCAGGTTCTTTGACTGCTGCAATTTCTTCTAATTCAGAAACCGGACTTTCAGACCGATCTTCTTTAGTATTTAGTTCTTGTGATATATGAACACCTTGAGTGGTTTTTTCGCTGTCACATTTTGTATCAATATTTTTTGTAATTCCTGACAACAAAAGTTGAGTATCTGTATCATCTTCGCAATTCGATAACTTTGATGGAGTTAATAAACCCGTTATAGATTTAATCCTGAAAAATAGTCGAAATGACTTTGCAGTTAGATTTAAATTCCAACCACCTTGTTGCCTGGCCATTGAAAACAAGTTTTCCAAGAAATCTTGATTTAATCTATTTGTAAGAATAAACTGAATATTTTCCTTTTTTTCACTTTCAAAAAGCTGTTTAATTGCATTTATAGTATGAATAATTCCATCGAAATATGGAGGCCTTGTTTCGCTAATTACGGTCTTTCTTTTTTTACGGTACAACTTAATCAATGCTTCAAAAACAGATTTACCTTTGCCAAAAACCAGATTCACACAAGAACTGTTTTCGCTAAGACCACGGTTAAAAGGATTTTTGGCAAAAGGGCGTTTGCTATTTAAAGCATCGAATAAATTGTTCATAAGTTCTATAAAATCAGCAGTATTATTACCTAGCTCCTTAAGTATAAAACACTTATCGACAGCAGTTCGTATAGCGGCTGCCATAGTACTTGAAAAAACCTGTAGCGCTAAGGAGCATGACATTTTTCAAATGCATTAGGAAAAATATGTTTATCGGTAATTCTGGGAAGAGTTCTTGTTGTAGATGAAGATTTATCAATTTCATACGTTTTCCTAATAACATTGAAACATATGCTCTTATTTCCCAACTTAAAAGTTCCCGACCCGACAACAAATTGTTCCTAATACTTTTGAAAAGAGGCGGAGCATGAAATAGAGCAAAAATTTTTAAATCATTATAATAAAAAAAGTCGTTCCTTAGTAACACTCAATAATTTAAAAGCTGCCCTATTAGGACTTCCTTGGTCACACACTATTGCCTTGGGAATAAAACCAATCTCATTTAGAGATTTTAAAACGTAAAAAATCAAAAGTGTTAAATTCTTGCCACTTGTAGTGGTGTGAGAGAAAAAGTATGCAAGTGGAAATTTCCATGATGAATATATGCCTCAAATAGAAAAAACTAAGACATCAGTGGCTTCCGTTGGTTTTCGCCCCTCAGTCTTCAAAACCTTCTATTAGGTCCAGTTTTTTATTATATTCGAGGCGTTTTTTGATTGACATTTCATCAAAAGCCACCAAACATTTTTTTTCATTCTTATCCATACCTGCACACTTCAGCTTAAGACAGGTTTTTATATTATCATCTACGCCAGTCTTAAATGTATTTTGACCACTCATTTTTGAATGGTTGACGTAGATGGTAATATAATGCCTTTTCTTCTTAAAAAATTGTAACACGATGGTGAATTATAGTACAGGGAGACAGCCAACTCCTTTTCGTTGCGGGAATATAAAGTACGACGTTTACCCCGTACTTGCATCATAACAAACGTTTTTGCAGATATGGATAAAAATGATAAAAAAGGTAACAAATTAAAAATTGAAAATTTGCACTTGCGAACTTTTTCTCTCAACCGAGTAAGTTTTCTCTTAATATTATGTATTTTTTTTCCTTTGATAAGAGATTTTATTTTTAAGTTTTACTTTTCTTGGACTGTTAAGAGCATCCGGGAAGTCGAAATTTTTTTTAACAAACTCGTTTTCTTCTTCAAATTTAATTTTTTTCTTGGAAGGTGCACTTAAACACGCATAATGGATCTTAACTTTTTAAAGTTGGGATCCATTCGGTGCACCGTTTTTAATGCATTACTTTACTTCTATCTGTTTGTCTCGTTAAATCTGTGGTAACATGTATGAACTTATAATGTCCATTACAGGAGCATAATAGAGATGTTTTTATTCACAGTCCTCGAGTAACTTTTACATACTTAAAATGTTACTTGACTAATTTAACCAGTTATTCTTGTTTTATTTTTTGTTTCATTGGGGTAAACCCTGTTATGTCTGTATTTAAAGTAAATATACATAACCTTAAGATTCCAGAAAATGTTCCTTATAATAAATTAGCTCCTCGCTAGAACTTTTTTGCAAAAATTACAATAGTATATTTAAAATTGCTATGTATTATGTATGTATGTTCCCTTCAAATCAAATACCCAAACAAACAAAAAGCAACAGCTATCATTTTCTAAACTATGTTTAACAAACATCATATATGTTTTTTGTGTTTCAAGCAATTAAAAACAAAAATTGCAGTTACCAATTATAAATTAAATAGAGCTTGATGTGATACCTTAATTTTATTAATTCGATTTAATCTAACCAGTTATCTCAGAAAATCACTAATGTTACTGAACTATTGTCCCAAATGACACTGATATACAAGGTGTGTAAATTTATTTTATACGTATAGTGTTCAAAAAATTTCGCTAACATTCAATTACGATTGATGAACGTAACGTGTTGCTGATCTTATCTTAATGTTTTTTTGTGTAACAATGACTCTTGGAAGAAAAGCACCAAACCATATTAAATTTTGTTAAAAAAAAACTTACTGTATTTTCTGAATTGATCGAGTAACGCGAAGGTGTTGCCTAGAACAGATTTCTTTCAATTAATGTTTTTTTATAAGAAATAATCAGTTTTAATAAATTATGAAACGGTGTACAAAAAATCAACCAGAAAGATATTAATAACCTGGCTTTAAAAGGTCATAATAATTGCTTTATAACTCACTTACATGTTCGCCTATAATAATCGCAGAATCGTCAACTTCTGAATCCGACCCAGATGCAGATTTCGTAGTTTGACTTTCGACGGGTCTGTAAACTCTCTAAAAAATTGTTCCCTTAAAATAAGAGGCAAGTGTGCTTAACATATTAAACATACTTACACCTGAATCGACTCTAGTCTCAGTTGTTGTAAATCCCACATCACTAGGATTGACAATTAAAAAAAGAAACAATATAAAGCCCATAACGCCAATTATTAACCCAGGCATTATGAAAGAAAGGGCCCAGTCAGTTTCAACATATTCTGCCGCTATTAATGAACCTAAAATAAATGTAGGTTTTTAATTACTGATATGTACACTATATTTTTCTTTTAAGTTATAAAATCGTGTAAACTATAAATATACAGGACATATACCTAAAATGTTGCCAATGCTGGTATGAGAATTCCATAATCCAAAAATTAATCCTCTTTTAGATTTTCCAAACCAGTTGCTCATGACTGTTACTACACCAGGCCATCCTGTGGTCTGGGCAACTCCTGCCAATCCCTACAAAGCAAAAGAATATATAAAATATATCTAAATTAAAACAGCAAAAGAAGAAATTTGAAAAGAGTACAACATAAATCATATCAAAGGTTAAAAAAAAAGTGTTTGACGGTAATATTTTAAAGTCCGGTTTTAAGTAAATATGCCATATAAATTAATTAACAGCGTCAAAGTAATTAAACAATTTTTATATCTACTTAAACAATTAAAGGATTAAGAATTTATCATTTAAAAATATTGAGTTGATGACGTCGTATCTAAATTTTAATCAGCCAACGTAACTACATGTAGGTTGTTTAATTTTTTTTCCTGCAACAATTCTATATAATAAATACTTTGACGATACGCAACGATAAATCTATTCCGTTTATTCTTAAAATAAACTATTTTTCAAAGATGAAGGATATGTAATTTGATTTAAAACCCAGAACATATATTTTAATAATTTACAGTTAATTTAATACTGTGATATTAAAGTTACCTGTACAATGATATAATACCAAATATTGTGAATGTTGTAGGTTTTTCCTATGCCAAACAGGTAACTGAATACTCCTGAAAATAACATTCCCAAGCTGAGAAAGTATCTAAGATTCACTCTTTCAGCAATAAAACCAGACAAAAACATGGCAGCAGCATAGCAAAACAAAAATGCTGAGTCCAGTTCACCTAAGAGTTGGGAGGCCATTGAATCAGATCCATCTATAAAATTAGATTAAAAGATTAAATATTGCTTTTAAAACACATAATTGAGACTTACCAAAGGGTGCCCAATCACACCAATTTTGTGGTGCATCAGCAGTAGGTGGTGTAAGAGTGCTACAATTTCTATGTAACACTGCTTTCACTACTGATATGGGTTTTCTTGATAGATGATAGGACATATATCCCATGTAAGTTAAGAAGACTATACTGGCTTTGTAACTAAAAATTTCAGAGAGATTATTTATTATTTTTATTTAGATTGATGTATAAATCTTTTTGCAGAAGTGCAAACAGATTGTGTCAAAGATTTCTGCTCAAATCCACCTTCACTTGTATATTTGAACCTCAGTTAAAAGCTAAGCCTGTTATTTGAGCTAATAAAAATTTTAGGATAATACTTTATGATCTCCACTTATTTTTTCCCTCAATGACAAAAAAGTTTTTGACTTCAAATTGTGATCCAACAATTAATTTTTAAGTTGAGTGAGGTCAAGTGAAATAAAACACAGAAATAAAAAAGTAATCTGAGTCGCACTAATAAATAACATTCAAAACATCCATACCATCCTATTTAATTTCATATACTGAGGATAAACACAAAATAAATTTCACTGTTTTATTTTCATTATCCACGCAACTTCAACAACTTGAATTAAAAAGGTTTTTGCATTTTTTAGATAAAATACTTGAAAATGTTGTTTATAATTAGATAATATATCAACAATTATTATAGATGCAAATAGTCTCAGTATGAGGATTTATTTAAATGAAAGATTTGGAGAATGTAAGATCCTAGGCTTCAGTTTTCAGACATTCTTTTTATCAAACTGATCTGAGAAAAAAATATTAAGATTCCCAGAATTAAACTCTCAGAGATATTATAGGACTTTCTGAGGTTTGGTCAATGAACTTGAAAACAGTTGTTCTCAACTATATAGGTACTGAACTATGTAATTTAAATATTGAGCAAATAACTCTTATTAGCAGTACAGTTGAAAACAAATTGTTGGGGCAGAATACTACTTTCAACATTATACATCACATTATTAAATAGTTATGTTCTCATTAATATTATTTAAATTAATGTTATATTCGAAAATGATTGATTGAGTTTAAGTATTATCCTCTAAGAAAACATATTTTGTCAAACTGGGAGGATTTTTTCACTTTTTTCTTGTTACAAATTTCCTAATTCACAACTTCTTTATTTATCATTTAACAAGATCATATCACTTTGAATTTTTTAGGCTCATAGATTTAAAAAGAAAGTCAGGAAATTGCTTGTTGTAGGACCCTATTATGATATTAAAGAATATTATAATGATACCTTTTAATGTATTTAGTTCCTACTGGTATAAGTTTCATTGTGTTTTTTTTAGCGTTAGGTTTTATCAGTACTTTATCTTATTTTATTTCTGTATATATTTCATATATTTTTTGTTGTTTGTTCTCACCTAATTTTATTTTTTTTTGTTTTATATAACTTTGTTCACAACAATAAATGTTTAGAGCAATAAAGCATATTTTGTATTTGAATTTATTAAGCAGATGTCTTTGTCCCTTTCAGTCACTTAGAAATCTGACAGGTGGTTCGCTTTACTATTTATCCTTGTTATGTTTTGTAAAAAAGCACAGCACCTTATTTGCAACAAATTCCAGTCATTATTCTGATCACATGGTCATAGCAACCAGAAACAGAGACCAAGGCGAAATCCAACTACATCATTCTACCTTTTATGAAAGAGGGGCACATTACATGGAGGTGATGGGTTATCAAATGCTACCACTGAATATACAATGTATTTAAAATTTCGATTCATTTAAAAGAGCAGTGTTAGATTTGATACTAGGCAGGCATTACTGCTCCTTTACTTTTACTTAGTTATCACAATGTGTCCTTTTTAATTATTTGTTTATTTTTACTCACACTGTTTTTAAATTGTTATTTTGTAATGTATGATTGTTTATGTTTTATTTATGAATGCTTGTTACTATACCAGTTAAAATTTCTTATAGTGCACATGTATTTTTTTTCTCTTTGTGATGTTGCTTTATCATTGTATATGATTTGGTTAGCAATAAAAGTATATTATGGAGTTCAAGTATGACATGTTTGGTGTACACACAACAAATAAAATAGAAAGTAAAATTAAAAAATCTTTGATGTAGTAATGCAACAAGTTTTATAGAATATAATTTAGTTCTATTTATTAAAATATTTAGAAAGATCTACTCATGGCATTAAGTCTGGCAGTAACATGGCATTAGCATAGATATGTTTCAAACAGTTTAGATGATATGAAACCAATTAGTTGCATGTAGAATTAGTTTCTGAAAAGCTGTTAAGAATAGATAAGCCAGTCTCTTGATGTTATAAATGTTGAATGCTCTTTACTCATATAAATTGAATGCTCTTTAGATTGTTCAAGCTCTGTGATATGAATTCTAAGTTCAACATGTCATGTAATAAAAATCTTCTATAAGAAGCAGTAATCGAAGCAAATATAGCTTTACTTAAATTTCTTAAAAAAACTTACCATACTTCTTTATTAAAATGTAGTCTATTTGGACAAAACTTCTGCGAAACTTTTTGTAACAGTGTTATTCCCCAGGGCAATTCGCTGGAGCTCAGGCTCATTTTAAGTCTCCGTTTAATAAGCCTTAACTTTGATCGTAAATATAAAAGCATAAAACTAAGTAAATCCTATAAAACAATGGGTTTCCTTGAAAACTGCTGCATTAGCAAAAACTGATGACCTGACAAATTGACAAGGTGTTTTTGAATAAAAACTTGCTGGAATTAATGAGCGATTACTTCTTAATAATTGTTAGGCATGTCTGGTTGGTAAACTGTTTATTTATCTATTAAAATGATAAGAAATTTATTCACTTCTTTGTAATCTAATCTTACCACCACCAATCCACCTTCAATAACAAACGTACACAACCTCAAAACTTGATTCGTGGCATTCGGTGTTGCCAACTTTCAAAGAATCCGCTAGATCGACTTTTAAAATCCGCTAAATTGGATATATTTCCGCTAAATAACTAGCTTGATAAAGATATTTTAATTTTATTAAAAAAAAACTTGTAAACATAAGTCTAAAGATTAAAATAATGTTCTGATATGATTTTTTGTTTATTATATTAAATAGCTAAGCTAAACAGTGCTAAAAATAAATTATAGTGGTTGATAAAATTGTGGTATTATTTAAGATTATTTTAAACGGAATGGGTAAACGCCGCACAGCTTCTCTTTAATAAAAAAAGCTAGTTAAATATACAAATAAAACAAAAAATTAAATATAAAGGTATAAACTAGATATTATTACTTAAACATTAAAGAAGAAAAAATGAAAAAAATAATTAAAGCAAAATAAATTATAATTAAATGTCAAAATCATTTTTAAAAACTAAGGAAAGTTATAATCCCAAAAAAAAAATTAATCAAGAAAAAATTAATTTATGTATGTAATTATCGTACACTTCGGAAAGATAATTATAAAAATCGGTCCACTGTAAACTTTTAAGTAATTTTTTTAAAATTATTTATCAGATCAAAAAAAAACATGCTGTTTGAAAGAAAATTTATTAAATTATGCTTTTATGTGAGTATAAATTTATGAAAACTTATTTTGATTTCCTATGTTTAACATAGTGAAATTAATCCATTAAAAATATTTAAAACAAATTATGCCTTTTTAATATTAATATTATATAGGCTTATTGACAATTTAGAACTGAATTGGGGTTGACTTTGGGGTATGAAGCTTAGCTCGAATTCCTCTTTTTAGCTCATACTATGGTATAATGATAAATAATAATAAACTCATATAATGGTTCGATCGGCTTTAGGTTAGGACTGTATGCTGGCCACTCTATAAACCGAAAACCGACTTATGCAATTTAAACTTGCACGACCAGAGTCTTAAGAAAATCTTCTTGTTGTTAAGCCTTGAAAGTCCTTTTGGATCACTTACTGATCTGTTTACTTCTCTTTAGTTAACTCTCACATTGCATATGGCATGGCATTCTGGGATTGTTTAAGTACCACCAGTTTTTCTTTAATATATATTTTATAGAAGGCTTTTATAGGGGCTCTAAGGTTCATATTTAAAATTTCTTCTAGGCAGTCTTCGTAACCTACTTTTATCTTAGCTGCACGATGTTTGTATTTGTTTGAAAATGTTTGCTTAGTCTTCAAAAGGTATTCCAACTTACAATATTCACTGGTCCCTGCTCGACCATATGCCACAAGGAAAGTGAATAATATTTCAAATAATTTTCGGGAACACATTGGTGAGAAAGTCTTCTGTTTACTTTCCTAAGAAGGCCTTCAATCTTAGTTCAATTAAGAAGATATTTTGTCTTTTAGTTATGATCTCGGGCAGTAGGAACAGTATCTACAATTATACTATTTAAATTTTTTATAATACTTTATAGTCTTTCCAGAAAAATCTCTGGATGTTTTACAGTTAAATCACTGACCTAGGATATTCTTTATAAAGATCTGTTTATTTGCCTTAATTATGTTAGCCATTTATTATCAAGGAAGGCGCAAACCATAATAAAGGCAATACTATTCTATGAAATATTTAAAAATATCCTATTTTCAAGAACAGATTTTGTGTCATTTCGAATATATCACTATCATCATATATACCTAATAAAATATTTACCATACCAAGTATTAAGAACCATAAGAAAAATGAAGTAAATAAATGAAACTTAAGAAATTTTATTGTTAGAGTACGATTCTTCATCCTATTTATATAATCGCCACCAAGACCTGACAAACAAGGTAAATACAACATGACAAACCAGGTAAAAAGCAGGAGTTTTGACAAGTATCCGAAACAATTTAAGTCAAGAAGATATAAGTAACACTTCAATCTTATCAATGTAACACATGTATTTTCACATAGATTCTGCTTTTTTTTTGTAATGACTGACCACTACTGCTTAAACTATTATCTATCTATATCATATTGACGAATAACACAATTAAGAAAATATGTCTGTTTTATATCTAAAACATATGTTTTTTGAACGGGGTTTGCCAAATATACATATATCTGTGAGATAAATGAGATTTCATTTCACTGTTAAGATCTTTGTATTGCTCATGATATATATAAAAATCAAAAAAAAATTAAAGGCTGGATATTTGCAATATACGTTTGAAAGCTTCTTTGATGGCTGTTAATAAAATTGCTTCTAATTCATAAAGTTTTTTTATGTACAAGAATCGACCTTAATGTAATTATAGGGAAAAATATGCTCTTTCTCATTGGCTAAATTAGACCATTAGCTTTTCCTTTTCTCCACATTATTCATGTTTGGTTTTCTTAACGTGAATAACTAATTTTTGCATAAAACTCTTTAAAAATAAATCTGTTGCCATTTTTGAGGATCTGACTAATCAGCCGTAATAAACAACTATATGTGAAGAGCAAAGCAAATATGGAAATAACAATGTTTGATACAATTTTGGAAAAATGTATTATTGAAATTCTAAAATGCAAAGAAATAACATTTTAAAATATCCCATTAAATATATGATGCATTTAGTTTCTATTTTTATCACATATTTATTCCTGCAGAGGCTGCAGGTATTTGCATGAAAGATAAAGACAATTATGTTTTTGTACATTTTAATATGCATTCATTGTGTTCTAAATTTGATGCCTTTTTTAATATTGTTGACTTGAAGCATTTTAATGTAATCGGCTTGTCTTAGACTTAAAGATAAAGCTATTTCTAACAGTTCTCTATAACGAATTATAATATCCTGAGAAAGGATAGAGAAGGTGAAGTGACATTTTTTATTAATAATAATTTAAAATTCTAATAATAATAATTGAAAAGGTATAACCTTTTTCAATTAGTGGAAGACCACATTACAATTACGGACTCTTCTAGTGGTTTAATTGACGTTATTATTACTTCTGAACAACACGAGATTATTTAAAATTTAATTTTCAAAAATTTTTCCAAGACTTATTTAATATTGTCTTGCAACTTATGGAATTTATTTTAGATGTCGATGAAAGGATGTTATTTTTTAATAGTAAATTAACTGAGTTATTAAGTTGACATACCTCTTAGAAAACATTTACTACAAACACGATTTACTAAAGCTCTTGCATCTTGGTTAACGGAAAACGTTAAGCTTTTGATGAAGTTTCGTCAAAAATTATAAAAAACTAAGAACAGACTCTGCTTTGAGGGAATACCGTGAATTATTACTAATACGTGAATAGTTTAGCAATTTCAGTTGTAAGATCTGAGAAAAAGGCATATTTACAGTTTAAATTTAAATCAGATCCGCGAAGTTTTCAAGGCAATCAAGAAGTTATTAATTTAACGAGGTCAATGTTGATTTTTGCAAATTAATAATTTTTTTATATATGTTCCCAATATTACTGATTCTTCTAATAATAGTTTAGTTAAAAATCATATAGATAATAAACATCCAAATGTTCTTGATTCGATTAATTTTTTCAATGTAACTTGTACTGATATTGATAAAATAATTTCTAAAATGAAAAAGTGCAGACAAGTGGAGGTGAAGATATTGATTTTAAAATACCGTCCTTAGCAACTCTATACGTAAAATATTGAATATCGTTAATAGTCAATACCTCATTAAGTTACCCAATTCAAATTCCCAAACTGTTGGAAGTTTTGGATGGGGCTGTTCTTTGCAAGAAGATGAAATATTTTGGTTTTGATGACAATGCTATTGAAGTTATTATATATTATTTAACCAATAGAAAACAATGAATTTGTATTGGATCAAAAATGTCTAATTATTTAAGAGTTAACTGTGGTGTTCTCCAAGGGTCAATTTTGGGTCCAGTTTTATTTTCTCTGTACATATGCGATTTTTATTGCCATTTAGTAAAATGTCATTCCCGCCTATAAATTTAGCATACTGAATGCTAAATTTATTTGTCGTTTTCCTCTGAAGATATAGCTGCTTCTGTAGACTATATAAATTCTGATCTTTCAACTATTTCGAAAACTTCTCTCGACAAAATGAAAGCTCATAAATTTGTTCTTAATAGCTCAAAATCAAAATTTAGCTGTTTAGAAACTACAAGCTTTAATGATCTCACTCTGAAGTAATATTCATTTACTTTAGGTCTTCAGGATGCTTATACAAAAACTAACACTTCTTTATATGTATAAAGATATTCTTTCAACTAATGTTAAATTAAAGTTATGTAAACTCGTTAATTTATCAAGATTTTCATATTGTAACGTACTTCAGTGGCCGTCAATCAAAATTAATCAAAGAAAAACGCAGCTAACAGACACTTCAACATTTTTGTATCAAACGTACAATGGTAAAAAATTTGATCATTTAACACTTATTTAAAGCATTTAAATGGTTGAACTTAGAAAATAGATACCAAGTGTATCTCTCTACGCTAGCTTATAAGCTATTTTTATCAAAGAGTCCGATAAAGCACAGGATAGGAGTATATGCTACAACTGTGTTACTAAATTTTAGTTCATTTATTTATACTGTAATTAAAGCATTTAGCTACCTAGTGATTTAAAATCTTTTACCTCTCTATTCAGTTTCAAACACAAAATATTAAAAACACTGTTTTGTCAAGAAGTTCTGAGATTTAATAGATTTAATAAATAATTATTTTTAACATTATTAATCATTTATTTCTTCTTTTTTTTGAAGGTAGTTTTAGTTGAACTTTTCTGTTATCACCAATTACTATGATTATTTATTGTTGTTGTAGAGAGTAATATTAATAAAAATGCCATTTATTTCTATTATTATTATTATTTTCTAAATTGATATTTATTTAAATCGTAACGTAATATCCAACAAAATAGGTAGGTAACATTCGTCACAATACTATAAAATTTACTTAGACTTTTGGCACAGTACTTTTCAAAATGTACTAAGTAAATGCATAATACATACATAATACAATAAAGTGTATTTAGTCCATACTATGATATACCGAATATATACATATCAGAATACAAATCAATATTAAAAATGTTTAAGCACTAAGCCAAACTTTCGCGGAAATCTTCGACGCACTCGCTGCGTCCTTGTCCTGCGGTTCGGTCCCGCATTGTTTGTTGTAAACAATTAAGCTATAAAAAAAAATTCTATAAAACTGTCGTGTCAAATTTGAACTTGATGTGTACGTACGTTGAACGTGCGACAAACCATCGCTATTCAATTTAACTAATTACTTACTTATTGTAAAGTTTTTCTCGTCGGATCGATTTTTTAGCGACGGTTGTGCGCCGCAGGAATCACTTTCCTGCGGGATTTACTTCTCATTCATGCCTTATATAGCGATCAATAACACGGCTAACACTGGCTCGAATAAGGCCAAAAGTGAAATGTAATTTTTTGTGAAGTGCACTATATGCAATGCCTTTTGTGAAAATATTATCGTTGTGTTCATCCTCATGTTTCGTTTTCACCGAATAGAGTTGGTTATGTGTGTTGTTTATAAGCCCTTTCGGACACTAAAGGCCATTATTTACAATATTATTTAATTACTTATTCGGTCAAAGTAAAACAGAATGAAGTTGATTCCTGTAATTTATCATGGATTTACCTCCATGGATCGAAGGTTCTCTAGTGCCATGCTACCCTGGATTGTGTCTGAAATAAGGCGAAGGGATTACAATGAAAAGGTATAATTCTGATTTTAAATATATTGTATAAATTCGAGGTTTTTACAACTAACTTACTAAACATATGCTCATTTAGTTATACAGGGTATTCCGGTAATCCAAACTTTAAACTATTATTTACTTCTTTGTTATTATATATATTATACAAAGTAGGTTATGTAAGCAATATTGTGTAGTTTTACAATAATTAAAATGTCAACACAACAACAAATTTGATATTCGTAACGTATTATTTATAACGTAATTATTTATAATGTCACTATTTAAATAAGTAAAATGTTTTTTTTTAAATATTAACGATTTTTTTAACATTATGGCTTATCTATTTTAATCAGAATTTTTAGCTTATAAGGCAGCTTTCATGCCGCATTGGATTGAGTAGAGTTGTTAAGACGTTTCTTTCGCCACTTTTAGTTGACACTAAAATGGGTTATTTTAACAACAAATCTAATTGAAAAAGGTTCATATTAACTAAATTTATTAAACTGTAGAATTACTTTACTAGGAAAACTACTAGTTGATTGTTAAATTATTATCTTTTATTAACATAAAACAGCCGGCAAGATGATGGCTAAAATGCCAGCAACTGCACCTACTTCAGAAGCCTTAACTTTTGAAACTTTTTTTTTTACTAAAAATTAAATAAGGGAGTTTTAATCTTCTCATTAAGATGGTTACACGTTGCGGAAACACGCATAATCTGTTAATAAAGTGTTTTTAACAGATTATGCGTTTAAGAAAAAAAATATCTTCCTGATTTCAAAAATAACTAAAAATACTCTAAGAACAAGTCTTAAGTCTAGTGTTTTAAGACAAGACAGTAAAAAACCTATACCCCTTTTAGTAAGAACTACTATATCTACTGTATTCTCATAAACAGTGAAAGGCAAAGTTTAGCATTAATTGTGCGAATGACATCACATTGATAGGATGTGACCAAGATGATTTGCGGAGTATGATTTAAATGAGAAATCAAAGCAAATAGGCCTAAAAATTAACCTGATATAATCATAAATAACTGACCAGCTGAAAAAGTAGAATCATATATGTATATACTTTTAGGTCAAAAGACAGAGATAACAAGAAACAATCTGACTACAGATTTATCACGCCGAATATTCTTGCCATGGTTAGTATTTGAAAGAATGTTAATAGACAAATGCAAATTTAATAAAAGCTAGATTTTTTAACCAGTATGTCCTATCCCTTTTCACTTATGAAACAGAAACCTGGGCATTAACCAAGAATATTATAAATAGATTACAAGTGACACAGCGAGCCATAGAAAGACGAATCCTAAACATCAAACTACAAGATCGCATTAACAACATAAAAATAAGAAGAAGAACCAAAAGCTAAAGATGTTATAGACAAAATATGTACACTAAAGTAGAATGACAACAGATAAACGCGAAGGATGATGGAATGGAAAATAAAATAAGTAGAGGTAGACCGCAAATTAGATGGTCGGATGACATGATAAAAAGACTGGCTGACCACAACTGGATAGGGAGAACCAATAATAGGAGAGAATGGCGAATGTTAAGAGATGCTTTCAGTCGACGATGGGTGGAATAGGCTGAATATGATATAATGATTATATCTTTTGCTTTCTGCAAAACATCTTTAATTTGCAATTTATAATTTTAGTTATATATTTTAATTTGCAATTTAAAACATTATTTCAATAAATGTTTCAATACTTGAAATAATAAATTTGTTCCCACAATTCTTGCTTATTATTAACATCTGACTGAAACCATAAATTTCTGCACAAACTTAAAGGTATTTCTTCTACTTCAAGAAAATCCTATGAATTTAATTTTTTTCTTTATATTTTCTTTTCAGATAGTTTTTGAAAAGGAAGGTAAATGAGGTTATATCCTATTTTATTATTTTTTTAAATCAGAAATGGTATGTTGCACATTTTACTGGACCTCTTTTCTATGTTTGTTTCTAGGAAAAAATTATTTTTAAAGCAAAATATTTATTTATCATTTAAACAAGTAATGTGCAAGAGTAATGGCAGATTTGCATAATATAATAATTAGTAGGAAAATTGCGGCAAACTGGTTCAATGGAAAGTAAAAAGCAGAATATTGAAAATATGATGATAAATAATTCAGTAGAAATAGCTGTTTTGGGTCAAATTACTATGAATACCACATTAGAAGTACCAGAAAACTATCTGATGTAACGGGAGTTTCCAGATCACTGTATAAAAAATTATATCCTTTTTATAGGTCAGCGGTTTGTCAAATTTGATGTAATAGACGAATGAAATAGACGACGTTAAAAAATGAAAATTTATACGATATTTATTGCAACTGATGTTCAATTTGTTGTCCATTTGCTTCAACGCATTTTTGCTGGTAATAATTTCCCATTGCACCCATTGCAGTAGGGCTCTTATTATCTATATATCTTGCATTTTATTAAAAAATTATGCGTGAAATGACAACTAATATGACAATTATAGATGCTCATAGATGCATGGCAAACCGTTATCAAGAAGGTTCTAAGATTGGAAACCGAAAATAATATCTACTTACGTTCTAATAAATCACATAAAAAATTTATGTTAGCATCATAGTTTCTACTTGAAACACTCTATAACAAATATTTTCATTGCAAAGAACGCATTGAATCAAATGGGCAACAAATTTAAAACACTAGGTGCAATCAATCTATTTCAATCAATCTTAATCTCTATTTTGTTTTAATTTCATATGGTTCATTAGTCTTTTACGCCATTTTTGACAAACCATTAACTTTAGGCATATGGTTTGCTATACAAAAAGTATTCAGAATACATTATAGAATTGTAAAAAGTCATAATATACAAGGTGTTCTATTTAAAAAAAGGATTGTTGACGCCATAGTTTCAACTTGAGACACCCTGTATAGAAATTTTTTGTTTCAAAAAGTGACAAAACTAATCGATGTATCCAAAAAATAAAAGAAGAAAAAATACCTAAATTGTAAATGAAATAAATTTGTTCCTTTCATCGTGAATGCAGTGCATATGGCACCTACATAAAATTCAACTACTTTAAGATTTGAATGATGATAATGACTGCCGTTTAGAATTTTCTGAAATAATTTAAGGAATTATTCTAAATACTCCCAAGTACCTTCTTAATGTTTGCTTCTCAGACAAATACTCATTTTTTCAATGGCATTGTTAATTAACAAATGTGTCGTTATGCTGTCAGGAAACGATTCCAAAGGTCTCCCATGAGGTTCATAAACAACATCCTCAGAAATAAAACATTTGGATTGAACCCTAATTAAAATTAAAATCGAGAAATGATGGACGACCGTGAAGAAAATTTTATATTTGCCAAGACGAAGTTTCTCCCCATTATGCATTACGTGAACGCTAGTTTATGGATGAAACCTTTCCTGGCAGATGTATTGGCAAAAGGGGGGCTATCGAACGGCCTGCAAGATCACCCTTTGATTTCTTTTTGTGAGGACAATTGAAATTGAAAATTTATGCCCAAATATATAATTATGAAAATATATTACCCAACCTGGATCCTTAAAAGATTACGGAACCGTATCGCTAAAGAAAGGATATTCGTCTTACAGAAAAAAACAAAGGCACTTCTTATTTCCAAAAAAACGAACAATGCCCACAAACAATTTAAATGTACAAAATAAAAAAAAACTAGACCAAAAAAATACAGAAATACATTTTACAATTTATGTCTTTATATGGCCTATTTAAAAAGTATCTAACTTTAAAAAATTAAACATAGCGATAAAAACAAGTATCCAATTCTAAACTCATTGATTAGAATTCCAAAACAAAGTTCATAGAGCCATCACGGGAGCTACTTGGTTTCTAAGGAACGATGAAATACACAATCAAAATAGAAAATATTGAGGAAGCACACAGCTACCCTATAATTTTAGAATAAACTATTTCTTTAAAAAATAAATTAAAACTGCCCGGACTCTCAGCCGTCTAGGCTCCAGCCAATGCTACTAATCAATTCCTATCTCTTTCATTCAAAATCCTCAAAACCCACCCTTCAGAAATTCCTTTTGTCCCACACTGCACCCTACAGGTTGCATCAAAGAAAAATTTAAAAAGTAGCTATAATAACTATAGTACCAATGAATACAATTCAAGTCAATTTCTTGACAACCTTAAGCTCAAATTTCAAAAACCAAGGGCCATTTGTAAGAAAATTGAATGCCTGTTCAAATTGCATATAAATACAACAAAATCTTTCAATATGAAAAAATAAGGGTGAATGCTGTCCCCTCTAAGGCGTTGAAGTTATAGTGATTGAATTTATCTATAAATATATACAAAAAACTAAAGTATCAAGGTACTGTACTGTGACTGTACTGGACTGTCTTAGATTTTGACTGAGTGTGTATATTCATGTAATAATGATCAAAGAGTTGTCTCACCTATACCATGCATGTTCCGTGCTTTTGCGTACAAACGTTTTTTTTTTCAAAATAATGGAATGGCTGTGTTTCTCATCATAGAGCCAATAAAGACAAACTTTTAATCACTAGATAATTTTTTTGTTAAAATTTGTTCGATCTAAAAATGCAGTTTTCATAATATACTTCATGCATCGATACTCTGCAGTAGAATATAGTATAAGCTTCCAAAAGAATTAAAAACTATTTCCAGAAATCGCTTACTTTGAGAGAGGAATAATTAATATTACTGCATGTATAATTTTTTTTTCTACTTTTTTATATCAGCGTAAAAATAAAACTAATTTGATAATAATGCAAATTTTCCTGACCTTGCGGCTTTCATACACGAATATTATGAATAATTAGGCTAACAATAGACTAATAAGCTCAAAACCTATACAGGTTGTTTCAAATTCTACTCTAATTTAACAGTTTTCTAGAGATCAATCCACCCTGTTAGATTAGCTAAAAGAAATGAAACAGTCTTCATTTCAGTTTCAACCTATTTTTATTTTGAAAATAAGGGACTTTTATCAAATCCTTCCAGTATATTTCTAACTACTATGGGGTGGGCATACATTGGCAAGTAATTTAGATTTTCTTGGATAAAATCTAACACCTTTTGTTCGAGTATTTTCGGATAAATCATGTTAGGGAACGTTTCTTCGATATTCTCTTGCTGGTCATTTGTAAGCTAAAATATAAAAATACAGTTAACGAATTTAATACACAGCCAAAAGAAAATATATTTAACCGATTATTTATAAGATATATCCATAACCTAAAATATAACGGTTTTATTTCCCTAGTTTTCATAAGGATGCAGCCACTTTTTATGATTTAAAATTATAGATCCATCAGAATAATCATTGAAATTTTTCCGCCAAATGGCAACATTTCTGATGATCAACCTGTCATTAAGAATAGCAAACATGCAACATTAAAAAAGGATTTTAACTATCTCTACTACCAACGTACATAAAAAGGTACTGCGAACTAAAGATCAGGTTTCAGCAACATAGTTGAGGGATGTTGTAGCCTATTAATGAGTTTCGTTCCCTATTAACAAACATTTTTAGAATTAGATTATCTAAAAGATATTGCCTCGGGTTTTTTTACTAAACAGCATTGCTACAGGTTTCTTAGGATTCATTTGCAAATTAATCGTATAGATTTGACAAGTGATTCAAGTAGTGGTTGACAACATGAAGGTTTAAACAGTGAACAGAGTCAATTAACTAAGTGTAATCGCCACAAGTATGATGTTTTCAATATTTTACACATTTAAATAAATGCGAATCCTAAATTTAATAAAGAATAGGACGGCGAAGAATATTGAGCTGTGGTACTTCGAAAATAACACTCTTGTCTTTAAATAGACTCTTTGCTTTCTACTTGTGATAGAGCTTTTTACGAGCTCTATCGCAATTTCTAAAGACACAACAATATGATCAATTACCTCACAAAGCGCTGTAGCAGATAACTATAAGTGAAAGGAAAACCTAATTTCTTTAAAGGAAGAAAGAACAGAATTCATTGCTAAAAATAATACAACCTGTTGCTCAATACACTTGGATAAAATTGGCAATATCGAGATAGAACGAATATCACTGTACTCCTTAGGATTGGTAATTTCCTAACAAAATAAAACAAGCTTTAAATTTAGATTATTATCACGACCGATTGCTTTAGACTTATGTTTAACTGAAATATTCATTATAATATACAAGGCGTCCCATCACTTATTAAACACAGGGCAAAAGCAATTTCTTTGCTTAAAAATATTACAATTTGACTAAATTCTTTTAGTCCAAAAACCGATAATAACCAAGATATACGGTGTTAAAAGTAAATAATATAATAATATAATAATTATAAGTCCTTTAAAAAATAGCATATCAGCATAAAATTTGGTAGTAGAGAGTTTTTGGGTTAATTGTTTTTAATCAACAGTTTCTCGAATATTCCATAAAGAAAAATTGCATTCTAACCATTTTACTCCTGTTCAAAATTTGCTACCCCTCTCCGATCTACATAAAAGACGTCTTGAATTTGATCATTTCTGTCACACGAGCGAATTGCCGACCCATTTTTGTTAGATACGATTTTGTTCAGTGACAAAACGACTTTTACTCGAAGAGGAGTTTTTAATTTCAGAAATTAACATGCTTAGGATAATATTGAAAATCCTTATTTTAGTGCTATTATTGGAATTACGTTCTGGGATCAACACAATTACTAAATAAAAGCGAACAAAAAAACTACGAAATAAGCTGATCGAGTTTTTGGATGGTCTTCCATTGCAATTACGGAGACGTATGATTTTCATACAGAATGAAACCCATGCTCACTTTTTCAGACCTGTCAGGGAATATCTCGATCAACCGCTGGATCGGTCGTGGGAGCCAAATGTCTTTGCCACGTTGGAGCCCTAATTTGAATGCCGTCAACTTTGCCATATGGGGATACATGAAGTCAGTTATATATCAAGACACAATCAGTACTCGG
The DNA here is from genome assembly GCF_022605725.1 of Anthonomus grandis grandis. Classification (NCBI taxonomy): domain Eukaryota; kingdom Metazoa; phylum Arthropoda; class Insecta; order Coleoptera; family Curculionidae; genus Anthonomus; species Anthonomus grandis. The sequence continues at coordinate 14,994,224 of NC_065554.1, read as the reverse complement.
GAAGAGCTATGGGAAAAAATCCAGAATGCAGCAGAATTAATTCTAGACAACAACATATTATGAAATATCAGGCAGTCGGCCAATAAACGCGTAGCTAACTGTAATCAACTTAACAGAGATTATTTTGAGCATTTGTTGTAATATAAAAAAAATTAAATTTCCATTACTATTATTGATATTACCCTTTTGTTTTTATTCCAAATTCTTCTATGAAGTCATATTATAATAAATATTTATATTTATTTTGTTATAAATTATTGTATTTCACACATATTTAACTATTATATTAAAATATAAAATATTATGTCTGTACAAAACATATAATTATGCTGGATACCTTATTTCCATACTACTCATCAATTGAACAAAATAAAAAATTGAAGCATTGAAAATTCAATTATCTCAAACATAATTGCTCTGAGCGACTTGCCAAAGGTATACCTGTCTTAATTATTATTCATGGAAATTTAAGTTTTCTATGAAAAATCCATATACACTAAGGCACAAAAAAGTTGTACACGTTATTATCTAGTCGAAGTGTCGCAGAAATCGCCTTCTAGGCCTTACGCATAAATTAACATTGAATTCTAATTTGTTAACCAAAAACCAAATTTTGTGCTGATATGTTTCTTTTTGTATGAACTATTAATTAAGAGGTAATGAAAATAAAATTAAAACTTTAACATCCTGTATCTCGGTTATTATCGATGTTTGAACTAGACAAATTTGGTAAAATCGTAATATTTTCAATCAAAGAATGTGATGCTGCTCTATGTCCACTAAGTTACGAGACACCTTGATAATAATAACGCAAAAGTTAAAGATCGTCGTTATATCATTAAGATTACTTAAGTTTTCAGGCAATATGGTTATAGGAGACCTGAATATTAAATAACGGGACTACTTATGAAAAAGAGTTTTATTTTAAAAATTAATCTACAATCGAATTCTCCCCGTCAATGTACTTGTCCTTCACTCGCCAAACACCAATTCATTATTTTTTTTCCATTGGTCAAGGCATTGCTGAAAGTTTTCTTTTATGGGCATTACAGGACCCCTGCCGATTTTCGCTTCACATCTACCATCGACTCAAACCGAATTCCTAAATACCCTAAAAATTAAGTCTACCGTAAAGGCTTAATTTTCGGGAACAGGAAAAAGTAGCAGGGTGCTAATCTGCTAAATCAGTCGAATACAGCACGTGTTCAAGCACTGCAGTGCCTCTAGCAGCTAAAGAACGCTTCAGACAGTGTGTCGTATGTCGCAAGATCCACGTTTCTTTATCGACGTTCACAGTCTCAGCAATCATATGACGATCTTCGCGAACAATTTTATTGATTTTGACTAGAAATAAGAACTGGAGGTTGGTTTTATTGGTTGGCTTTCTTGGCCTTCAGAACCATTTATACCATCTGGAAACCCGCGCACAAGATAAAAATTTCTCACCATAGACCTTTTGAGGAATTTCAAATTTAACCGTTTGCTAATTTTAAACACATTGTTATCGGCATAATAATAAAACATACATTTACTTCTAACTTCCATAAAAAAAAAAGTACTACAGCAATAAAAACGTCTTTTCTTATTTTAATAGTGGACATTTGATACTTGCGCAACGCGAAATCTCGTTATTTAATAGCCAGATGTCGTATTAGGGTTAACAAATTCCATCCATTTCTTTCATTACTTTTTCATTTTGTTTGGTTTTGCTATGCTTAAGTTTCAAGTTTGTAAAGGGTTTTTCTCAGGTCTTTTATTGTTGAATAATTTGTAAGTGGTTTATGTAAACTAGTGATCCATATTTTTTGCCTAACTCTGTCTCGAGCCTTTCATTGTAACATTAACATAAGAATATTCTACAATGGGTTACAAGGATACAATCAAATTTAACATATTTCACATACCCAATAACACTTGATATGCGTACTGGTCGCTGTTGGATGTAATTCTGAGAAAACCCAATGAAAAGCAATGTTACCGTATATGGATGAAAATTACGCAACTATGTGAATGTTTCTTTACAATGGTGGTAGTTCAATAAAATTATTATTGTAAAACTGTAAACATCTTACCGGTTGCCATTTTTGTTGTTTGTACATTTCTATTATATCAGTAATAAGGCAGGTTTCATCACTACCCTACAAAAAGTTCATGATTATTTATTAAAAAATAAAATAAAAAAATTGTGTAATCAATTTTACCACTGAAGAAGTCATAATATTATTCAGTTCATCCAATAGGTTTTCAAAACGATCGTGATAAATAGCGTATGCCCACGGCTGTTTGAAATATTCAAAGAAGTCAGTGATTAAAACCATTTCGAACCGAAGCTGCAGATTATTGAGGAGTTTTTCGTGTTTGCCCCAAAGACAGTATATGTTTTTTACGTCAATCGCCTAAAAAAGGAACAATAAGTACCAAAAACTATATGTCAATGTCTGATATTTTATTATTTGCCGATTGATTTTCTGATGATCAAAGTAAATTAATTTGTACTGTATACTTTATTTTTACTTGTATTTGTACAATGTATACTTACAAACTTTGTTAGACACGTGATGGTCTCGACCCGGTTATACTCATTGAAATGCAATTTAAAGAAGCCTTGTTGATCCAAGTTGCGACAACTACCAGTAATAAATACTTGACCCTGAACAAACAAAGATTTTATATTTTTAATTTTTTTTTAAGTATCTCGAACTTACATAGTTTTCCATAGAACTGGCGGTCTCCAAAGGAATCCGTCTGCCAGGCTTGACAATTGACAAATAATATAAACCACCCGGTAAACGACAGTACCTCATTATGGGTTGGTCGTACTTTGGAACTAGCCTAAAATATTTATAAAACATTTACATTCTTTAGTCTGAGTTAAATGCTTTATTTGGAAAGCCTCAAATTTTATTTCTTATACAAAAAAATACTTCATACTTTATTATAAGTGAGTTATGGTGGAAGTTAAGGTGGACCTATGAACTTGCTCTGTTGTCACCAGCCAGCGGGTTAGGATGGTTTAGAGAAAGTTTAAGGCCGAGTTCTTAAACTGGTTTATTGACCATCGATCTATGGTACAGTTCAGAAATATTTCATTTTTTTTCCATATCCATAGCATAGTAATTTAATCAATGAGAGTGTACATAATCAAGGAATTATTTAAACCAATTCATATTAATTTTAAAACTGTAATGGCAATAGACCACGAACTTAATAAATATACCTGGACAGCCAATTCAATGAAAAGTAAATGACCACTACTAGGAGGCCGCCATTTTGCGTGATTGTGTTCTTTCGATGTTGGTCACTGTGACAAATTTCAGTTGTGCCAATTGTAGGAAAACAAAACAATTAAAGTTTTTGAGATAATATGTTTACAAATACAAAATAGAAAGTTACATTTAGTTAAGAATTTAAGATAGTTGCGTTAGATTTGTGATTTTTCGCCTTTTTCTCTAAGAATTTCGCTAACATTTATGAAAGAAAATAATCCTCATCTAAATTGAGACAAAGTTTCAATTAACTTGGAATAGATGCACTTTAAAAATGCAAAAATATTTGTTTTATTATTCTGATAACCTTGAATCTTATAAATCTAAACTTAAACTTGAATCTTATAAATCCTAATACCATGAAAATGATGATCTTCATTTAAATTTTTGCTTGTATTTACTTAATACAAATTCAGTTAAAAACACTTTTATTTTCTTTCTATTTTTACTACTACGACTTTTACTTTCCTTCTATGTACAGTGTTTTCACATTAATAGGTACAACCATCTATGAAAATCAAAATATAGATGATATTATGTGTGTTTGTAATTAGCAAGGGTTTATATAGTAAAAGTTATATATATTTATAGGTTTTGAGAAACACTAATCCAAATATCTATAAGATGGTGTAAGAATAAAGATGGTGATACATTATCGACGTATTAAATAAGGAAGAAGCTATAGCGCCTGTTCCAGACGATACCTATACCCAAGCGTCGTTTACAAATCGCCAAAAACTAGGCAATCCGCTATATATCAGCGTCTTCAACTTCATTACAGTTATTTAATATATTTTTTGGCTGAAACACTGAAAATGTTCAAAGTGACCAACATCAAGGACACAACCACTATAAAAATGGCGGCCACCAGGCAGTGCTCATTTTTGGATAATGTGGCCATATGCATTAGCAGTCCAGGTATATTTATTAAGTTCGTGCAGTAGACATTTTTGACAAGCGTACCGTCGCATGTCAAACCCTTGCTTGTAAAAAGTTTACGAACATTGGGTATGCTTGTCGAACTAAAACTACGAACGTCAATCGTCAAGTTTATAAACGAAGGTGATAAAAGACGTGCTTGTTTTTGTTAATTTTTTTATTCTTTTTCTTTTTTGATTAAAAATTCTATTACGTTTCTATTAACAACGTGCCAATGGAGAAATTGGTATATGTCAGGATGACATAGATGAAATGAAACTCGGCAGCGACGGAAATTTTAAAGCAAATTCATAAATCTAATACTTTTCAATGTTTAGCATCATCGGCGACGATGTGACGGGTGCAGGGCGGATAGTAATAGCCGAGAAGTTCAACCCAGTTTGTCTAAATTAATATTTCATTATAGAACTTCTTAGTTATCTCATAATATATGAGCTATTTTGCTGAATTTACACATTCTGCCCTTAAATGCACCGAATAAGTTATCAGAATTACAACAAAAATCTAATATATTTACAAAGTTTCATTTCTCAGAACTATCAAGCATCGATTGCAAAAGTTTGTGAATATTTGACACCATTATACTCGACATACTTGCTTTTATGCACAGTTGACAACTGCGAGACAATATGAGATATTTGTAGCATTTAGATTTTCTATTTCTCAAAGATAAATCGCTATATCGTTGTTACCGACGTAACTACATATATCGAAGTATCAATGACATCTATCAATTACAAAAATGATCCTCTTGCGGAAAATTTGCAGATTATATAGGAAATATGACAATTCTATATAATCCGTTAATAGTTGTAGGAAATGTTTGTAAAATTAAGTATTTAATATTGACTTAAACATCAATTTTAGTTTGAAACTTGTACTATATTTAAAGGCATTGAATAAAAATAAGCTCCACTGCTGGGCGGGTACCGCATCCATGTCAAAATTCTCAGTGGACTTGATTAAGTTACTCTTAATATATTGTTTTCTAATCTGAGATTTCTATGCTCAAAATTTTCATCACTAATATACATCGACTTTTCTGCATACAGCGGAATTTACCAAAATCATCCGATTTTCAGAACAACAAAATTAATGACTTATCCTTGAAGTAACATATTTAATCGCTTACTTATGAGTTTTATTGCTGATATAAAAAATATGCATCATAGATGCAAAAACCTTACTTACGCACTTTACCTAGTTGACAATTTTTGTAGGTGTCATGAAAATTATACGCTAAATTAGGCTTTATTAAGCTATTCATTAAAAGTTACCTATCCCGAATATCCAAATGAAAGTTCCAACCATGTTTTTTTGGATCAGACCTCCTTACAAATCCGGGAACTAACATATTTCGTATTTGTGTGCCCAACTTACGCCCAATCTCTACTCTATTGAAATATTTGTGCACCATGTTGGCTGCAAAATATCTTCTAGAATACTTGGTTAATGTTCCTGCTCCATATATTCGATCGTCGTTCGTCCTACAGTTGCTATCTACTACTAGTCGACCTTAATTAGAAAAAATATATTTGGTTTTGAATGTAAGTAAACATTAAACTATTTACGTAAACAGTAAATCATTTGTCTTTTGTAAAGAATAAGATGTAGCGTTTTTTTCGTTCGTTAGGAGTGGATCAAAACAATGGAAAATAGTCAGCTAATTTATTTATCCACTTCACTACGAAAACACGATATTTATTTGAATTGCATTTATTTACAACTATTTAAATCACGCGGCAATATTCCGAACTTTAGTTCACTGAACTGACATCTAGCTCCCAGCGGCGACGTGGCTCCTTATATACTCGGCTGAACATTTCGGAAGATTCGCTAACCAACCGGACATTGTACGGAGCGCCACTTATGTCATTTTGGAATGACGGAGAATCACTTGGTTTGTCGATGTTTACAATATCGTTACAAAGAGAAGCATCTTTTGATGAATGTAAGAGCAAATTCGATCAAACTTATATTTAGTCACTTGTTGCAAAAAATCCTATAATTTTCTATGATAGTTTAAGACTTCTAATGTATATTTGGTTTGTTCCGCATAGACTAGGAACTTTACATTTCTAAACAAATAATCTAAACGGTGTCAATCAATCAAAACTTTCGGAAGCCTAGGCATCTAGTCGATGTTATTTAATTCTTCTTGGATCTCTCACATCAAAAGAAATTAATGTTTCAGGTGATTTTCCGTTAAATAAGTCAATGGTTTCCCTAGTAGTAAGGGTAATGGTATAATATGGTTAAGTATAATATTAAACCATTTTGTTGAAAATTATGTAGTGGGGAAAAAATCTGTTGTCACCGTCCGATATCTTTCAGCTTCGTCATAAACCAAACCACAGAGATTAAGTTTTTGTGGACTCAAAGATTTCTCGAGAATATTGCTCTTGACGCTACTAACCAAACAATGTTACGATCATCAAGTAGCTTTAGTTCGTAAGCCAGCATTATCTTGTAAGGCTATAAACCGAAATGGTTTCTCACAATATGGCAAGTTGTCACTCTAGAGAGGTACAATACTTGAAAAATGACGATTTAACGAAACATTTGCATTCTCTGCTACAGTTGCTTTTGCAGAAGCGATATCTTAAGCTCATATCAGCTTCCAACTTATTGACAAATTAACGAGTTAAAACTAAATTGGAAAATTATGTATACCAAAATTATCACATGTTATGAATAATTAGACGATTAAAGTGGCGATCATAATACTTTGAAAACATTCCACACCTGTTAAGAAATTTATTACAATGCATTTTTCTGAAGATAATGACTAAGTTTAAATGAAAAGTTTTATTTTTGAAGTCCATTCCAACTATGGTTTAAATATCAGGTAAAATATCAGGTTATTATTGTATAATGTAATTTGACTATTACCATCAAAAACAAGCCCAGCCGAATTAATAACTTGGTATATCCGTGGACTGATGCTTTTCTCGTAAAAGAAAATTATAGCTTGACATGCCATTTTTAACATTTTATGTTTGGACTCGAATTTTACTTCTGTTATAATATTCTCCTCCGGGCAGTAAGTCCAGTTAATAAAATAATAGGAAGAGTAGACTTCAATGCCTTGAGCATTAATATATTCCATTGTCTAAAACAGTCAATGATGACAAATCATTATGCACACAAGAAAAGTGAAAAAAAAAGTATTTTAGGATATATAAATACTTACGGCATGGTAAATTTCTGGATCATTAAAAACCGAAATATTGTGCCTTCGTTTCTTATCGATATTCATACTATAAGGAAAGGGTTCGACAAGCGTAATTTTATTTCCAGGCACTCCATATTCCAATAGCCCTGCCAAACAACTGTACGCTTGTAGAAAATGTCCATATACTATTATATTTTCTGCAAAATTTATTACTTACGACCAGTTAAAAAAATAATCTTGTTTGTTACCTTCACTATAGTCCCCTTTTTGAAAGTCTCTTAATTTCGTTATGGCTTTATTTCCATCTGCGGGGCAATTAATAAGAAAGAAATTATCTGGATTTTCGGCAAAAGGCATTCTGTAGTCCTGCAGTGGTTTTTGGAATTTCTCTCCACACATTAGGAATAAAAGGTCGTACCTTAGGGCGTTGCGTTCATTGACTGTAATATATCTTTCTTTCCTAAAATTTTACTTGAAATTTTTATATTTATTATAACATTTTCTTGGTAACTTTATTACAATATTTTCTTGGTACGTTTATTTCTAATGGCATGGGCAATTTTATATCTACGTATATTTCTGCCAAATAGACATTTGTTCTTATTATTTAGCGGATTCAAAAATTGGAAGCAAAACAAGAAAAAAGAATTGGAAAGTAAGTAAATCTCTAAGAATCGAAATATACCCTAGATGAATATTGAATAATACTAAAGCTTTGTCAAACAAAGTGGCCTCGGTACCTATTCATAAAAATAATCAAGGAAATGAGGCGAATAGATTAGCCACAGTAGGTTAAAGCCGCAACTTAATACGTTTAGAATCAATTACACTTAAAAACTGGATTAAAATAAAATTCCCTAATTGGTGGTTTCAGAACACAAGCAGAGTAGAATATCTGTAAAATTTGTTTGCTGACTTTATATCCGCCGTTAGCAAATTACCCCTTGAAAAAAATACACTATCTCAGAAATCCTTCATTTTTGGTCTTTTTAAAGGTAAAGTATCTACCTACCAATTACTTAACTGGATTAATTTACTGGAGTACTTATCCGAACTCCGGATTAGATTGATGCTTGGACCATTCGAAAATTTTGAGCTTAACAATTTGTCAAAGGGTATTCACAAGAACTGGTACAGAGATCATGCTGAACTTCATGGGTCACACCATATTGACTCAGCTGACCACTAATATGCAAGATCTTGGATTCGGTAGGGAACATTATTTATGCCCTCTAAAATCTTATATCGGCCGTTCCAAAAAGGTCAAGGTTCTTTGGTCCTGTTCTCATTGTACACCTTTGTTATACCTTACATCCCTGGCATCTATATGTCTTTCATCTTTCATCCCATCGCTGGAATTTTAAGTGAATATTCTAACTTAGTTTTGAATTGCATTCATTGCGATACTAGAACCGGTAAGTCAAGTAGTAGTTCTAGACAAGTTTGAGGTCACATGAAAGTTTTAGTTCTCTTCCCACGACTGTCTTCTGCCAAAAATGAAGATAGTCTCACTATAACTCAGTCAGTGATGGTTAGAGACCATTTTGGCGGATTTTACAAATGTTTTGAAATAAATTAGATTCGAAGTTTCTTCCTTGATATACGAAGAACGTGATGACTCTCTACATTATTGTCAGTACCATTCTGTATTTAGTTGCAACTCTTTAAGTATTTTATGAATATATGAGTATATTCGAAATCGTAAATATATGTATTACCGGATTTATAGTTACATATATTTACGCCAGATATCCAATAGTTCATATTATATCGAAACCGCAATTCCAATGAATCTCTTATTTTTGGATGTTAAAAGTAACATACCTATTAATTTGTGAGATATTTCCAGAGACCACATTTACAAAAGCTTTTAGATTCATCATATCAATATGCTTGTCTGTCATAAAATTCTTTTGGACCATAAATAATTCCTTTACTTTCTTGGAAAGTTTGACGTGAAATCCATCTGCACATACTAACGTCACATTGTTAAAATCGCACTGTAAAAGAAAAAGACATTATTATTTTTAAAAAATTAGCTCATTATTATTCATTAAAAATATTTATTTAGGAGATAAAACATTTTTCAAGCGGTCGTATTTCTTATTTTACATAATTACAACATTAAACTTAAATTGGGTGCTACTTTGTATTATTCATTTGTTATTAAAACTACATCCTTGGCCTTTAAACAGAGTTCATTAATAGACAAAAAACGCAAGTATTTATACTCTTACGTTATAAGTTTTCATTATCATACTATTATATAGTCAGAATTAAAATATTGCAAGCTAAAAAACTAATATAAATTGAATAACAGTTCAGCTTCTGGGGGATTCGAACCCACGAGTACTATTAACACATAAGTAAAGATGTCACTAAAGACAATGCCAATAGTTTCACTTAGTAGGATGTTAAAGTGGTATTATAGTTTTTAAAGAAGTTCAGAATAAAATTTGATATGCAGCTTAGTCCTTGAAGTTTCGATGCAAAAGATGTTTTTTTTATATCTGTCTTGAAAAATGGTATGTTTTTGTACTAATCAGATAGTTGAAAGTGCACTATAAGTTCTCAATTTTTAGATCAGATTATTTCTTTATTTAGGTACTTTAGTCTCTAAATTTACTACAATTGATTATCAGATATTTTATAAATACTATCTTTAATTCTGGAACCACAATAAGCGGTTTAGTATCGACACACGTTAGTAAAACACATTAAAGAAGGGAGCGGACTTTGCCAAAAAGAACCACGAGATATTCAATCAAGCATGGACATACTCAACATTACTAGACCATTACTAGCAAAAGACCTAGGAAAGCATATTCCACGCTTGCCTTAACTTTACCCAGTATAGATCAGCTAATGGTTTTCCATTTGTAGTAGAAAATATTTTTTTTATATTTTTCTAAATGCTGACTTGCCAGTATTATCAAAAAACTATATATCTTTTTGAGCAAAAATGTCAGTCTGTTTGTCAACAAAATTCTTGACTTTCTCTTTTATTTCTCTTCAAGGAGATGTTCATAGGATAATAGCAGAATACTATTAAGATTTTCGTTAGAAATTATTTAAGCTTGCACCTTCGATTTTTCAACAACCTCTTTTTGGATATGGGCAAGTTCTACAATTTTCATCGGTTGGTTAAAAATTATATGGTCTGTCTTACCACGTATGTAAGGTCTATTCACCCATTCTCAGTTACCTTTATAGTTATTTATTTTTTATTAACGTTTCGTTTAGCGCTAAGATATATAGAATTAAAAAAAGTCAATATATTCCTTAGATCGAATAGCTAAGTGAAAACTTTTCTTGCATATTTTTATTATACAATTTTTTTATATTATTATATTTTTTCAATATTTTTCTCTTACAATTGTAATATTACGGATTTCCATATCTGTAATATTGGATTCCTGATTAATTGATCCTGAGCATTTTCATTTATACCTAAAATATCTTGAAGAACCTGTCTAATTTTGCAATTATCTTTTATAGGCAGAGCCTAACGATTTTTTTAATAGACTGCAGATATAGTAGTCCTATGGTTGGAACCTTTGGTGTGACACTTAAATTACGAAACAGTTTTACCACTATAATCAAAACTCTTTATTTTACTCCCGACACATGTTTCGCTAACAATGTTAGCATCTTCAGGAAAATATTAGAACTAAACTTAAACTAAGAATTAATGACATAAAAGATATTTACCTTATAGTTGGGGTTATTTTGTCTCAATAATAACGCTTCTAAAAATGCGTATGCCGTATTGCTGCATCCGACAACAACGATTCTAGTATTAATAGGGATGCGTTGGATACTACTTTGGGAAATTGTACTCACATAAAGAGCGAAATGATCTTTTTTCGTCAATACTTCACAGTCCCCATAACCTATAAGAAAATGTTTTAACAGAAAAAACCTGAAGTGCCTCTAATTATTACATACCTTCCTCCGACAACATTTTAAAATCATACTCTGGCATCCTGCGAGGCAGTACCGGCTGAAACCAATGCAGAAGATTAACGATCGGACGCTCCTTAAAAGTACCCTTTTCTATATTTTTGTACTTGTAAAACAGCACTAAGTAGTCACTTAGGCGGTGAAGTTCTCTCTTAAGATACCTGTAGAATAAAAATATATTATTTTAAGGCATATGCACATGTTTCATTTGTACCTTCCCGCCCAATGAAAGTTGGTAGCTAGAACAAAACTTTCAATAATTCCAAAAGTACCGCTTTTAAAGTAGTTCAATGGTACCCAGGTAGATATGTCATATTGAGCATCAATATGATTAATGCCGTACTCTTCCGATAAAACTAAAATAACAATGCTTATACTAAGTGATCGTAGATACCAAAGTCATCTGCCCTTATCTAACGACATTATGGTTTAGTGTAAAGAGCGTTCATTATTCACTCAATGTTTAAATTAAAATACATTAGTATTTGGAATTTTAAGAGCTGTACTACTTTTTCGCACCATGTGGCAACTACACTAATATACCCAATTTTGTGATCGTAGATACCAAAGTTATCTTACAACATTATGGCTTAACGTAAAAAGTGAATGTTAAAGTTAAATCAAATTAGTACACTAGTATAATAGATTGCGATTTGCTACGAGTATACTCGGTCCCTACTTGCTAAAGGCGTTGTTGCCATATTACATCGACGAGAACAATTTGGCATGTGTATGTCGCTGATAAAGAATATTAGATAGTAGAAAATATGTACAAATTTAAAAAAATTATATTACCTGCTGTTCCAACGACGTGACCTTCACATACAATGACGAAACATTGATACGGACTATTTTGATACTCCATGAATATCTCAAAATGTGATAATACAATTGACCGAGTCGGAATTGTGCTTAATAGCGTATGCACTTCTTGCATGTGCTCTTTTGAAGCAAGCTTAGTAAGAAAATTATTAATAGCATAAATATTGATCAATTTACTTAATGATAGACTGTACAGAGGCTTGTCCTGCCAGAAGCGCTTCTGGAAGTACTAGGTACTAAGATTAGCCTGCAAGCAGAACAAAACGTCCTTCTGGCAGTACAGGTGCAAAATAAAAAAATAAAGCATGCAGCCTCATCGTCTTAATCAGTGCATGTCCTGCTGGCGGAACTCATATTTAGGCATATTTGTACTTCCAGAAGTTCAATGTTTAAAAAAACGATTATTTTTATTAACTTTATCTTGATATGTAAGTACAAAATAAAAAATAAAACATTTTAAATAAAACGGTAATATTTTAATCAACTTAACATATAAGGATTTTATAAAAAAAAAGGAAATAAATTTATGTTGATAGAAAATTAGGCTGGTATACCATGCTGAATGTGATATGTGAAACAATTTCTTCCAGTAGTTGGACAACACATTACTGCTCGGATTCCACAAGCGCTACATCTGTAACTAGACTTCTGCTGCACATTTCTTATTCTACTGCAAATAATACACTTTCTTTGCACTCTTTGCCATTCATCTTCCTTACTCAGGGCAATGAGAGTGCGTTCTCCAGGAAGCCAATCTGTCTCGGGGGTAGCCGTGCTTCATTATGTACTTGCCGCGGAGGCAGCGGAGTTTCTACTACAGCACCTGTCCATTGGCTATTAATAAGTTGTAATGCCAAAGCTGTAGTAAAATCACAATGCTTTTTATTAAAATCTTTTTTAAAATTTATTCCTTTTTCTGCATTGCCTCTTTTCCTTCGTTTATTTCAAGCCCTATCATGATTCCAGACTGAACATCAGCAATGGTTTTGCATTCGCAACCGACACCTTTTGGCTTTCTTTGTATTTTTATTACAGCTGGCATACCATCGCGTTCATTATGAAGTCCTTTCCCGTACCACGCAAACATCGATTCGTCGACGGTTACCTTATAGCCCGGGCTGAAAATATCATTCCATTTAGATGTTGTCATATCGAAGAACGCTCTGACTTGGTACCAGTTATCCATATTTTCTTCATTGTTAAGTTCTTCAGCAGTAGGCATTGCAAATGCCAGGCAATTGATGATTTCTTCGAATCGATGTAATCCCATCCCAAACCTTTGACCAAAAGCAGGAGCCGAAAACAAACTAGATTCGGTACTCCAATACTCTCGTTTTGTATGCAGTGAATTCAGAGTCATCGCATACATAATTCCTAAAGCCTTGTACAGGTCGCCCTTGGTTACAGCTCTTCGGCGCTCCCTCAATCTTGCATTGGTACTTTGGATAATAACATCTATATCTTCAGACGGAAAAAATGCTAGCCAAAAATCTAACTCAGTCATGTTTGGTATGTTATTAACATGTAATTGGGGCTTATATTGCGCATCTTTGAAAGCATTGATGGTCACGGTTTCTCCAAAAGTCCAGGTACAGTCATGAACTGTTACTTGATTACTGTGAATAACTGGCATATACGTCTCAGATTCATCATGCGCAGTCTCCATGGTGGATTCTGCATCGTCGTCAGCTGAATCTGAATCAGATGATTCAGAGGAAGACGAAGATGACGTTTGGTGAGGCTCATCATTACAGCTGGATATTATGGCATCAGTAATTTTGCGTTTGAGTGGTGGGGCTTTTGTCTCTAATACGCCTTGAAAGAAAAATAAAATTAAAAAGAATGGCAATTACGGACAGTTAGCTTTTTTAGAAAACGCTCGGATGCGGTGATTCTATTTACGAGTGGGACACCTAATATTTACAAAATCACCTTCATACCCACCAGCAAACACCAACCAACAAAGTTTTTTTCAACACTAAAATCTTACCCATTCCCAAAAATTAAATTTGTATTTCATAAAAAGAGTATTTTAGCCTTCATTAAATTTTCCTAATTTTTAAAGGTACCTGTAATCCTTACCAAAATAATATTGGCTAGCTCCCTGAATAAATAAAAAACGGGAATGTAAAAATACGCCGAGATAAAATACAAATAAAATCCTGTACCTCTATTTGCTCTAAATTACAAACATACGCCACTAAAAACTTACCATTATTAGCAAGTCGCAGATGTTTGCAACTAATTTTTGTTTGGTTTCCATCTAATTCCCACTCTACTTATGCCATATTTGTTGTTTTAAACATTTTTTTCACAACGCCATAACACACTGAAATTTGCCATTTATCCCCAAACTGTGATTTACTCCACGAATTATCATTTTTTGAATCAAAAACCGTAGCGGGTGTAAAAATACGACTGCCGGCTTCCATTTTTCACGCGTAACTAATTGACAAGTTTCAGCTCTTATAAAATCGGACTCAATACAGATATTGACGTCATTCAAAAATGCGCTTGTAAGACAATCTTTTACAAATCAGAATATACGCACATTTGTCCTGCTAGTAGGACCTAAAGTCCTAATATTTAGCGATTTCTTACGTACTCAAATATGCCTCATACGTCCTACCGGAAGGCCGCTGTACATTCTATCATTAAACATAAAATCCCATGGTTGGCACCTTTTGTGTGAGAGTCAAGTTACGTGGCAGTTTTACCACTAATCAAAACTCTTAATTTTACTCTCGAAACTGTGTAAAGTTTTAATCTTTTTTCGAAGATGCTAACATCGTTAGTGAAACACGGGTCGAGAATAAACTAAAGAGTTTTGGTTAGTGGTAAAACGGTCTCGTAATTTAAACATAAAGGTTTGCGTGTTTATGAAACCACCATGAGTATTAAGAACATTTTTGAATTACTTACAACTACCTGCAGTCTACCCAGAAGCGATGTTTTGTGGCACACATATAGGTCATTGGGAAAGTTGCTATTGCTTCTTAAAACCACTCTTAAAATAACAGTTCTTATATATTACATATTTATATTTACTAATGTATGTATGTATACCTGTTAAATGGATACATCCAAGGCTCCACCGAAGATATACTAGGCATACATATTAAGCAGTAGTCCCTATCTGGAAAGCACTCAAAAACCGCTTGTAGTAACTAAAAAAGCATCTATTAGAACTATAAAAGATAATTAAAAGAGATTCTTACGGATAATAGACTTAACTCGTGGTCAGCATGGGCAGCTGCAACTTCGATACAGAACGCATTGCTTTTGCCATAATATTTTGGAACTTTCTTTTTGCAACTTGTGGAAACTACTTTATTGGTTAAGTTATTCATTAACGACATTTAAATACTTACTGATACTCCGAGATAGTTTTTCCATCATATCGGCGTAGGTTAATCTCGGATCAACTTCATACATTTTTAATTTTTCCATTTCTCTTAAAATTTCATAACTAGTCACCGATTGCATTATCTCTGGAGTATATCTTAAAACATTATTACTTATTGAATTGTTTAACTTGAGAGAGATTATCTATTTACGAAGGCAATTCTTGATTTTCCTCTTCATCCTCATCAAACACAAATAAGTCTGAATTAGTAAATACCAGGGAATATTCGCTATCACTCTCGACTACATCGACCAAAAAATCGTCTTCGTCTTCGAATTCAGAAGAAAAGATGCCTTTAGATGTTTTATCTAGATCAATTTCCTCTTGTATACTAAAATAATGAATTTTATATGTATTTCCGGCTCGATCGTTTCACTTACTCATTAGTAGATTGAATAAGCTCCAGTTGACTGATCACTTCTAAATCAACATCGTCTTGTTCCGACTTCTGTCTTAAGCCATGAAAGGGTGTCAACTCGAATTCTTCGTTTAATAAGTCGTAATTGACTGCTTCATTTAAGATCATTACTCCAACGGCGGAACCTCCATATTCAGCCACTATTATTTGTCTTCCTTAAATAATAAAAGTTGTAGTTATTTAAGCCTAGCAAACTTTTACAATTTTTGTCGTGCGTTGTCTCCGGATTCAATTTATGCGCATCACATCTTTGATTCTGGTGATCCACTGGGAGGAACTACTACCTTTCATCATTTGCTACCTTTACTGTTATCTTTACCTGACTGCCTTTCGATGAATTTGTAATATGGAAGTACCCTGGATATTTTTTTCTAATTTCTAAAAGCTTTATAAAGGCCTGGTTTCTCTGACCAGATCGGTCCGAAATATTTCTGCGATATGGAACGAAAAGTTCGTCAGCGGTTCCGGTGAAACCCAGGATATGCGGAGTACATAGTAGTGACACAGATGTAAACAGCTCCGCTCGTGTGCGCGTGCACGTGAGCACGTAAGCTGTTGACATCATTTCCTAGATCTTCCTCAATTTGACATGTTCACACTACATGCTAAGATATAACTTTTCCGCTGGAGAAATAAGAGTCGGATTTTTATTTGTAGGTTGCGTACTAATTTCGTCCTTTATATGATGTAGTACAGTGTAAAACGGTTGCGGCGTTAAACAGAAAATTTCTTTAAAGTTTGTGTAGTTATCCGAAAGATGCTTTAACACTAACAATTTATATACTCTCTCTTTACTCCCATTCTCGAACATTTTTAAAACTATTCTTCTATTTTCATTGGCTATCATCATCCTGTTCTGCTTCTAAAATCATACCAATAAAGAATCCTTTTTTTAGTTTTTAAATGCAAGATGTACTGCACGTAAAATTTTAAAAGGCTGAAATATATCGCAACGGATTAATTCTGAAGCTAGCTTCAGAAAAACCACGAAAAGACGAAACTTCTGAATGAACTGAGTTCGAAAATCTGGAACATTTTGTACACGAATATTCACCAAAATATTTCGGGCCTCTCTGACCAGATCAGAGAATCCAAAGCTTAACCAGCAAACGTTATGCTTACCAGAATCCTTATGCCTTGTCAATATTTCAGCAATATAATAGTGCCCATAAAGCTCTATTAATCTTTTAGAGTACTGATCTATCATTGGAACCAAATCGTCATTATCCTCCTCTACGGCACGTCTTATTTTATATGATAACACAAACGACTCTCTGGCAATTCTATATATAGATTGTATTTTTTGGGATTTTTTATAATCTGAAAAGAAGACTCGTGAGATATATGTTCGCGTTTGGTAAAGTATACTTCTAATAGATACCTTTAGGGAGAATTCTTACTGCAAATTGTTCCAAGCACTCAACCCTTGCTACACCTGGAGGTAATATTAACATTATTTGCGCTAAGGGCATAATGAATTTGAAAATGTATTGCAAAATTGGCCTTGCAAAGAACATCTCATATTTAGGGTCAAACGCCATGAAGTGGATAAAGAATGTGTTGCGTGGGTTTATATTGGGCAGATCTAAAAAGCCATAGAAGGACAGTTATATTTGAAAAGTTTTATTAACAAGTGTAAAAAAATCAAGAGTTACGTATAATATCTGAATATATATGCCTCAAAAAGTTTCTGAATTAGTAGCAATTTTACCAACCAAGACCTAAGAAAATCCATTGAGACGCGCATTTTTACGTATATTAATCAAGATACAAACAAAATTATTTTAATCAAGATGCGCACATTTTTTCTATTATGGCAATTGTCATTAGCGTACATTTTTGAGCATAACTTATTAGCCAGAAAAAATATAGTTACTAGGAATGGGTTTGCTTGATGGGTTGTTTGAATAGTTTTGGTTGGATATTTTTTGGAAAAAATAATTTTTCACTTTCATTTATTATTCATCACATTATTCAATTATTTTTACATATTAATAAATGCTTATGGGTGTTTTTTAGAGGCGGAAAACTTTCATTTGGCAACACTGTTTTTTATGACAGCCGACATGACAGTTCTGGGTTATTTTTAGATTAGTTTGGTTTGGCAATTCATCATGAACAGACTCACGCCTGAGCAACGTTTCCAAATTGTTCAAATTTATTTTGAAAGACATGGTTCTATGCGAGAACCACATCGGGCATTACGTGAGTTTTATGGTGCTCATAATCGTCCTTCAGAGAGATTAATTCGAGAAACTGTTGATCGTTTTCGCAATACTTTTACTCTAGTCGACAATATGCATCCCGTAAGACGCCGTACAGTGCGCACGCAACAAGCGATAGCTGCTGTGCAGCATAGTGTTGATAATGATCCAAATGTGTCAATTCGTCGTCGTTCTCAACAAGTGAACTTATGTCCATCCAATTTCATATGAAAATTTTCTTCAATGATGAAGCACACTTTTGGTTAAATGGCTATTTAAACAAGCAGAATTGCCGAATTTGGGGGGATGAGAATCCACGCTTCCAAAACTAACCGTTTGATGCACTTTATGGGCCGGTGGAATTATTGGTTCTTATGTCTTCAGAAATGCTGATGGTCAGAACGTTAAGGCGCGTTTAGACCTGAGCACGCACGCACTGATCCACTGCGAATGCTCAGGTGAAAACGATCTATGCGCGCACGCTCACCACGTGCGTAGCTGCTCCGCGAATAAGTAGGACGCGAGCCGGCCGGTGTCGGTATCCGGGATGTGCTCAAAGGAATTAATTGGCTCGCGCACTGCTAAGTTTGTACGGGAATGCGGTGCAACGTTATTCGTGTGCGAGAGTTAATAAATATATAAATATGAAGTGGAATAACGAGATTTTATTATTACTTATACAAGAAATTCAGAAACTGCTGGTGTTGTGCAATGCTCAACATCCAGAATACTTTTCAAAGACCCAAAAAATTACGCCTAGCAACAACTGATAAACAATTTAAATATTGAAAATTTCCCTCCTTAACTGACCTTTCTGGTTGTGATTACAGTCCCTGTGGCGATAATAGCTAAACTGATACTCTCAATCCATAACAAATATCCTGGCATCTCCCTCTTTAACTGACCACGCTGGTGATTAGTCCCTTTTGCAATAATACCCAAATTGACGCTCATATAAATACGGACAATACCTACTTGCAGCCGTTTGGTGGCAACTAAGTTTATTTTGTTAACTGCTATTTTCATAACTGTGGTTTAAAGTTAAAACATTAAAGAAATTAAAATATATTTATTTGTTTTTATGTAACCTAATAAAAATTACATTTGACAATGATGACAACAAATTTTAATGTTTCTTATCTTTATATATTTCCGTTCACGTAGTACTTCTACTATGGCTTAGTAAACTTCAGGAACAATATAAGTTAGGGAAGATTTGGAGACTTTAAACAAGTGCAGGATGCTGTTGTAATTTTTAAATCTCCAGTTGCCAAAAAGCGTAAAGTCAGAGCTAAACGTATTCTATACGTGTTCTATAATATACCCTAGTATCTCTCTAGGTATTGTTTGTGTATAATAGGTATCCATTTTAAAAATTTTTGGTTCTATCAAGCTTAGAAATAACTCAAAATTTTGTAATCTTTAAAAAATGTTCTATAACGAAAAAGTTCTGTTTGCCACCAATGATGGCGTTGGCGTTTTTTTCTCCTATTTTTGTAATTAACCTATACATCACAATGTGACCGCTGCTGTTTCTTGGTCTTCCATTTTTGTCAACTCACCTTTCCGTTATCCGCGAACAACTGGATCAGCCCCTGTATAGCGAGCGTGTGTTTATATTTAAACAATTTTGGTGAGCACGCTCCAATGCTGTGAGCGTTTGTGCGCGGAGGCTCAGTGCGTGCGTGCTCAGGTCTAACCGCGCCTTTACAGTAAACGGTGAGCGATACAGAAACAATGATAACCAACTTTTTTGTGCCTCAATTGGAAGCCGTTGCAGGCGTTGCAGAAACGTGGTTTCAGCAGGACGGTGCCACGTGCCATACAGCGCGCCAAACAATTATTTTTCTGCAAGAGACATTCGAGCGACGAATAATTTCAAGGAATGGACTTGTACACTGGCCAGCTCGTTCGTGCGACTTGACGCTATTAGATTATTTTCTTTGGGGCTATGTTAAGTCTACGCTGATAAACCCGAAACACTTGCCGAGCACTTGGAAGCCAACATACGACGCGTGATTGCCGAAATACAGCCTGCAGTACTGGAAAGAGTGTGTGAAAATTGGACCTCTAGATTTCGCCACGTACGCGCCAGCCGTGGAGGTCACATGCCCGAAATCATTTTTAAATATTAAAGCCAAAAAAAATTCTTTAATATAAAAGCAAATTCGTTCATATCAATAAAATATTGTGTGTTTAAATTTCAATTTAAAGTTCTCCGCCTCTAAAAAAACACCCTTTACATTAGTTCATATTGTATCCTTTAACTAAAAAGCTTAAACAGTATTTCTCTCGACAATTTTTATAACAAAAAAAATTGAATTAATAATTTTACAAGCATTCCAAACATTCGAAAAAATAATGGTGGTGCCATATAAAAAGTTGTGGTGGTTTTTAGGGGATGAAGTTGTCGGAGGTAGTTTTTAAAGTAATTTTGGGTAGTGGTCCTATAACTATTAAAAATACTATTTCTTAAAAATTTTTATATTTAAAAATAAAGTTAGAGCCTGTGACGTTGTATATTCTTTATATACATATATGAAAAATACTCTTAATTAAAAAGGTGTAGCAAAATTCAAAAAAAAACAACAAAATATTAAGTTGAGACCTAGCAAACCTTCTTTAAAACTTTCATTCCTTTTTATATTCTCGTTTTAATCTTTGTAACCTATTTTCTTGTCTTTTTTAGTGCTTTTTAATTATATGTTATTTTTTTGTATTCATTTATTTATTGAAATTCTTATGTATTTATGCACTTTTTTTATTTTTAAAGAGAACCTTTTTCTTTTTGATTTAATTTCAGTTATTTTTGTTTTTATTTGGAAAATTAGTTGGTACTTAATTATTATATTCTTTTCCTTCTAAAATATGTTTTTTCTTTTGCTCTGTTTTTTTTAATCCTTTGGCTTCTTTTTAAAAAAATCATCCACTTAAAATACATTATTTTTTAAAGTATTCTGATAAAAAGTGGATATAAAAAAGGAATTGATAAAAATGTGAAACAGAATGGAAAGAAAATCGGAAGCACAAAAAAAATAAGGCGAATAAGGCGAAGAGAAAAAATATAAATAAACAAGAAATTGAATAGAATAACTCCTATAAAAGAAAAAATAACAAAGAGGAAAACAACGTGGTAAATGGAAGGGTATGAGGAAAAAATGGAGTAAAAATGAAGCCAACAACCAGAATAGGTTGTATAACAGGCAAGCAAATAGAAAATGCAAAATTATTTATGATATGATATTTATTCTCTAATATTCTATAATAAAAAATTAGAGAATAAATATCATATTTTTTTTTTCATTATGTTTCTCCTTTTTCATTTTTCTTTTTCAAATAAGACAAGAAGATTAGCCAAAAATAAAAAAAGGCAGTTAATTAACTAGAATACCCAGGCAGGAAAGGAAGAGAGGCGTAAGAGGAAACGGAAGAACAAACAAAAAAATACAGAGATGAGGGGTGGGATAAGGAAGAAAGATAAGTCAATGATTAAATAAAAAGATATAAGACAGAAAAGGAATTGAGAGGAATATGAAAAGAAAATCATGAGCAAAGAAAAAAAATTAGTAGTTGAAAAAATATTAAAAAGCAATAAAACAAAATGGATAGAAAACTGTAAGCAGAAAAAAACGTGGTGGAAAATAGAAAAAGTACATGAGTTTAACCAAATCTAAAGAAAAAACCAAAAAAATAATTAAAATGTATCAAACATAAAAAACAAGCAAATAATATATAATAATAAAAGTCTGCCGTGATAAAAAAGGTAGATAAGGCTCACAAGAAAAAAATATGGGCAAAAAAATTAAACAAAAAAGATGCTTAAAATAAACAGAGAATCAAGTTATAGAAACTATACATAAATAAAAAATGAAACGAGACGCTAAAACGAGATAATAAATATGCAATAATAAGATTTTAAAACAAGATTTTGATAAACAAATAAAGAAATATGACTTAAGGACAAAAATAATGGCAATAACTAAATACTTAAAAAATATAAATAAATAAATGCGCGAGAAAATATATCAAATATAGGAATCAGAAGAGATGCAGATTACATAACACTAAGCACCAAAAAAGAACTTAGTATTGAAAACAGGGACATCAAGTACCCAGTAACACTAGAATTAAAGAAAATGAGATAGCAGAAGGAAGACAGAATAATTATTAAACTAATAAAAAAAACCTATGGAGAAAATGGATATTCATATATGACATCTGAAAACAGGAAAAATATGGCAGCTACTCACAAATACAACCTACATTACAAAAGGAAACATGGTTGAACAACGCTAAATACACAAACATGACTAAAGTTACTACACTCGTAAGGATGAGGAACTATTAGGAACAGTAGATATCAAGAATATTTTAACAAAACCAGTGTCAATGACCAGGCACAAAATCATAGAATACCTAACAAAAGAAAACATCAACCTTTAAGAAAAGAAAAAAAACTCGGAAAGACTACCCCATGAAAGGCATGAAAAGATCCAGACGTAACTCTAGACTACGCCTTTCATGAGTAAGCAGAACATGGACAGCCATCTGCAAAGATGCGACCTCAACAAGGAAGAAGAAGAAAAAGAAATAAATGGAACAAAATGAGACTAGCAAATATAAATAAAGGAAAAAATATTCATAAGAATAAAGAAATATTAATTTTTATATACACAGTACAATAACATATTATTAAAACAATAACTAACTACTAAAACGATAAACAAAATATTTGTTTGGAAATAGTACTTTTGTTAGTATGTAGTACCTGGAATTATAACAAAACCTACCATATAAAGTGAGAAAAACTGATTCCCAGCCCCATGGTGCAACAGCAGGAATATTGGGATAGTTTTGTAAACTCAATATACCAGCCAAATGTCCGTGCTCATCCTCAACTCCTAGTGTCGTGAAACTCGTTATTCTAAAAATATTTCTACTTATTAACCGTTATAAATCGGAACAATAACATACATCTTTTCTTCAATAGTTTGGACTTCGCCAAAAATCTTTTGTAGGTCTGCGTTATAAAACTTAGCTATCGATTTGGTCTGTTCTCTACTGATTCTTTTTACACTTTTTGGATTCAATACACTTTGCTTTCGGTTCAAATAATCGTTTGAGATTGTACTGACTCGATGGAAGGACTGACCTCCTTTATTTGTACGTTCCATCTTTTTATAAATTATTTAATAAAATTATATAATATTGACAATATGTTGAAAGACGTCAATTTTATGTATTTTTGTTACACATATTGTTCACAAGTGATATCAATCTCAGTGTGATAATTATTACTTTTTTGTTTCAGTTAAGTGTTGGAGTAGAAGATGGCATTCTACAGGCCTACAACATGGATTTTGAGTTGCAGTTTTCACATAGGATTAACCAGATTACTAGATTTTCTCAAGCTGACACGGATGCCTGTATTTTTCTCTATCTATTAAGGGATGAAAATGATAACTTGCTTTATTGCTATTTGTTCCAAGCCCAAAAGACGAAAGACGTAAGTAGTTCTGTTAAATTTTAAATAATTTATATGAAAGAAATATTTATCTCAAACCTCAAAGTTGAATTAAAAATTTATAATTAGTTGGGCGATTTCATTGAGCAGATT